>NC_136063.1:970413397-970720897 GCF_964261635.1 Lissotriton helveticus | reverse complement strand
CTGGACCCAGCCGGGGCTCCCAGGCCCGGAGGCACAGGGGAAGCCTCCCCGGGCCCGCCGGACCCCGTCCCGGGCACCCTGCCCCGCGGCAGGACCCAGGACGGAGCCCGGGGTGGGGAGGCCACCCTCCCCGGGGCCCTCAGGGGCCCCGGATGGAGCTCCTGAACACAGACAAGCAAGGGGAGGCTCCCCGGGCACATCGGAACCCCTTCCCGGGCCCTTGGCAGTGCGGCAGGCTGAGAGACAGGGCCCAGGGCCGGAGCACCCGACCCGGGGCCCAGCCGGGCCCCTGGACGCAGCCGGGGCTCCCAAGCCCGGAGGTGCATGGGACGCCTCCCCGGTCCCTCCGGACCCCGTCCCAGGCACCCTGCCACGCAGCAGGACCAAGGACAGAGCCCGGGGTGGGGAGGCCGCCCTCCCCGGGCCCTCAGGGGCCCTAGCCACTGCTCCTGAACCCAGCCAAGCAAGGGGAGGCTCCCCGGGCACATCGGAACCCCTTCCCGGGCCCTTGGCAGAGCGGCAGGCTGGGAGACAGGGCCCAGGGCCGGAGAACCCGACCCGGGGCCCGCCCGGGCCCCTGGACCCAGCCGGGGCTCCCAAGCCCGGAGGTGCATGGGACGCCTCCCCGGTCCCTCCGGACCCCGTCCCGGGCACCCTGCCACGCAGCAGGACCAAGGACAGAGCCCGGGGTGGGGAGGCCGCCCTCCCCGGGCCCTCAGGGGCCCTAGCCACTGCTCCTGAACCCAGCCAAGCAAGGGGAGGCTCCCCGGGAACAACGGAACCCATTCCTAGGCCCTTGGCAGTGCGGTAGGCTGGGAGACAGGGACCAGGGCCGGAGCACCCGACCCGGGGCCCGCCCGGGCCCCTGGACCCAGCCGGGGCTCCCAAGCCCAGAGGTGCATGGGACGCCTCCCCGGTCCCTCCGGACCCCGTCCCGGGCACCCTGCCACGCAGCAGGACCAAGGACAGAGCCCGGGATGGGGAGGCCGCCCTCCCTGGGCCCTCAGGGGCCCTAGCCACTGCTCCTGAACCCAGCCAAGCAAGGGGAGGCTCCCCGGGAACAACGGAACCCATTCCTAGGCCCTTGGCAGTGCGGTAGGCTGGGAGACAGGGACCAGGGCCGGAGCACCCGACCCGGGGCCCGCCCGGGCCCCTGGACCCAGCCGGGGCTCCCAAGCCCGGAGGCGCATGGGACGCCTCCCCGGACCCATGGAGCCCGTCCTGGGCATTGAGCCATGCCGTTGGCCTGGAGATGGGTGCCCCGGACGCCCGGGGGAGGTCTGTCCGGGACACATGGAGCCCGTCCTGGGCATTGAACCATGCCATTGGCCTGGAGAAGGGAGCCCCGGACGCCCGGGGGGAGGACTGCCCGGTACCCGTGGAGCCCTTCCCGGATACTTTGCAACGCCGTTGGCCTCCTGGAGATGGGTGCCCCGAACGCCCGGGGGGCGGGCTGCCCGGGACCCGTGGAGCCCGTCCTGGGCACTCTGACCTGCTGTTGGCCCGGGGGAGGGACCCCAGACGACCGGGACCCGTGGAGCCCATCCTTGGCACTCTGACAAGCCGTTCGCCCGGGGAAGGGAGCCCCAGATGACCGGGACCTGTGGAGCCCGTCCTGGGCACTCCTGTATGCCATTGGCCCGGGGAAGGGAGCCCCGGACGTCCGGGACCCGTGGAGCCCGTCCTGGGCACTTCTGTATGCCGTTGGCCCGGGGAAGGGAGCCCCGGACGTCTGGGACCCGTGGAGCCTGTCCTGGGCACTCTGAAATGCTTTGGCCCGGGGAAGGGAGCCCCGGACACCCAGGGGGAGGACTGCCCGGGACCCGTGGAACTCGTCCTGGGCACTCTGACATGCCGCTGGCCCGGGGAAGGGTGCCCCGGACGCCCGGGGCCCGTGGAGCCCGTCCTGGGCACTCTGACAAGCCGTTGGCCCGGGGAAGGGAGACCTGGACGCCCGGAACCCGTGGAGCCCGTCCTGGGCACTCTGAAATGCTTTGGCCCGGGGAAGGGAGACCCGGACGCCCGGGGAGGACTGCCCGGGACCCGTGGACTTGGTCCTGGGCACTCTGACATGCCGCTGGCCCGGGGAAGGGTGCCCCGGATGACCGGGGCCCGTGGAGCCCGTCCTGGGCACTCTGACATGCCGCTGGCCCGGGGAAGGGAGCCCTGGACGCCCGGGGCCCGTGGAGCCCGTCCCGGGCACTCTGCCATGCCGTTGGCCCGGAGAATGGAGCCCCCAGACACCCGGGGGAGGTGTTGCCCAGGCATATCTCATCTGGTCCCCCGGGCAGAGAACCACCAGCCCTGGAGAGGTGTCCGGGTGTACCCTGCCCCTAGTAATCCGGAGGGAAATTACCCCCCTTTCTTGCAATCCATGCACGCGAGGTGACAGAGGGGACCCAAGGCGTAAAAGAACCCGACCTCATGGAGCCCTAGCTGGGATCCAGGAGCCGAATGGCACCTCATCGGGACTTCCAGGGAAGCCCGGCCATCTGGTCGCCCCATTGGAAAGCATCGCGGGCGGCCAGAGGGCCGGGATCGAAAGGACTCCCAGCTCCCCATCCATCCCAAGCCTTCGCGGTAGGGTTCCTGACTGCCTGCCCACGAAAGGCAGGGCTCTTGGACCCCGGCTGGGCCTCAGGCGCAGGTTGGACCACCGGAGCTCTAGGGCCCGGACGACCTGGGGGAGGAATGCCCGGGAGCCGTGGAGCCCGTCCTGGGTACTTTGACATGCCGTCGGCCTGGAGGTGGGTGCCCCGGACGCCCGGGGGAAGCTGCCCGGGACCCATGGAGCCCGTCCTGGGTACTTTGACATTCCGTCGGCCTGGAGGTGGGAGCCCCGGACGCCCAGGGGGAGGTCTGCCCGGGACCCATGGAGCCCGTCCTGGGTACTTTGCCAATGCCGTTGGCCTCGTGGAGATGGGTGCCCCGGACGCCCGGGGGAGGTCTACCCGGGACCCATGGAGCCCTTTGCCAATGCCGTTGGCCTCGTGGAGATGGGTGCCCCGGACGCCCGAGGGAGGTCTGCCCGGGACCCATGGAGCCCGTCCTGGGTACTTTGCCAATGCCGTTGGCCTCCTGGAGATGGGTGTCCCGGACGCCCGGGGGAGGACTGTCCCGGACTCATGGAGCCCGTCCTGGGCACTTTGACATGCCGTCGGCCTGGCGGTGGGAGCCCCGGACGCCCGGGGGAGGGCTGCACGGGACCCATGGAGCCCGACCCGGGCACTCTGTCATGCCGTCAGCCTGGATGGAGCCCCGGAAGCCCGGGGGACGAATGCCCGGGACGCATGGAGCCCGTCCTGGGCACTTTTCCGTGCCTTCGGCCTGGAGCCCCCAGACACCCAGGGGAGGACCACCGTGAAAACCATGGAGCCCGACCCGGGCACTCTGCCATACCGTCAGCCTAGATGGAGCCCCGGACGCCCAGGGGACGAATGCCCGGGACGCATGGAGCCCGTCCTGGGCACTTTTCCATGCCGTCAGCCTGGATGGAGCCCCGGACGCCCGGGGGACGACTACCCAGGAGCCATGGAGCCCGTCCTGGGCAATTTGACATGCAGTTGGCCTGGAGGAAGGAAGCCCCGGGTGGCCTAGGGAGGTGTTGCCCAGGCATAGCCCATCTGGTCCCCATGGCAGAGAACCACCAGCCTCGGAGGGGTGTACGGGCGTACCCTTCTCCCTAGTAATCCGGAGGAAAATTACCCCCTTTTCTTGTAATCTGTGCACGCGAGGTGACAGAGGGGACCCAAGGCGCGAATGTACCTGACCTCCTGGAGCCCTCGCTGGGATCCGGGCAGCGAATGGCACCTCATCGGGACTTCCAGGGAAGTTCGGCCATCTGGTCGCCCCATAGGAAAGCGTTGCGGGCGACCAGATGCCCGGGGGGGGTCCGGGCGACCAGATGGCCAAGGGAATCTGGGCGATCAGATGGCTGGACACGGAAGTGAAGCCGCCTGGACTCTCCCGACCCTGTCCCCGTCCCCGTGCTCGTGCCCGGGACGCATGGAGCCCGTCCTGGGCACTTTTCCATGCCTTCGGCCTGGAGCCCCCAGACACCCAGGGGAGGACCACCGTGAAAGCCATGGAGCCCGACCCGGGCACTCTGCCATACCGTCAGCCTGGATGGAGCCCCGGACGCCCGGGGGACGAATGCCCGGGACGCATGGAGCCCATCCTGGGCACTTTTCCATGCCTTCGGCCTGGAGCGCCCCGACACCCAGGGGAGGACCACCCTGAAAACCATGGAGCCCGACCCGGGCACTCTGCCATGCTGTCAGCCTGGATGGAGCCCCGGACGCCCGGGGGACGAAGGCCCGGGACGCATGGAGCCCGTCCCAGGCACTCTGCCATGCCGTCGGCCTGGATGGAGCCCCGGACGCCCGGGGGACGACTGCCCAAGAGCCATGGAGCCCATCCCGGGCACTCTGCCATGCCGTCCCGACAAATTCGTACGGACTCCTAACCTTCCGACACGGATCGGAATCGAGCCCTTTCTGACCCAGCAGATTTCAGGTTGATTTGCTATATACTTTACGTACGATTTTATGGGGCCGATTCCGATCCGGTACGTAAAAGCACATCCGACCGACATGTCGGACAACCACGTACACCCAGGGGATAGGACTGCCCGGGTCACATGGACCCCGTCCTGGGCACTCTGATCTGCCGCCGGCGCCGGGGATCGAACCGTGATCACCAGATGGGGATATCCCAAAAATCTGGCATGGATACGGCCCGCCAGGACAGGTTTGGGCACCCCTGACCTAGGAGATTTGGAAAGCTTAATTTCAGCAGTTTACCATGAAGTTATTGTTATATATTATCAACATGAAGAAACTAATATGACTTAAAAAAAATTACAATACAAAAGAGATTTTCATACTTAGTGGTAGAACTTAGAACCATTAACGTTTTTTCCATGTGGTTAAGCAATAAATAAATATTCATCACCTATATTGAATTGATTCATCTAATCATTTTATCAGCTTCTCCTCAAAGGAAATATAGAGATAAACATGATACAGTAGAAAATACATCTATTTTCAACATTAAAGGAGCATCAAGTATTGGCTTGGAGACTGATTGAAAGTATGTCCTTGGCGTTTTTAACTTCATGCTCTAACAGACTAAACTAATAGAGTCACTAAATATATAGCATACTATTGAAGATGAAGCAGATGATGAAGTCCTACTGATTGTTAATCCGGGATAGTTGGAAAGCTTATATTCAGCTGTTTACATTCATAGTATCTTTATATATTATCAACAAGACTAAACAAAAAGGATCTCAATACATTGCAATAAATAAGAGATTTAGTTACTTGGCGTTAGAACTTAGAACCATTAATAGATATTCCAGGCGCTTTAAGAATAGTGATTAATTCTATAATTATATCAAATGTATTCATCCAATCCTTCAAGCAGCGTTTGATCCAAGGAGATAAACAGTCCAAAATGAGTCACAAGAAAAATTCATCTTTTTTCAAAGAATTAAACTTGGCATGTACAGTGATCGAACCTGTGACCTTGGCGTTATTAGCACCACGCTCTAACCAACTGAGCTAACTGGCCAAATTTCACATCTTCTGGAGGACCAGCACAGGAAGCAGTGCTAATGATAGTTCAACCAGGATATTTGGAAAGCTTAATTTCAGCTGTTTAATATGAATTAACTTTCATATTATCAACATGAAGAAACTAATATGACTTCAAAAAAATTGCAATACAAAAGAGATTTCCATACTTAGTGTTAGAATTTTGAACCAGTAAAGTTTTTTCCACGTGGTTTAGCAATAAATAAATATTCATCACCTATATTCAATTGATTCATCTAATCATTCTATCAGCTTCTGCGCAAAGGTAATATAGAGGTAAACATGATACAGAAGAAAATACATCTATTTTCAACATTAAAGGAGCATCAAGTATTGGCTTGGAGACTGATTGAAATTATGTCCTTTGCGTTTTTAACTTCATGCTCTAACAGACTAAACTAATAGGCTCACTAAATATATAGAATACTTTTGAAGAATTAGCAGATGATGAAATGCTACTGATTCCATACAATCCTTCAAGCAGCGTGTGATTCAAGGAGATAAACAGTCCAAAATGAGACACAAGAAAAATTCATCTTTTTTCAAAGAATTAAACTTGGCATGTACAGTGATTGAACCTGTGACCTTGGCGTTATTAGCACCACGCTCTAACCAACTGAGCTAACTGGCCAAATTTCACATCTTCTGGAGGACCAGCACAGGAAGCAGTGCTAATGATAGTTCAACCGGGAGATTTGGAAAGCTTAATTTCAGCTGTTTAATATGAATTAACTTTCATATTATCAACATGAAGAAACTAATATGACTTCAAAAAAATTGCAATACAAAAGAGATTTCCATACTTAGTGTTAGAATTTTGAACCAGTAACGTTTTTTCCACGTGGTTCAGCAATAAATAAATATTCATCACCTATATTCGATTGATTCATCTAATCATTCTATCAGCTTTTGCGCAAAGGAAATATGGAGGTAAACATGATACAGAAGAAAATACATCTATTTTCAACATTAAAGGAGCATCAAGTATTGGCTTGGAGACTGATTGAAATTTTGTCCTTTGCGTTTTTAACTTCATGCTCTAACAGACTAAACTAATAGGCTCACTAAATATATAGAATACTTTTGAAGAATTAGCAGATGATGAAATGCTACTGATTCCATCCAATCCTTCAAGCAGCGTGTGATTCAAGGAGATAAACAGTCCAAAATGAGACACAAGAAAAATTCACCTTTGTTCAAACAATTAAACTTGGCCTGTACAGGGATCGAACCTGTGACCTTGGTGTTATTAGCACCACGCTCTAACCATTTGAGCTAACAGGCCATTTTGCATAACTACCTTGAGGTCCAGCATATGAAGAAGGGCAAATGATAGTTAACCCAGGAGATTTGGAAAGCTTAATTTCAGCAGTATACCATGAAGTTATTGTTATATATTATCAACATGAAGAAACTAATATGACTTAAAAAAATTACAATACAAAAGAGATGTTCATACTTAGTTTTAGAACTTAGAACCATTAACGCTTTTTCCATGTGGTTAAGCAATAAATAAATAGTCATCACCTATATTGAATTGATTCATCTAATCATTTTATCAGCTTCTCCTCAAAGGAAATATAGAGATAAACATGATACAGTAGAAAATACATCTATTTTCAACATTAAAGGTGCATCAAGTATTGGCTTGGAGACTGATTGAAAGTATGTACTTGGCGTTTTTAACTTCATGCTCTAACAGACTAAACTAATAGTCTCAGTAAATATATAGTATACTATTGAAGATGAAGCAGATGATGAAGTCCTACTGATTGTTAATCCGGGATAGTTGGAAAGCTTATATTCAGCTGTTTACATTCATAGTATCTTTATATATTATCAACAAGACTAAACAAAAATGATCTCAATAAATTCCAATAAATAAGAGATTTAGTTACTTGGCGTTAGAACTTAGAACCATTAATAGATATTCCAGGCGCTTTAAGAATAGTAATTAATTCTATAATTATATCAAATGTATTCATCCAATCCTTCAAGCAGCGTTTGATCCAAGGAGATAAACAGTCCAAAATGAGACACAAGAAAAATTCATCTTTTTTAAAGAATTAAACTTGGCCTGTACAGGGATCGAACCTGTGACCTTGGCGTTATTAGCACCACGCTCTAACCAACTGAGCTAACAGGCCAATTTGTATATCTTCTGGAGGACCGGCACAGGAAGCAGTGCTAATGTTAGTTCAACCGGGAGATTAGGAAAGCTTAATTTCAGCTGTTTAATACGAATTAACTTTCATATTATCAACATGAAGAAACTAATATGACTTCAAAAAAATTGCAATACAAAAGAGATTTCCATACTTAGTGTTAGAATTTTGAACCAGTAAAGTTTTTTCCACGTGGTTTATCAATAAATAAAAAATCATCACCTATATTCAATTGATTCATCTAATCATTCTATCAGCTTCTGCGCAAAGGAAATATGGAGGTAAACATGATACAGAAGAAAATACATCTATTTTCAACATTAAAGGAGCATCAAGTATTGGCTTGGAGACTGATTGAAATTATGTCCTTGGCGTTTTTAACTTCATGCTCTAACAGACTAAACTAATAGTCTCACTAAATATATAGTATACTATTAAAGATGAAGCAGATGATGAAGTCCTACTGATTGTTAATCCGGGATAGTTAAAAAGCTTATATTCAGCTGTTTACATTCATAGTATCTTTATATATTATCAACAAGACTAAACAAAAAAGATCTCAATCAATTGCAATAAATAAGAGATTTAGTTACTTGGCGTTAGAACTTAGAACCATTAATAGATATTCCAGGCGCTTTAAGAATAGTAATTAATTCTATAATTATATCAAATGTATTCATCCAATCCTTCAAGCAGCGTTTGATCCAAGGAGATAAACAGTCCAAAATGAGACACAAGAAAAATTCATCTTTTTTCAAAGAATTAAACTTGGCCTGTACACTGATCGAACCTGTGACCTTGGTGTTATTAGCACCACGCTCTAACCAACTGAGCTAACAGGCCAAATGTCATATCTTGTGGAGGACCAGCACAGGAAGCAGTGCTAATGTTAGTTCAACCGGGAGATTAGGAAAGCTTAATTTCAGCTGTTTAATACGAATTAACTTTCATATTATCAACATGAAGAAACTAATATGACTTCAAAAAAATTGCAATACAAAAGAGATTTCCATACTTAGTATTAGAATTTTGAACCAGTAAAGTTTTTTCCACGTGGTTTAGCAATAAATAAAAATTCATCACCTATATTCAATTGATTCATCTAATCATTCTATCAGCTTCTGCGCAAAGGAAATATAGAGGTAAACATGATACAGAAGAAAACACATCTATTTTCAACATTAAAGGAGAATCAAGTATTGGCTTGGAGACTGATTGAAATTATGTCCTTTGCGTTTTTAACTTCATGCTCTAACAGACTAAACTAATAGGCTCACTAAATATATAGAATACTTTTGAAGAATTAGCAGATGATGAAATGCTACTGATTCCATCCAATCCTTCAAGCAGCGTGTGATTCAAGGAGATAAACAGTCCAAAATGAGACACAAGAAAAATTCATCTTTGTTCAAACAATTAAACTTCGCCTGTACAGGGATCGAACCTGTGACCTTGGCATTATTAGCACCACGCTCTAACCATCTGAGCTAACAGGCCATTTTGCACAACTACCTGGAGGTCCAGCATATGAAGAAGGGCAAATGATAGTTAACCTAGGAGATTTGGAAAGCTTAATTTCAGCAGTTTACCATGAAGTTATTGTTATATATTATCAACATGAAGAAACTAATATGACTTAAAAAAAATTACAATACAAAAGAGATTTTCATACTTAGTGGTAGAACTTAGAACCATTAACGATTTTTCCATGTGGTTAAGCAATAAATAAATATTCATCACCTATATTGAATTGATTCATCTAATCATTTTATCAGCTTCTCCTCAAAGGAAATATAGAGATAAACATGATACAGTAGAAAATACATCTATTTTCAACATTAAAGGAGCATCAAGTATTGGCTTGGAGACTGATTGAAAGTATGTCCTTGGCGTTTTTAACTTCATGCTCTAACAGACTAAACTAATAGAGTCACTAAATATATAGCATACTATTGAAGATGAAGCAGATGATGAAGTCCTACTGATTGTTAATCCGGGATAGTTGGAAAGCTTATATTCAGCTGTTTACATTCATAGTATCTTTATATATTATCAACAAGACTAAACAAAAAAGATCTCAATAAATTGCAATAAATAAGAGATTTAGTTACTTGGCGTAAGAAACTTAGAACCATTAATAGATATTCCAGGCGCTTTAAGAATAGTGATTAATTCTATAATTATATCAAATGTATTCATCCAATCCTTCAAGCAGCGTTTGATCCAAGGAGATAAACAGTCCAAAATGAGACACAAGAAAAATTCAACTTTTTTCAAAGAATTAAACTTGGCATGTACAGTGATCGAACCTGTGACCTTGGCGTTATTAGCACCACGCTCTAACCAACTGAGCTAACTGGCCAAATTTCACATCTTCTGGAGGACCAGCACAGGAAGCAGTGCTAATGATAGTTCAACCGGGAGATTTGGAAAGCTTAATTTCAGCTGTTTAATATGAATTAACTTTCATATTATCAACATGAAGAAACTAATATGACTTCAAAAAAATTGCAATACAAAAGAGATTTCCATACTTAGTGTTAGAATTTTGAACCAGTAAAGTTTTTTCCACGTGGTTTAGCAATAAATAAATATTCATCACCTATATTCAATTGATTCATCTAATCATTCTATCAGCGTCTGTGCAAAGGTAATATAGAGTTAAACATGATACAGAAGAAAATACATCTATTTTCAACATTAAAGGAGCATCAAGTATTGGCTTGGAGACTGATTGAAATTATGTCCTTTGCGTTTTTAACTTCATGCTCTAACAGACTAAACTAATAGGCTCACTAAATATATAGAATACTTTTGAAGAATTAGCAGATGATGAAATGCTACTGATTCCATACAATCCTTCAAGCAGCGTGTGATTCAAGGAGATAAACAGTCCAAAATGAGACACAAGAAAAATTCATCTTTGTTCAAACAATTAAACTTGGCCTGTACACTGATCGAACCTGTGACCTTGGTGTTATTAGCACCACGCTCTAACCAACTGAGCTAACAGGCCAAATTTCATATCTTGTGGAGGACCAGCACAGGAAGCAGTGCTAATGTTAGTTCAACCGGGAGATTAGGAAAGCTTAATTTCAGCTGTTTAATACGAATTAACTTTCATATTATCAACATGAAGAAACTAATATGACTTCAAAAAAATTGCAATACAAAAGAGATTTCCATACTTAGTATTAGAATTTTGAACCAGTAAAGTTTTTTCCACGTGGTTTAGCAATAAATAAAAATTCATCACCTATATTCAATTGATTCATCTAATCATTCTATCAGCTTCTGCGCAAAGGAAATATAGAGGTAAACATGATACAGAAGAAAACACATCTATTTTCAACATTAAAGGAGAATCAAGTATTGGCTTGGAGACTGATTGAAATTATGTCCTTTGCGTTTTTAACTTCATGCTCTAACAGACTAAACTAATAGGCTCACTAAATATATAGAATACTTTTGAAGAATTAGCAGATGATGAAATGCTACTGATTCCATCCAATCCTTCAAGCAGCGTGTGATTCAAGGAGATAAACAGTCCAAAATGAGACACAAGAAAAATTCATCTTTGTTCAAACAATTAAACTTCGCCTGTACAGGGATCGAACCTGTGACCTTGGCATTATTAGCACCACGCTCTAACCATCTGAGCTAACAGGCCATTTTGCACAACTACCTGGAGGTCCAGCATATGAAGAAGGGCAAATGATAGTTAACCTAGGAGATTTGGAAAGCTTAATTTCAGCAGTTTACCATGAAGTTATTGTTATATATTATCAACATGAAGAAACTAATATGACTTAAAAAAAATTACAATACAAAAGAGATTTTCATACTTAGTGGTAGAACTTAGAACCATTAACGTTTTTTCCATGTGGTTAAGCAATAAATAAATATTCATCACCTATATTGAATTGATTCATCTAATCATTTTATCAGCTTCTCCTCAAAGGAAATATAGAGATAAACATGATACAGTAGAAAATACATCTATTTTCAACATTAAAGGAGCATCAAGTATTGGCTTGGAGACTGATTGAAAGTATGTCCTTGGCGTTTTTAACTTCATGCTCTAACAGACTAAACTAATAGAGTCACTAAATATATAGCATACTATTGAAGATGAAGCAGATGATGAAGTCCTACTGATTGTTAATCCGGGATAGTTGGAAAGCTTATATTCAGCTGTTTACATTCAT
Organism: Lissotriton helveticus; assembly: GCF_964261635.1. Lineage (NCBI taxonomy): Eukaryota > Metazoa > Chordata > Amphibia > Caudata > Salamandridae > Lissotriton > Lissotriton helveticus. The sequence goes on along the minus strand of NC_136063.1, from coordinate 970,708,927 downwards.
AGTATCTTTATATATTATCAACAAGACTAAACAAAAAAGATCTCAATAAATTGCAATAAATAAGAGATTTAGTTACTTGGCGTTAGAACTTAGAACCATTAATAGATATTCCAGGCGCTTTAAGAATAGTGATTAATTCTATAATTATATCAAATGTATTCATCCAATCCTTCAAGCAGCGTTTGATCCAAGGAGATAAACAGTCCAAAATGAGACACAAGAAAAATTCATCTTTGTTCAAACAATTAAACTTGGCCTGTAAAGGGATCGAACCTGTGACCTTGGCGTTATTAGCACCACGCTCTAACCAACTGAGCTAACAGGCCAATTTGCACATCTTCTGGAGGACCGGCACAGGAAGCAGTGCTAATGTTAGTTCAACCGGGAGATTAGGAAAGCTTAATTTCAGCTGTTTAATATGAATTAACTTTCATATTATCAACATGAAGAAACTAATATGACTTCAAAAAAATTGCAATACAAAAGAGATTTCCATACTTAGTGTTAGAATTTTGAACCAGTAAAGTTTTTTCCACGTGGTTTAGCAATAAATAAAAAATCATCACCTATATTCAATTGATTCATCTAATCATTCTATCAGCTTCTGCGCAAAGGAAATATGGAGGTAAACATGATACAGAAGAAAATACATCTATTTTCAACATTAAAGGAGCATCAAGTATTGGCTTGGAGACTGATTGAAATTATGTCCTTGGCGTTTTTAACTTCATGCTCTAACAGACTAAACTAATAGTCTCACTAAATATATAGTATACTATTAAAGATGAAGCAGATGATGAAGTCCTACTGATTGTTAATCCGGGATAGTTGGAAAGCTTATATTCAGCTGTTTACATTCATAGTATCTTTATATATTATCAACAAGACTAAACAAAAAAGATCTCAATCAATTGCAATAAATAAGAGATTTAGTTACTTGGCGTTAGAACTTAGAACCATTAATAGATATTCCAGGCGCTTTAAGAATAGTAATTAATTCTATAATTATATCAAATGTATTCATCCAATCCTTAAAGCAGCGTTTGATCCAAGGAGATAAACAGTCCAAAATGAGACACAAGAAAAATTCAACTTTTTTCAAAGAATTAAACTTGACCTGTACACTGATCTAACCTGTGACCTTGGCGTTATTAGCACCACGCTCTAACCAACTGAGCTAACAGGCCAAATTTCATATCTTGTGGAGGCCCAGCACAGGAAGCAGTGCTAATGATAGTTCAACCAGGAGATTTGGAAAGTTTTATTTCAGCTGTTTAATATGAATTAACTTTCATATTATCAACATGAAGAAACTAATATGACTTCAAAAAAATTGCAATACAAAAGAGATTTCCATACTTAGTGTTAGAATTTTGAACCAGTAAAGTTTTTCCCACGTGGTTTAGCAATAAATAAAAATTCATCACCTATATTCAATTGATTCATCTAATCATTCTATCAGCTTCTGCGCAAAGGAAATATAGAGGTAAACATGATAAAGAAGAAAACACATCTATTTTCAACATTAAAGGAGAATCAAGTATTGGCTTGGAGACTGATTGAAATTATGTCCTTTGCGTTTTTAACTTCATGCTCTAACAGACTAAACTAATAGGCTCACTAAATATATAGAATACTTTTGAAGAATTAGCAGATGATGAAATGCTACTGATTCCATCCAATCCTTCAAGCAGCGTGTGATTCAAGGAGATAAACAGTCCAAAATGAGACTCAAGAAAAATTCATCTTTGTTCAAACAATTAAACTTCGCCTGTACAGGGATCGAACCTGTGACCTTGGCGTTATTAGCACCACGCTCTAACCATCTGAGCTAACAGGCCATTTTGCACAACTACCTGGAGGTCCAGCATATGAAGAAGGGCAAATGATAGTTAACCTAGGAGATTTGGAAAGCTTAATGTCAGCAGTTTACCATGAAGTTATTGTTATATATTATCAACATGAAGAAACTAATATGACTTAAAAAAAATTACAATACAAAAGAGATTTTCATACTTAGTGGTAGAACTTAGAACCATTAACGTTTTTTCCATGTGGTTAAGCAATGAATAAATATTCATCACCTATATTGAATTGATTCATCTAATCATTTTATCAGCTTCTCCTCAAAGGAAATATAGAGATAAACATGATACAGTAGAAAATACATCTATTTTCAACATTAAAGGAGCATCAAGTATTGGCTTGGAGACTGATTGAAAGTATGTCCTTGGCGTTTTTAACTTCATGCTCTAACAGACTAAACTAATAGAGTCACTAAATATATAGCATACTATTGAAGATGAAGCAGATGATGAAGTCCTACTGATTGTTAATCCGGGATAGTTGGAAAGCTTATATTCAGCTGTTTACATTCATAGTATCTTTATATATTATCAACAAGACTAAACAAAAAAGATCTCAATAAATTGCAATAAATAAGAGATTTAGTTACTTGGCGTTAGAACTTAGAACCATTAATAGATATTCCAGGCGCTTTAAGAATAGTGATTAATTCTATAATTATATCAAATGTATTCATCCAATCCTTCAAGCAGCGTTTGATCCAAGGAGATAAACAGTCCAAAATGAGACACAAGAAAAATTCATCTTTTTTCAAAGAATTAAACTTGGCATGTACAGTGATCGAACCTGTGACCTTGGCGTTATTAGCACCACGCTCTAACCAACTGAGCTAACTGGCCAAATTTCACATCTTCTGGAGGACCAGCACAGGAAGCAGTGCTAATGATAGTTCAACCGGGAGATTTGGAAAGCTTAATTTCAGCTGTTTAATATGAATTAACTTTCATATTATCAACATGAAGAAACTAATATGACTTCAAAAAAATTGCAATACAAAAGAGATTTCCATACTTAGTGTTAGAATTTTGAACCAGTAAAGTTTTTTCCACGTGGTTTAGCAATAAATAAATATTCATCACCTATATTCAATTGATTCATCTAATCATTCTATCAGCTTCTGCGCAAAGGTAATATAGAGGTAAACATGATACAGAAGAAAATACATCTATTTTCAACATTAAAGGAGCATCAAGTATTGGCTTGGAGACTGATTGAAATTATGTCCTTTGCGTTTTTAACTTCATGCTCTAACAGACTAAACTAATAGGCTCACTAAATATATAGAATACTTTTGAAGAATTAGCAGATGATGAAATGCTACTGATTCCATCCAATCCTTCAAGCAGCGTGTGATTCAAGGAGATAAACAGTCCAAAATGAGACACAAGAAAAATTCATCTTTGTTCAAACAATTAAACTTGGCCTGTAAAGGGATCGAACCTGTGACCTTGGCGTTATTAGCACCACGCTCTAACCATCTGAGCTAACAGGCCATTTTGCACAACTACCTGGAGGTCCAGCAAATGAAGAAGGGCAAATGATAGTTAACCCAGGAAATTTGGAAAGCTTAATTTCAGCAGTTTACCATGAAGTTATTGTTATATATTATCAACATGAAGAAACTAATATGTTTTAAAAAAAATTACAATACAAAAGAGATTTTCATACTTAGTGTTAGAACTTAGAACCATTAACGTTTTTTCCATGTGGTTAAGCAATACATAAATATTCATCACCTATATTGAATTGATTCATCTAATCATTTTATCAGCTTCTCCTCAAAGGAAATATAGAGATAAACATGATACAGTAGAAAATACATCTATTTTCAACATTAAAGGTGCATCAAGTATTGGCTTGGAGACTGATTGAAAGTATGTCCTTGGCGTTTTTAACTTCATGCTCTAACAGACTAAACTAATAGTCTCACTAAATATATAGTATACTATTGAAGATGAAGCAGATGATGAAGTCCTACTGATTGTTAATCCGGGATAGTTGGAAAGCTTATATTCAGCTGTTTACATTCATAGTATCTTTATATATTATCAACAAGACTAAACAAAAATGATCTCAATAAATTGCAATAAATAAGAGATTTAGTTACTTGGCGTTAGAACTTAGAACCATTAATAGATATTCCAGGCGCTTTAAGAATAGTAATTAATTCTATAATTATATCAAATGTATTCATCCAATCCTTCAAGCAGCGTTTGATCCAAGGAGATAAACAGTCCAAAATGAGACACAAGAAAAATTCATCTTTTTTCAAAGAATTAAACTTGGCCTGTACACTGATCTAACCTGTGACCTTGGCGTTATTAGCACCACGCTCTAACCAACTGAGCTAACAGGCCAAATTTCATATCTTGTGGAGGACCAGCACAGGAAGCAGTGCTAATGATAGTTCAACCAGGAGATTTGGAAAGTTTTATTTCAGCTGTTTAATATGAATTAACTTTCATATTATCAACATGAAGAAACTAATATGACTTCAAAAAAATTGCAATACAAAAGAGATTTCCATACTTAGTGTTAGAATTTTGAACCAGTAAAGTTTTTCCCACGTGGTTTAGCAATAAATAAAAATTCATCACCTATATTCAATTGATTCATCTAATCATTCTATCAGCTTCTGCGCAAAGGAAATATAGAGGTAAACATGATAAAGAAGAAAACACATCTATTTTCAACATTAAAGGAGAATCAAGTATTGGCTTGGAGACTGATTGAAATTATGTCCTTTGCGTTTTTAACTTCATGCTCTAACAGACTAAACTAATAGGCTCACTAAATATATAGAATACTTTTGAAGAATTAGCAGATGATGAAATGCTACTGATTCCATCCAATCCTTCAAGCAGCGTGTGATTCAAGGAGATAAACAGTCCAAAATGAGACACAAGAAAAATTCATCTTTGTTCAAACAATTAAACTTCGCCTGTACAGGGATCGAACCTGTGACCTTGGCGTTATTAGCACCACGCTCTAACCATCTGAGCTAACAGGCCATTTTGCACAACTACCTGGAGGTCCAGCATATGAAGAAGGGCAAATGATAGTTAACCTAGGAGATTTGGAAAGCTTAATGTCAGCAGTTTACCATGAAGTTATTGTTATATATTATCAACATGAAGAAACTAATATGACTTAAAAAAAGTTACAATACAAAAGAGATTTTCATACTTAGTGGTAGAACTTAGAACCATTAACGTTTTTTCCATGTGGTTAAGCAATAAATAAATATTCATCACCTATATTGAATTGATTCATCTAATCATTTTATCAGCTTCTCCTCAAAGGAAATATAGAGATAAACATGATACAGTAGAAAATACATCTATTTTCAACATTAAAGGAGCATCAAGTATTGGCTTGGAGACTGATTGAAAGTATGTCCTTGGCGTTTTTAACTTCATGCTCTAACAGACTAAACTAATAGAGTCACTAAATATATAGCATACTATTGAAGATGAAGCAGATGATGAAGTCCTACTGATTGTTAATCCGGGATAGTTGGAAAGCTTATATTCAGCTGTTTACATTCATAGTATCTTTATATATTATCAACAAGACTAAACAAAAAAGATCTCAATAAATTGCAATAAATAAGAGATTTAGTTACTTGGCGTTAGAACTTAGAACCATTAATAGATATTCCAGGCGCTTTAAGAATAGTGATTAATTCTATAATTATATCAAATGTATTCATCCAATCCTTCAAGCAGCGTTTGATCCAAGGAGATAAACAGTCCAAAATGAGACACAAGAAAAATTCATCTTTGTTCAAACAATTAAACTTGGCCTGTAAAGGGATCGAACCTGTGACCTTGGCGTTATTAGCACCACGCTCTAACCAACTGAGCTAACAGGCCAATTTGCACATCTTCTGGAGGACCGGCACAGGAAGCAGTGCTAATGTTAGTTCAACCGGGAGATTAGGAAAGCTTAATTTCAGCTGTTTAATATGAATTAACTTTCATATTATCAACATGAAGAAACTAATATGACTTCAAAAAAATTGCAATACAAAAGAGATTTCCATACTTAGTGTTAGAATTTTGAACCAGTAAAGTTTTTTCCACGTGGTTTAGCAATAAATAAAAAATCATCACCTATATTCAATTGATTCATCTAATCATTCTATCAGCTTCTGCGCAAAGGAAATATGGAGGTAAACATGATACAGAAGAAAATACATCTATTTTCAACATTAAAGGAGCATCAAGTATTGGCTTGGAGACTGATTGAAATTATGTCCTTGGCGTTTTTAACTTCATGCTCTAACAGACTAAACTAATAGTCTCACTAAATATATAGTATACTATTAAAGATGAAGCAGATGATGAAGTCCTACTGATTGTTAATCCGGGATAGTTGGAAAGCTTATATTCAGCTGTTTACATTCATAGTATCTTTATATATTATCAACAAGACTAAACAAAAAAGATCTCAATCAATTGCAATAAATAAGAGATTTAGTTACTTGGCGTTAGAACTTAGAACCATTAATAGATATTCCAGGCGCTTTAAGAATAGTAATTAATTCTATAATTATATCAAATGTATTCATCCAATCCTTAAAGCAGCGTTTGATCCAAGGAGATAAACAGTCCAAAATGAGACACAAGAAAAATTGATCTTTTTTCAAAGAATTAAACTTGACCTGTACACTGATCTAACCTGTGACCTTGGCGTTATTAGCACCACGCTCTAACCAACTGAGCTAACAGGCCAAATTTCATATCTTGTGGAGGCCCAGCACAGGAAGCAGTGCTAATGATAGTTCAACCAGGAGATTTGGAAAGTTTTATTTCAGCTGTTTAATATGAATTAACTTTCATATTATCAACATGAAGAAACTAATATGACTTCAAAAAAATTGCAATACAAAAGAGATTTCCATACTTAGTGTTAGAATTTTGAACCAGTAAAGTTTTTCCCACGTGGTTTAGCAATAAATAAAAATTCATCACCTATATTCAATTGATTCATCTAATCATTCTATCAGCTTCTGCGCAAAGGAAATATAGAGGTAAACATGATAAAGAAGAAAACACATCTATTTTCAACATTAAAGGAGAATCAAGTATTGGCTTGGAGACTGATTGAAATTATGTCCTTTGCGTTTTTAACTTCATGCTCTAACAGACTAAACTAATAGGCTCACTAAATATATAGAATACTTTTGAAGAATTAGCAGATGATGAAATGCTACTGATTCCATCCAATCCTTCAAGCAGCGTGTGATTCAAGGAGATAAACAGTCCAAAATGAGACTCAAGAAAAATTCATCTTTGTTCAAACAATTAAACTTCGCCTGTACAGGGATCGAACCTGTGACCTTGGCGTTATTAGCACCACGCTCTAACCATCTGAGCTAACAGGCCATTTTGCACAACTACCTGGAGGTCCAGCATATGAAGAAGGGCAAATGATAGTTAACCTAGGAGATTTGGAAAGCTTAATGTCAGCAGTTTACCATGAAGTTATTGTTATATATTATCAACATGAAGAAACTAATATGACTTAAAAAAAATTACAATACAAAAGAGATTTTCATACTTAGTGGTAGAACTTAGAACCATTAACGTTTTTTCCATGTGGTTAAGCAATGAATAAATATTCATCACCTATATTGAATTGATTCATCTAATCATTTTATCAGCTTCTCCTCAAAGGAAATATAGAGATAAACATGATACAGTAGAAAATACATCTATTTTCAACATTAAAGGAGCATCAAGTATTGGCTTGGAGACTGATTGAAAGTATGTCCTTGGCGTTTTTAACTTCATGCTCTAACAGACTAAACTAATAGAGTCACTAAATATATAGCATACTATTGAAGATGAAGCAGATGATGAAGTCCTACTGATTGTTAATCCGGGATAGTTGGAAAGCTTATATTCAGCTGTTTACATTCATAGTATCTTTATATATTATCAACAAGACTAAACAAAAAAGATCTCAATAAATTGCAATAAATAAGAGATTTAGTTACTTGGCGTTAGAACTTAGAACCATTAATAGATATTCCAGGCGCTTTAAGAATAGTGATTAATTCTATAATTATATCAAATGTATTCATCCAATCCTTCAAGCAGCGTTTGATCCAAGGAGATAAACAGTCCAAAATGAGACACAAGAAAAATTCATCTTTTTTCAAAGAATTAAACTTGGCATGTACAGTGATCGAACCTGTGACCTTGGCGTTATTAGCACCACGCTCTAACCAACTGAGCTAACTGGCCAAATTTCACATCTTCTGGAGGACCAGCACAGGAAGCAGTGCTAATGATAGTTCAACCGGGAGATTTGGAAAGCTTAATTTCAGCTGTTTAATATGAATTAACTTTCATATTATCAACATGAAGAAACTAATATGACTTCAAAAAAATTGCAATACAAAAGAGATTTCCATACTTAGTGTTAGAATTTTGAACCAGTAAAGTTTTTTCCACGTGGTTTAGCAATAAATAAATATTCATCACCTATATTCAATTGATTCATCTAATCATTCTATCAGCTTCTGCGCAAAGGTAATATAGAGGTAAACATGATACAGAAGAAAATACATCTATTTTCAACATTAAAGGAGCATCAAGTATTGGCTTGGAGACTGATTGAAATTATGTCCTTTGCGTTTTTAACTTCATGCTCTAACAGACTAAACTAATAGGCTCACTAAATATATAGAATACTTTTGAAGAATTAGCAGATGATGAAATGCTACTGATTCCATCCAATCCTTCAAGCAGCGTGTGATTCAAGGAGATAAACAGTCCAAAATGAGACACAAGAAAAATTCATCTTTGTTCAAACAATTAAACTTGGCCTGTAAAGGGATCGAACCTGTGACCTTGGCGTTATTAGCACCACGCTCTAACCATCTGAGCTAACAGGCCATTTTGCACAACTACCTGGAGGTCCAGCAAATGAAGAAGGGCAAATGATAGTTAACCCAGGAAATTTGGAAAGCTTAATTTCAGCAGTTTACCATGAAGTTATTGTTATATATTATCAACATGAAGAAACTAATATGTTTTAAAAAAAATTACAATACAAAAGAGATTTTCATACTTAGTGTTAGAACTTAGAACCATTAACGTTTTTTCCATGTGGTTAAGCAATACATAAATATTCATCACCTATATTGAATTGATTCATCTAATCATTTTATCAGCTTCTCCTCAAAGGAAATATAGAGATAAACATGATACAGTAGAAAATACATCTATTTTCAACATTAAAGGTGCATCAAGTATTGGCTTGGAGACTGATTGAAAGTATGTCCTTGGCGTTTTTAACTTCATGCTCTAACAGACTAAACTAATAGTCTCACTAAATATATAGTATACTATTGAAGATGAAGCAGATGATGAAGTCCTACTGATTGTTAATCCGGGATAGTTGGAAAGCTTATATTCAGCTGTTTACATTCATAGTATCTTTATATATTATCAACAAGACTAAACAAAAATGATCTCAATAAATTGCAATAAATAAGAGATTTAGTTACTTGGCGTTAGAACTTAGAACCATTAATAGATATTCCAGGCGCTTTAAGAATAGTAATTAATTCTATAATTATATCAAATGTATTCATCCAATCCTTCAAGCAGCGTTTGATCCAAGGAGATAAACAGTCCAAAATGAGACACAAGAAAAATTCATCTTTTTTCAAAGAATTAAACTTGGCCTGTACACTGATCTAACCTGTGACCTTGGCGTTATTAGCACCACGCTCTAACCAACTGAGCTAACAGGCCAAATTTCATATCTTGTGGAGGACCAGCACAGGAAGCAGTGCTAATGATAGTTCAACCAGGAGATTTGGAAAGTTTTATTTCAGCTGTTTAATATGAATTAACTTTCATATTATCAACATGAAGAAACTAATATGACTTCAAAAAAATTGCAATACAAAAGAGATTTCCATACTTAGTGTTAGAATTTTGAACCAGTAAAGTTTTTCCCACGTGGTTTAGCAATAAATAAAAATTCATCACCTATATTCAATTGATTCATCTAATCATTCTATCAGCTTCTGCGCAAAGGAAATATAGAGGTAAACATGATAAAGAAGAAAACACATCTATTTTCAACATTAAAGGAGAATCAAGTATTGGCTTGGAGACTGATTGAAATTATGTCCTTTGCGTTTTTAACTTCATGCTCTAACAGACTAAACTAATAGGCTCACTAAATATATAGAATACTTTTGAAGAATTAGCAGATGATGAAATGCTACTGATTCCATCCAATCCTTCAAGCAGCGTGTGATTCAAGGAGATAAACAGTCCAAAATGAGACACAAGAAAAATTCATCTTTGTTCAAACAATTAAACTTCGCCTGTACAGGGATCGAACCTGTGACCTTGGCGTTATTAGCACCACGCTCTAACCATCTGAGCTAACAGGCCATTTTGCACAACTACCTGGAGGTCCAGCATATGAAGAAGGGCAAATGATAGTTAACCTAGGAGATTTGGAAAGCTTAATGTCAGCAGTTTACCATGAAGTTATTGTTATATATTATCAACATGAAGAAACTAATATGACTTAAAAAAAGTTACAATACAAAAGAGATTTTCATACTTAGTGGTAGAACTTAGAACCATTAACGTTTTTTCCATGTGGTTAAGCAATAAATAAATATTCATCACCTATATTGAATTGATTCATCTAATCATTTTATCAGCTTCTCCTCAAAGGAAATATAGAGATAAACATGATACAGTAGAAAATACATCTATTTTCAACATTAAAGGAGCATCAAGTATTGGCTTGGAGACTGATTGAAAGTATGTCCTTGGCGTTTTTAACTTCATGCTCTAACAGACTAAACTAATAGAGTCACTAAATATATAGCATACTATTGAAGATGAAGCAGATGATGAAGTCCTACTGATTGTTAATCCGGGATAGTTGGAAAGCTTATATTCAGCTGTTTACATTCATAGTATCTTTATATATTATCAACAAGACTAAACAAAAAAGATCTCAATAAATTGCAATAAATAAGAGATTTAGTTACTTGGCGTTAGAACTTAGAACCATTAATAGATATTCCAGGCGCTTTAAGAATAGTGATTAATTCTATAATTATATCAAATGTATTCATCCAATCCTTCAAGCAGCGTTTGATCCAAGGAGATAAACAGTCCAAAATGAGACACAAGAAAAATTCATCTTTTTTCAAAGAATTAAACTTGGCATGTACAGTGATCGAACCTGTGACCTTGGCGTTATTAGCACCACGCTCTAACCAACTGAGCTAACTGGCCAAATTTCACATCTTCTGGAGGACCAGCACAGGAAGCAGTGCTAATGATAGTTCAACCGGGAGATTTGGAAAGCTTAATTTCAGCTGTTTAATATGAATTAACTTTCATATTATCAACATGAAGAAACTAATATGACTTCAAAAAAATTGCAATACAAAAGAGATTTCCATACTTAGTGTTAGAATTTTGAACCAGTAAAGTTTTTTCCACGTGGTTTAGCAATAAATAAATATTTATCACCTATATTCAATTGATTCATCTAATCATTCTATCAGCTTCTGCGCAAAGGTAATATAGAGGTAAACATGATACAGAAGAAAATACATCTATTTTCAACATTAAAGGAGCATCAAGTATTGGCTTGGAGACTGATTGAAATTATGTCCTTTGCGTTTTTAACTTCATGCTCTAACAGACTAAACTAATAGGCTCACTAAATATATAGAATACTTTTAAAGAATTAGCAGATGATGAAATGCTACTGATTCCATCCAATCCTTCAAGCAGCGTGTGATTCAAGGAGATAAACAGTCCAAAATGAGACACAAGAACGATTCATCTTTGTTCAAACAATTAAACTTGGCCTGTAAAGGGATCGAACCTGTGACCTTGGCGTTATTAGCACCACGCTCTAACCATCTGAGCTAACAGGCCATTTTGCACAACTACCTGGAGGTCCAGCAAATGAAGAAGGGCAAATGATAGTTAACCCAGGAAATTTGGAAAGCTTAATTTCAGCAGTTTACCATGAAGTTATTGTTATATATTATCAACATGAAGAAACTAATATGTTTTAAAAAAAATTACAATACAAAAGAGATTTTCATACTTAGTGTTAGAACTTAGAACCATTAACGTTTTTTCCATGTGGTTAAGCAATACATAAATATTCATCACCTATATTGAATTGATTCATCTAATCATTTTATCAGCTTCTCCTCAAAGGAAATATAGAGATAAACATGATACAGTAGAAAATACATCTATTTTCAACGTTAAAGGTGCATCAAGTATTGGCTTGGAGACTGATTGAAAGTATGTCCTTGGCGTTTTTAACTTCATGCTCTAACAGACTAAACTAATAGTCTCACTAAATATATAGTATACTATTGAAGATGAAGCAGATGATGAAGTCCTACTGATTGTTAATCCGGGATAGTTGGAAAGCTTATATTCAGCTGTTTACATTCATAGTATCTTTATATATTATCAACAAGACTAAACAAAAATGATCTCAATAAATTGCAATAAATAAGAGATTTAGTTACTTGGCGTTAGAACTTAGAACCATTAATAGATATTCCAGGCGCTTTAAGAATAGTAATTAATTCTATAATTATATCAAATGTATTCATCCAATCCTTCAAGCAGCGTTTGATCCAAGGAGATAAACAGTCCAAAATGAGACACAAGAAAAATTCATCTTTTTTCAAAGAATTAAACTTGGCCTGTACAGGGATCGAACCTGTGACCTTGGCGTTATTAGCACCACGCTCTAACCAACTGAGCTAACAGGCCATTTTGCACATCTTCTGGAGGACCGGCACAGGAAGCAGTGCTAATGATAGTTCAACCAGGAGATTTGGAAAGCTTAATTTCAGCTGTTTAATATGAATTAACTTTCATATTATCAACATGAAGAAACTAATATGACTTCAAAAAAATTGCAATACAAAAGAGATTTCCATACTTAGTGTAAGAATTTTGAACCAGTAACGTTTTTCCACGTGGTTTAGCAGTAAATAAATATTCATCACCTATATTCAATTGATTCATCTAATCATTCTATCAGCTTCTGCGCAAAGGAAATATTGAGGTAAACATGATACAGAAGAAAATACATCTATTTTCAACATTAAAGGAGCATCAAGTATTGGCTTGGAGACTGATTGAAATTATGTCCTTGGCGTTTTTAACTTCATGCTCTAACAGACTAAACTAATAGTCTCACTAAATATATAGCATACTATTAAAGATGAAGCAGATGATGAAGTCCTACTGATTGTTAATCCGGGCTAGTTGGAAAGCTTATATTCAGCTGTTTACATTCATAGTATCTTTATATATTATCAACAAGACTAAACAAAAAAGATCTCAATAAATTGCAATAAATAAGACATTTAGTTACTTGGCGTTAGAACTTAGAACCATTAATAGATATTCCAGGCGCTTCAAGAATAGTAATTAATTCTATAATTATATCAAATGTATTCATCCAATCCTTCAAGCGGCGTTTGATCCAAGGAGATAAACAGTCCAAAATGAGACACAAGAAAAATTCATCTTTTTTCAAAGAATTAAACTTGGCCTGTACAGGGATCGAACCTGTGACCTTGGCGTTATTAGCACCACGCTCTAACCAACTGAGCTAACAGGCCATTTTGCACATCTTCTGGAGGACCGGCACAGGAAGCAGTGCTAATGATAGTTCAACTCGGAGATTTGGAAAGCTTAATTTCAACTGTTTAATATGAATTAACTTTCATATTATCAACATGAAGAAACTAATATGACTTCAAAAAAATTGCAATACAAAAGAGATTTCCAAACTTAGTGTTAGAATTTTGAACCAGTAACGTTTTTTCCACGTGGTTTAGCAATAAATAAAAATTCATCACCTATATTCAATTGATTCATCTAATCATTCTATCAGCTTCTGCGCAAAGGAAATATAGAGGTAAACATGATACAGAAGAAAATACATCTATTTTCAACATTAAAGGAGAATCAAGTATTGGCTTGGAGACTGATTGAAATTATGTCCTTTGCGTTTTTAACTTCATGCTCTAACAGACTAAACTAATAGGCTCACTAAATATATAGAATACTTTTGAAGAATTAGCAGATGATGAAATGCTACTGATTCCATCCAATCCTTCAAGCAGCGTGTGATTCAAGGAGATAAACAGTCCAAAATGAGACACAAGAAAAATTCATCTTTGTTCAAACAATTAAACTTGGCCTGTAAAGGGATCGAACCTGTGACCTTGGCGTTATTAGCACCACGCTCTAACCATCTGAGCTAACAGGCCATTTTGCACAACTACCTGGAGGTCCAGCAAATGAAGAAGGGCAAATGATAGTTAACCCAGGAAATTTGGAAAGCTTAATTTCAGCAGTTTACCATGAAGTTATTGTTATATATTATCAACATGAAGAAACTAATATGTTTTAAAAAAAATTACAATACAAAAGAGATTTTCATACTTAGTGTTAGAACTTAGAACCATTAACGTTTTTTCCATGTGGTTAAGCAATACATAAATATTCATCACCTATATTGAATTGATTCATCTAATCATTTTATCAGCTTCTCCTCAAAGGAAATATAGAGATAAACATGATACAGTAGAAAATACATCTATTTTCAACATTAAAGGTGCATCAAGTATTGGCTTGGAGACTGATTGAAAGTATGTCCTTGGCGTTTTTAACTTCATGCTCTAACAGACTAAACTAATAGTCTCACTAAATATATAGTATACTATTGAAGATGAAGCAGATGATGAAGTCCTACTGATTGTTAATCCGGGATAGTTGGAAAGCTTATATTCAGCTGTTTACATTCATAGTATCTTTATATATTATCAACAAGACTAAACAAAAATGATCTCAATAAATTGCAATAAATAAGAGATTTAGTTACTTGGCGTTAGAACTTAGAACCATTAATAGATATTCCAGGCGCTTTAAGAATAGTAATTAATTCTATAATTATATCAAATGTATTCATCCAATCCTTCAAGCAGCGTTTGATCCAAGGAGATAAACAGTCCAAAATGAGACACAAGAAAAATTCATCTTTTTTCAAAGAATTAAACTTGGCCTGTACACTGATCTAACCTGTGACCTTGGCGTTATTAGCACCACGCTCTAACCAACTGAGCTAACAGGCCAAATTTCATATCTTGTGGAGGACCAGCACAGGAAGCAGTGCTAATGATAGTTCAACCAGGAGATTTGGAAAGTTTTATTTCAGCTGTTTAATATGAATTAACTTTCATATTATCAACATGAAGAAACTAATATGACTTCAAAAAAATTGCAATACAAAAGAGATTTCCATACTTAGTGTTAGAATTTTGAACCAGTAAAGTTTTTCCCACGTGGTTTAGCAATGAATAAAAATTCATCACCTATATTCAATTGATTCATCTAATCATTCTATCAGCTTCTGCGCAAAGGAAATATAGAGGTAAACATGATAAAGAAGAAAACACATCTATTTTCAACATTAAAGGAGAATCAAGTATTGGCTTGGAGACTGATTGAAATTATGTCCTTTGCGTTTTTAACTTCATGCTCTAACAGACTAAACTAATAGGCTCACTAAATATATAGAATACTTTTGAAGAATTAGCAGATGATGAAATGCTACTGATTCCATCCAATCCTTCAAGCAGCGTGTGATTCAAGGAGATAAACAGTCCAAAATGAGACACAAGAAAAATTCATCTTTGTTCAAACAATTAAACTTCGCCTGTACAGGGATCGAACCTGTGACCTTGGCGTTATTAGCACCACGCTCTAACCATCTGAGCTAACAGGCCATTTTGCACAACTACCTGGAGGTCCAGCATATGAAGAAGGGCAAATGATAGTTAACCTAGGAGATTTGGAAAGCTTAATGTCAGCAGTTTACCATGAAGTTATTGTTATATATTATCAACATGAAGAAACTAATATGACTTAAAAAAAGTTACAATACAAAAGAGATTTTCATACTTAGTGGTAGAACTTAGAACCATTAACGTTTTTTCCATGTGGTTAAGCAATAAATAAATATTCATCACCTATATTGAATTGATTCATCTAATCATTTTATCAGCTTCTCCTCAAAGGAAATATAGAGATAAACATGATACAGTAGAAAATACATCTATTTTTAACATTAAAGGAGCATCAAGTATTGGCTTGGAGACTGATTGAAAGTATGTCCTTGGCGTTTTTAACTTCATGCTCTAACAGACTAAACTAATAGAGTCACTAAATATATAGCATACTATTGAAGATGAAGCAGATGATGAAGTCCTACTGATTGTTAATCCGGGATAGTTGGAAAGCTTATATTCAGCTGTTTACATTCATAGTATCTTTATATATTATCAACAAGACTAAACAAAAAAGATCTCAATAAATTGCAATAAATAAGAGATTTAGTTACTTGGCGTTAGAACTTAGAACCATTAATAGATATTCCAGGCGCTTTAAGAATAGTGATTAATTCTATAATTATATCAAATGTATTCATCCAATCCTTCAAGCAGCGTTTGATCCAAGGAGATAAACAGTCCAAAATGAGACACAAGAAAAATTCATCTTTTTTCAAAGAATTAAACTTGGCATGTACAGTGATCGAACCTGTGACCTTGGCGTTATTAGCACCACGCTCTAACCAACTGAGCTAACTGGCCAAATTTCACATCTTCTGGAGGACCAGCACAGGAAGCAGTGCTAATGATAGTTCAACCGGGAGATTTGGAAAGCTTAATTTCAGCTGTTTAATATGAATTAACTTTCATATTATCAACATGAAGAAACTAATATGACTTCAAAAAAATTGCAATACAAAAGAGATTTCCATACTTAGTGTTAGAATTTTGAACCAGTAAAGTTTTTTCCACGTGGTTTAGCAATAAATAAATATTTATCACCTATATTCAATTGATTCATCTAATCATTCTATCAGCTTCTGCGCAAAGGTAATATAGAGGTAAACATGATACAGAAGAAAATACATCTATTTTCAACATTAAAGGAGCATCAAGTATTGGCTTGGAGACTGATTGAAATTATGTCCTTTGCGTTTTTAACTTCATGCTCTAACAGACTAAACTAATAGGCTCACTAAATATATAGAATACTTTTAAAGAATTAGCAGATGATGAAATGCTACTGATTCCATCCAATCCTTCAAGCAGCGTGTGATTCAAGGAGATAAACAGTCCAAAATGAGACACAAGAAAAATTCATCTTTGTTCAAACAATTAAACTTGGCCTGTAAAGGGATCGAACCTGTGACCTTGGCGTTATTAGCACCACGCTCTAACCATCTGAGCTAACAGGCCATTTTGCACAACTACCTGGAGGTCCAGCAAATGAAGAAGGGCAAATGATAGTTAACCCAGGAAATTTGGAAAGCTTAATTTCAGCAGTTTACCATGAAGTTATTGTTATATATTATCAACATGAAGAAACTAATATGTTTTAAAAAAAATTACAATACAAAAGAGATTTTCATACTTAGTGTTAGAACTTAGAACCATTAACGTTTTTTCCATGTGGTTAAGCAATACATAAATATTCATCACCTATATTGAATTGATTCATCTAATCATTTTATCAGCTTCTCCTCAAAGGAAATATAGAGATAAACATGATACAGTAGAAAATACATCTATTTTCAACGTTAAAGGTGCATCAAGTATTGGCTTGGAGACTGATTGAAAGTATGTCCTTGGCGTTTTTAACTTCATGCTCTAACAGACTAAACTAATAGTCTCACTAAATATATAGTATACTATTGAAGATGAAGCAGATGATGAAGTCCTACTGATTGTTAATCCGGGATAGTTGGAAAGCTTATATTCAGCTGTTTACATTCATAGTATCTTTATATATTATCAACAAGACTAAACAAAAATGATCTCAATAAATTGCAATAAATAAGAGATTTAGTTACTTGGCGTTAGAACTTAGAACCATTAATAGATATTCCAGGCGCTTTAAGAATAGTAATTAATTCTATAATTATATCAAATGTATTCATCCAATCCTTCAAGCAGCGTTTGATCCAAGGAGATAAACAGTCCAAAATGAGACACAAGAAAAATTCATCTTTTTTCAAAGAATTAAACTTGGCCTGTACAGGGATCGAACCTGTGACCTTGGCGTTATTAGCACCACGCTCTAACCAACTGAGCTAACAGGCCATTTTGCACATCTTCTGGAGGACCGGCACAGGAAGCAGTGCTAATGATAGTTCAACCAGGAGATTTGGAAAGCTTAATTTCAGCTGTTTAATATGAATTAACTTTCATATTATCAACATGAAGAAACTAATATGACTTCAAAAAAATTGCAATACAAAAGAGATTTCCATACTTAGTGTAAGAATTTTGAACCAGTAACGTTTTTCCACGTGGTTTAGCAGTAAATAAATATTCATCACCTATATTCAATTGATTCATCTAATCATTCTATCAGCTTCTGCGCAAAGGAAATATTGAGGTAAACATGATACAGAAGAAAATACATCTATTTTCAACATTAAAGGAGCATCAAGTATTGGCTTGGAGACTGATTGAAATTATGTCCTTGGCGTTTTTAACTTCATGCTCTAACAGACTAAAGTAATAGTCTCACTAAATATATAGCATACTATTAAAGATGAAGCAGATGATGAAGTCCTACTGATTGTTAATCCGGGCTAGTTGGAAAGCTTATATTCAGCTGTTTACATTCATAGTATCTTTATATATTATCAACAAGACTAAACAAAAAAGATCTCAATAAATTGCAATAAATAAGACATTTAGTTACTTGGCGTTAGAACTTAGAACCATTAATAGATATTCCAGGCGCTTCAAGAATAGTAATTAATTCTATAATTATATCAAATGTATTCATCCAATCCTTCAAGCGGCGTTTGATCCAAGGAGATAAACAGTCCAAAATGAGACACAAGAAAAATTCATCTTTTTTCAAAGAATTAAACTTGGCCTGTACAGGGATCGAACCTGTGACCATGGCGTTATTAGCACCACGCTCTAACCAACTGAGCTAACAGGCCATTTTGCACATCTTCTGGAGGACCGGCACAGGAAGCAGTGCTAATGATAGTTCAACTCGGAGATTTGGAAAGCTTAATTTCAACTGTTTAATATGAATTAACTTTCATATTATCAACATGAAGAAACTAATATGACTTCAAAAAAATTGCAATACAAAAGAGATTTCCATACTTAGTGTTAGAATTTTGAACCAGTAACGTTTTTTCCACGTGGTTTAGCAATAAATAAAAATTCATCACCTATATTCAATTGATTCATCTAATCATTCTATCAGCTTCTGCGCAAAGGAAATATAGAGGTAAACATGATACAGAAGAAAATACATCTATTTTCAACATTAAAGGAGAATCAAGTATTGGCTTGGAGACTGATTGAAATTATGTCCTTTGCGTTTTTAACTTCATGCTCTAACAGACTAAACTAATAGGCTCACTAAATATATAGAATACTTTTGAAGAATTAGCAGATGATGAAATGCTACTGATTCCATCCAATCCTTCAAGCAGCGTGTGATTCAAGGAGATAAACAGTCCAAAATGAAACACAAGAAAAATTCATCTTTGTTCAAACAATTAAACTTGGGCTGTACAGGGATCGAACATGTGACCTTGGCGTTATTAGCACCTCGCTCTAACCATCAGAGCTAACAGGCCATTTTGCACAACTACCTGGAGGTCCAGCATATGAAGAAGGGCAAGTGATAGTTAACCTAGGAGATTTGGAAAGCTTAATTTCAGCAGTTTACCATGAAGTTATTGTTATATATTATCAACATGAAGAAACTAATATGACTTAGAAAAACTTACAATACAAAAGAGATTTTCATACTTAGTGTTAGAACTTAGAACCATTAACTTTTTCCATGTGGTTAAGCAATAAATAAATATTCATCACCTATATTGAATTGATTCATCTAATCATTTTATCAGCTTCTCCTCAAAGGAAATATAGAGATAAACATGATACAGTAGAAAATACATCTATTTTCAACATTAAAGGTGCATCAAGTATTGGCTTGGAGACTGATTGAAAGTATGTCCTTGGCGTTTTTAACTTCATGCTCTAACAGACTAAACTAATAGTCTCACTAAATATATAGTATACTATTGAAGATGAAGCAGATGATATAGTCCTACTGATTGTTCATCCGGGATAGTTGGAAAGCTTATATTCAGCTGTTTACATTCATAGTATCTTTATATATTATCAACAAGACTAAACAAAAATGATCTCAATAAATTGCAATAAATAAGACATTTAGTTACTTGGCGTTAGAACTTAGAACCATTAATAGGTATTCCAGGCACTTTAAGAATAGTAATTAATGCTATAATTATATCAAATGTATTCATCCAATCCTTCAAGCAGCGTTTGATCCAAGGAGATAAACAGTCCAAAATGAGACACAAGAAAAATTCATCTTTTTTCAAAGAATTAAACTTGGCCTGTACAGTGATCGAACATGTGACATTGGCGTTATTAGCCCTACGCTCTTACCAACTGAGCTAACAGGCCAAATTTCACATCTTCTGGAGGACCAGCACTGGAAGCAGTGCTGATGATAGTTCAACCAGGAGATTTGGAAAGCTTAATTTCAGCTGTTTAATATGAATTAACTTTCATAATATCAACATGAAGAAACTAATATGACTTCAAAAAAATTGCAATACAAAAGAGATTTCCATACTTAGTGTTAGAATTTTGAACCAGTAACGTTTTTTCCACGTGGTTTAGCAATAAATAAAAATTCATCACCTATATTCAATTGATTCATCTAATCATTCTATCAGCTTCTGCGCAAAGGAAATATAGAGGTAAACATGATACAGAAGAAAATACATCTATTTTCAACATTAAAGGAGAATCAAGTATTGGCTTGGAGACTGATTGAAATTATGTCCTTTGCGTCTTTAACTTCATGCTCTAACAGACTAAACTAATAGGCTCACTAAATATATAGTATACTATTAAAGATGAAGCAGATGATGAAGTCCTACTGATTGTTAATCCGGGATAGTTGGAAAGCTTATATTCAGCTGTTTACATTCATAGTATCTTTATATATTATCAACAAGACTAAACAAAAAAGATCTCAATAAATTGCAATAAATAAGACATTTAGTTACTTGGCGTTAGAACTTAGAACCATTAATAGATATTCCAGGCGCTTTAAGAATAGTAATTAATTCTATAATTATATCAAATGTATTCATCCAATCCTTCAAGCAGCGTTTGATCCAAGGAGATAAACAGTCCAAAATGAGACACAAGAAAAATTCATCTTTTTTCAAAGAATTAAACTTGGCCTGTACAGGGATCGAACCTGTGACCTTGGCGTTATTAGCACCACGCTCTAACCAACTGAGCTAACAGGCCAAATTTCATATTTTCTGGAGTACCAGCACAGGGAGCAGTGCTAATGATAGTTCAACCAGGAGATTTGGAAAGCTTAATTTCAGCTGTTTAATATGAATTAACTTTCATATTATCAACATGAAGAAACTAATATGACTTCAAAAAAATTGCAATACAAAAGAGATTTCCATACTTAGTGTAAGAATTTTGAACCAGTAACGTTTTTCCACGTGGTTTAGCAGTAAATAAATATTCATCACCTATATTCAATTGATTCATCTAATCATTCTATCAGCTTCTGCGCAAAGGAAATATTGAGGTAAACATGATACAGAAGAAAATACATCTATTTTCAACATTAAAGGAGCATCAAGTATTGGCTTGGAGACTGATTGAAATTATGTCCTTGGCGTTTTTAACTTCATGCTCTAACAGACTAAACTAATAGTCTCACTAAATATATAGCATACTATTAAAGATGAAGCAGATGATGAAGTCCTACTGATTGTTAATCCGGGCTAGTTGGAAAGCTTATATTCAGCTGTTTACATTCATAGTATCTTTATATATTATCAACAAGACTAAACAAAAAAGATCTCAATAAATTGCAATAAATAAGACATTTAGTTACTTGGCGTTAGAACTTAGAACCATTAATAGATATTCCAGGCGCTTCAAGAATAGTAATTAATTCTATAATTATATCAAATGTATTCATCCAATCCTTCAAGCGGCGTTTGATCCAAGGAGATAAACAGTCCAAAATGAGACACAAGAAAAATTCATCTTTTTTCAAAGAATTAAACTTGGCCTGTACAGGGATCGAACCTGTGACCTTGGCGTTATTAGCACCACGCTCTAACCAACTGAGCTAACAGGCCATTTTGCACATCTTCTGGAGGACCGGCACAGGAAGCAGTGCTAATGATAGTTCAACTCGGAGATTTGGAAAGCTTAATTTCAACTGTTTAATATGAATTAACTTTCATATTATCAACATGAAGAAACTAATATGACTTCAAAAAAATTGCAATACAAAAGAGATTTCCAAACTTAGTGTTAGAATTTTGAACCAGTAACGTTTTTTCCACGTGGTTTAGCAATAAATAAAAATTCATCACCTATATTCAATTGATTCATCTAATCATTCTATCAGCTTCTGCGCAAAGGAAATATAGAGGTAAACATGATACAGAAGAAAATACATCTATTTTCAACATTAAAGGAGAATCAAGTATTGGCTTGGAGACTGATTGAAATTATGTCCTTTGCGTTTTTAACTTCATGCTCTAACAGACTAAACTAATAGGCTCACTAAATATATAGAATACTTTTGAAGAATTAGCAGATGATGAAATGCTACTGATTCCATCCAATCCTTCAAGCAGCGTGTGATTCAAGGAGATAAACAGTCCAAAATGAGACACAAGAAAAATTCATCTTTGTTCAAACAATTAAACTTGGCCTGTAAAGGGATCGAACCTGTGACCTTGGCGTTATTAGCACCACGCTCTAACCATCTGAGCTAACAGGCCATTTTGCACAACTACCTGGAGGTCCAGCAAATGAAGAAGGGCAAATGATAGTTAACCCAGGAAATTTGGAAAGCTTAATTTCAGCAGTTTACCATGAAGTTATTGTTATATATTATCAACATGAAGAAACTAATATGTTTTAAAAAAAATTACAATACAAAAGAGATTTTCATACTTAGTGTTAGAACTTAGAACCATTAACGTTTTTTCCATGTGGTTAAGCAATACATAAATATTCATCACCTATATTGAATTGATTCATCTAATCATTTTATCAGCTTCTCCTCAAAGGAAATATAGAGATAAACATGATACAGTAGAAAATACATCTATTTTCAACATTAAAGGTGCATCAAGTATTGGCTTGGAGACTGATTGAAAGTATGTCCTTGGCGTTTTTAACTTCATGCTCTAACAGACTAAACTAATAGTCTCACTAAATATATAGTATACTATTGAAGATGAAGCAGATGATGAAGTCCTACTGATTGTTAATCCGGGATAGTTGGAAAGCTTATATTCAGCTGTTTACATTCATAGTATCTTTATATATTATCAACAAGACTAAACAAAAATGATCTCAATAAATTGCAATAAATAAGAGATTTAGTTACTTGGCGTTAGAACTTAGAACCATTAATAGATATTCCAGGCGCTTTAAGAATAGTAATTAATTCTATAATTATATCAAATGTATTCATCCAATCCTTCAAGCAGCGTTTGATCCAAGGAGATAAACAGTCCAAAATGAGACACAAGAAAAATTCATCTTTTTTCAAAGAATTAAACTTGGCCTGTACACTGATCTAACCTGTGACCTTGGCGTTATTAGCACCACGCTCTAACCAACTGAGCTAACAGGCCAAATTTCATATCTTGTGGAGGACCAGCACAGGAAGCAGTGCTAATGATAGTTCAACCAGGAGATTTGGAAAGTTTTATTTCAGCTGTTTAATATGAATTAACTTTCATATTATCAACATGAAGAAACTAATATGACTTCAAAAAAATTGCAATACAAAAGAGATTTCCATACTTAGTGTTAGAATTTTGAACCAGTAAAGTTTTTCCCACGTGGTTTAGCAATGAATAAAAATTCATCACCTATATTCAATTGATTCATCTAATCATTCTATCAGCTTCTGCGCAAAGGAAATATAGAGGTAAACATGATAAAGAAGAAAACACATCTATTTTCAACATTAAAGGAGAATCAAGTATTGGCTTGGAGACTGATTGAAATTATGTCCTTTGCGTTTTTAACTTCATGCTCTAACAGACTAAACTAATAGGCTCACTAAATATATAGAATACTTTTGAAGAATTAGCAGATGATGAAATGCTACTGATTCCATCCAATCCTTCAAGCAGCGTGTGATTCAAGGAGATAAACAGTCCAAAATGAGACACAAGAAAAATTCATCTTTGTTCAAACAATTAAACTTCGCCTGTACAGGGATCGAACCTGTGACCTTGGCGTTATTAGCACCACGCTCTAACCATCTGAGCTAACAGGCCATTTTGCACAACTACCTGGAGGTCCAGCATATGAAGAAGGGCAAATGATAGTTAACCTAGGAGATTTGGAAAGCTTAATGTCAGCAGTTTACCATGAAGTTATTGTTATATATTATCAACATGAAGAAACTAATATGACTTAAAAAAAGTTACAATACAAAAGAGATTTTCATACTTAGTGGTAGAACTTAGAACCATTAACGTTTTTTCCATGTGGTTAAGCAATAAATAAATATTCATCACCTATATTGAATTGATTCATCTAATCATTTTATCAGCTTCTCCTCAAAGGAAATATAGAGATAAACATGATACAGTAGAAAATACATCTATTTTTAACATTAAAGGAGCATCAAGTATTGGCTTGGAGACTGATTGAAAGTATGTCCTTGGCGTTTTTAACTTCATGCTCTAACAGACTAAACTAATAGAGTCACTAAATATATAGCATACTATTGAAGATGAAGCAGATGATGAAGTCCTACTGATTGTTAATCCGGGATAGTTGGAAAGCTTATATTCAGCTGTTTACATTCATAGTATCTTTATATATTATCAACAAGACTAAACAAAAAAGATCTCAATAAATTGCAATAAATAAGAGATTTAGTTACTTGGCGTTAGAACTTAGAACCATTAATAGATATTCCAGGCGCTTTAAGAATAGTGATTAATTCTATAATTATATCAAATGTATTCATCCAATCCTTCAAGCAGCGTTTGATCCAAGGAGATAAACAGTCCAAAATGAGACACAAGAAAAATTCATCTTTTTTCAAAGAATTAAACTTGGCATGTACAGTGATCGAACCTGTGACCTTGGCGTTATTAGCACCACGCTCTAACCAACTGAGCTAACTGGCCAAATTTCACATCTTCTGGAGGACCAGCACAGGAAGCAGTGCTAATGATAGTTCAACCGGGAGATTTGGAAAGCTTAATTTCAGCTGTTTAATATGAATTAACTTTCATATTATCAACATGAAGAAACTAATATGACTTCAAAAAAATTGCAATACAAAAGAGATTTCCATACTTAGTGTTAGAATTTTGAACCAGTAAAGTTTTTTCCACGTGGTTTAGCAATAAATAAATATTTATCACCTATATTCAATTGATTCATCTAATCATTCTATCAGCTTCTGCGCAAAGGTAATATAGAGGTAAACATGATACAGAAGAAAATACATCTATTTTCAACATTAAAGGAGCATCAAGTATTGGCTTGGAGACTGATTGAAATTATGTCCTTTGCGTTTTTAACTTCATGCTCTAACAGACTAAACTAATAGGCTCACTAAATATATAGAATACTTTTAAAGAATTAGCAGATGATGAAATGCTACTGATTCCATCCAATCCTTCAAGCAGCGTGTGATTCAAGGAGATAAACAGTCCAAAATGAGACACAAGAAAAATTCATCTTTGTTCAAACAATTAAACTTGGCCTGTAAAGGGATCGAACCTGTGACCTTGGCGTTATTAGCACCACGCTCTAACCATCTGAGCTAACAGGCCATTTTGCACAACTACCTGGAGGTCCAGCAAATGAAGAAGGGCAAATGATAGTTAACCCAGGAAATTTGGAAAGCTTAATTTCAGCAGTTTACCATGAAGTTATTGTTATATATTATCAACATGAAGAAACTAATATGTTTTAAAAAAAATTACAATACAAAAGAGATTTTCATACTTAGTGTTAGAACTTAGAACCATTAACGTTTTTTCCATGTGGTTAAGCAATACATAAATATTCATCACCTATATTGAATTGATTCATCTAATCATTTTATCAGCTTCTCCTCAAAGGAAATATAGAGATAAACATGATACAGTAGAAAATACATCTATTTTCAACGTTAAAGGTGCATCAAGTATTGGCTTGGAGACTGATTGAAAGTATGTCCTTGGCGTTTTTAACTTCATGCTCTAACAGACTAAACTAATAGTCTCACTAAATATATAGTATACTATTGAAGATGAAGCAGATGATGAAGTCCTACTGATTGTTAATCCGGGATAGTTGGAAAGCTTATATTCAGCTGTTTACATTCATAGTATCTTTATATATTATCAACAAGACTAAACAAAAATGATCTCAATAAATTGCAATAAATAAGAGATTTAGTTACTTGGCGTTAGAACTTAGAACCATTAATAGATATTCCAGGCGCTTTAAGAATAGTAATTAATTCTATAATTATATCAAATGTATTCATCCAATCCTTCAAGCAGCGTTTGATCCAAGGAGATAAACAGTCCAAAATGAGACACAAGAAAAATTCATCTTTTTTCAAAGAATTAAACTTGGCCTGTACAGGGATCGAACCTGTGACCTTGGCGTTATTAGCACCACGCTCTAACCAACTGAGCTAACAGGCCATTTTGCACATCTTCTGGAGGACCGGCACAGGAAGCAGTGCTAATGATAGTTCAACCAGGAGATTTGGAAAGCTTAATTTCAGCTGTTTAATATGAATTAACTTTCATATTATCAACATGAAGAAACTAATATGACTTCAAAAAAATTGCAATACAAAAGAGATTTCCATACTTAGTGTAAGAATTTTGAACCAGTAACGTTTTTCCACGTGGTTTAGCAGTAAATAAATATTCATCACCTATATTCAATTGATTCATCTAATCATTCTATCAGCTTCTGCGCAAAGGAAATATTGAGGTAAACATGATACAGAAGAAAATACATCTATTTTCAACATTAAAGGAGCATCAAGTATTGGCTTGGAGACTGATTGAAATTATGTCCTTGGCGTTTTTAACTTCATGCTCTAACAGACTAAAGTAATAGTCTCACTAAATATATAGCATACTATTAAAGATGAAGCAGATGATGAAGTCCTACTGATTGTTAATCCGGGCTAGTTGGAAAGCTTATATTCAGCTGTTTACATTCATAGTATCTTTATATATTATCAACAAGACTAAACAAAAAAGATCTCAATAAATTGCAATAAATAAGACATTTAGTTACTTGGCGTTAGAACTTAGAACCATTAATAGATATTCCAGGCGCTTCAAGAATAGTAATTAATTCTATAATTATATCAAATGTATTCATCCAATCCTTCAAGCGGCGTTTGATCCAAGGAGATAAACAGTCCAAAATGAGACACAAGAAAAATTCATCTTTTTTCAAAGAATTAAACTTGGCCTGTACAGGGATCGAACCTGTGACCATGGCGTTATTAGCACCACGCTCTAACCAACTGAGCTAACAGGCCATTTTGCACATCTTCTGGAGGACCGGCACAGGAAGCAGTGCTAATGATAGTTCAACTCGGAGATTTGGAAAGCTTAATTTCAACTGTTTAATATGAATTAACTTTCATATTATCAACATGAAGAAACTAATATGACTTCAAAAAAATTGCAATACAAAAGAGATTTCCATACTTAGTGTTAGAATTTTGAACCAGTAACGTTTTTTCCACGTGGTTTAGCAATAAATAAAAATTCATCACCTATATTCAATTGATTCATCTAATCATTCTATCAGCTTCTGCGCAAAGGAAATATAGAGGTAAACATGATACAGAAGAAAATACATCTATTTTCAACATTAAAGGAGAATCAAGTATTGGCTTGGAGACTGATTGAAATTATGTCCTTTGCGTTTTTAACTTCATGCTCTAACAGACTAAACTAATAGGCTCACTAAATATATAGAATACTTTTGAAGAATTAGCAGATGATGAAATGCTACTGATTCCATCCAATCCTTCAAGCAGCGTGTGATTCAAGGAGATAAACAGTCCAAAATGAAACACAAGAAAAATTCATCTTTGTTCAAACAATTAAACTTGGGCTGTACAGGGATCGAACATGTGACCTTGGCGTTATTAGCACCTCGCTCTAACCATCAGAGCTAACAGGCCATTTTGCACAACTACCTGGAGGTCCAGCATATGAAGAAGGGCAAGTGATAGTTAACCTAGGAGATTTGGAAAGCTTAATTTCAGCAGTTTACCATGAAGTTATTGTTATATATTATCAACATGAAGAAACTAATATGACTTAGAAAAACTTACAATACAAAAGAGATTTTCATACTTAGTGTTAGAACTTAGAACCATTAACTTTTTCCATGTGGTTAAGCAATAAATAAATATTCATCACCTATATTGAATTGATTCATCTAATCATTTTATCAGCTTCTCCTCAAAGGAAATATAGAGATAAACATGATACAGTAGAAAATACATCTATTTTCAACATTAAAGGTGCATCAAGTATTGGCTTGGAGACTGATTGAAAGTATGTCCTTGGCGTTTTTAACTTCATGCTCTAACAGACTAAACTAATAGTCTCACTAAATATATAGTATACTATTGAAGATGAAGCAGATGATATAGTCCTACTGATTGTTCATCCGGGATAGTTGGAAAGCTTATATTCAGCTGTTTACATTCATAGTATCTTTATATATTATCAACAAGACTAAACAAAAATGATCTCAATAAATTGCAATAAATAAGACATTTAGTTACTTGGCGTTAGAACTTAGAACCATTAATAGGTATTCCAGGCACTTTAAGAATAGTAATTAATGCTATAATTATATCAAATGTATTCATCCAATCCTTCAAGCAGCGTTTGATCCAAGGAGATAAACAGTCCAAAATGAGACACAAGAAAAATTCATCTTTTTTCAAAGAATTAAACTTGGCCTGTACAGTGATCGAACATGTGACATTGGCGTTATTAGCCCTACGCTCTTACCAACTGAGCTAACAGGCCAAATTTCACATCTTCTGGAGGACCAGCACTGGAAGCAGTGCTGATGATAGTTCAACCAGGAGATTTGGAAAGCTTAATTTCAGCTGTTTAATATGAATTAACTTTCATAATATCAACATGAAGAAACTAATATGACTTCAAAAAAATTGCAATACAAAAGAGATTTCCATACTTAGTGTTAGAATTTTGAACCAGTAACGTTTTTTCCACGTGGTTTAGCAATAAATAAAAATTCATCACCTATATTCAATTGATTCATCTAATCATTCTATCAGCTTCTGCGCAAAGGAAATATAGAGGTAAACATGATACAGAAGAAAATACATCTATTTTCAACATTAAAGGAGAATCAAGTATTGGCTTGGAGACTGATTGAAATTATGTCCTTTGCGTCTTTAACTTCATGCTCTAACAGACTAAACTAATAGGCTCACTAAATATATAGTATACTATTAAAGATGAAGCAGATGATGAAGTCCTACTGATTGTTAATCCGGGATAGTTGGAAAGCTTATATTCAGCTGTTTACATTCATAGTATCTTTATATATTATCAACAAGACTAAACAAAAAAGATCTCAATAAATTGCAATAAATAAGACATTTAGTTACTTGGCGTTAGAACTTAGAACCATTAATAGATATTCCAGGCGCTTTAAGAATAGTAATTAATTCTATAATTATATCAAATGTATTCATCCAATCCTTCAAGCAGCGTTTGATCCAAGGAGATAAACAGTCCAAAATGAGACACAAGAAAAATTCATCTTTTTTCAAAGAATTAAACTTGGCCTGTACAGGGATCGAACCTGTGACCTTGGCGTTATTAGCACCACGCTCTAACCAACTGAGCTAACAGGCCAAATTTCATATTTTCTGGAGTACCAGCACAGGGAGCAGTGCTAATGATAGTTCAACCAGGAGATTTGGAAAGCTTAATTTCAGCTGTTTAATATGAATTAACTTTCATATTATCAACATGAAGAAACTAATATGACTTCAAAAAAATTGCAATACAAAAGAGATTTCCATACTTAGTGTTAGAATTTTGAACCAGTAACGTTTTTTCCACGTGGTTTAGCAATAAATAAAAATTCATCACCTATATTCAATTGATTCATCTAATCATTCTATCAGCTTCTGCGCAAAGGAAATATAGAGGTAAACATGATACAGAAGAAAATACATCTATTTTCAACATTAAAGGAGAATCAAGTATTGGCTTGGAGACTGATTGAAATTATGTCCTTTGCGTTTTTAACTTCATGCTCTAACAGACTAAACTAATAGGCTCACTAAATATATAGAATACTTTTGAAGAATTAGCAGATGATGAAATGCTACTGATTCCATCCAATCCTTCAAGCAGCGTGTGATTCAAGGAGATAAACAGTCCAAAATGAAACACAAGAAAAATTCATCTTTGTTCAAACAATTAAACTTGGCCTGTATAGGGATCGAACCTTTGACCTTGGCGTTATTAGCACCACGCTCTAACCATCTGAGCTAACAGGCCATTTTGTACAACTACCTGGAGGTCCAGCATATGAAGAAGGGCAAGTGATAGTTAACCTAGGAGATTTGGAAAGCTTAATTTCAGCAGTTTACCATGAAGTTATTGTTATATATTATCAACATGAAGAAACTAATATGACTTAAAAAAATTACAATACAAAAGAGATTTTCATACTTAGTGTTAGAACTTAGAACCATTAACTTTTTCCATGTGGTTAAGCAATAAATAAATATTCATCACCTATATTCAATTGATTCATCTAATCATTCTATCAGCTTCTGCGCAAAGGAAATATGGAGGTAAACATGATACAGAAAAAAATACATCTATTTTCAACATTAAAGGAGCATCAAGTATTGGCTTGGAGACTGATTGAAATTATGTCCTTGGCGTTTTTAACTTCATGCTCTAACAGACTAAACTAATAGTCTTACTAAATATATAGTATACTATTAAAGATGAAGCAGATGATGAAGTCCTACTGATTGTTAATCCGGGATAGTTGGAAAGCTTATATTCAGCTGTTTACATTCATAGTATCTTTATATATTATCAACAAGACTAAACAAAAAAGATCTCAATAAATTGCAATAAATAAGAGATTTAGTTACTTGGCGTTAGAACTTAGAACCATTATTAGATATTCCAGGCGCTTTAAGAATAGTAATTAATTCTATAATTATATCAAATGTATTCATCCAATCCTTCAAGCAGCGTTTGATCCAAGGAGATAAACAGTCCAAAATGAGACACAAGAAAAATTCATCTTTTTTCAAAGAATTAAACTTGGCCTGTACAGTGATCGAACATGTGACCTTGGTGTTATTAGCACCACGCTCTAACCAACTGAGCTAACAGGCCAAATTTCACATCTTCTGGAGGACCAGCACTGGAAGCAGTGCTAATGATAGTTCAACCAGGAGATTTGGAAAGCTTAATTTCAGCTGTTTAATATGAATTAACTTTCATATTATCAACATGAAGAAACTAATATGACTTCAAAGAAATTGCAATACAAAAGAGATTTCCTTACTTAGTGTTAGAATTTTGAACCAGTAACGTTTTTTCCACGTGGTTTAGCAATAAATAAAAATTCATCACATATATTCAATTGATTCATCTAATCATTCTATCAGCT
Organism: Lissotriton helveticus; assembly: GCF_964261635.1. NCBI lineage: Eukaryota > Metazoa > Chordata > Amphibia > Caudata > Salamandridae > Lissotriton > Lissotriton helveticus. The sequence goes on along the minus strand of NC_136063.1, from coordinate 970,677,159 downwards.
TCTGCGCAAAGGAAATATAGAGGTAAACATGATACAGAAGAAAATACATCTATTTTCAACATTAAAGGAGAATCAAGTATTGGCTTGGAGACTGATTGAAATTATGTCCTTTGCGTTTTTAACTTGATGCTCTAACAGACTAAACTAATAGGCTCACTAAATATATAGAATACTTTTGAAGAATTAGCAGATGATGAAATGCTACTGATTCCATCCAATCTTTCAAGCAGCGTGTAATTCAAGGAGATAAACAGTCCAAAATGAGACACAAGAAAAATTCATCTTTGTTCAAACAATTAAACTTGGCCTGTACAGGGATCAAACCTGTGACCTTGGCGTTATTAGCACCACGCTCTAACCATCTGAGCTAACAGGCCATTTTGCACAACTACCTGGAGGTCCAGCATATGAAGAAGGGCAAATGATAGTTAACCTAGGAGATATGGAAAGCTTAATTTCAGCAGTTTACCATGAAGTTATTGTTATATATTATCAACATGAAGAAACTAATATGACTTAAAAAAAGTTACAATACAAAAGAGATTTTCATACTTAGTGGTAGAACTTAGAACCATTAACGTTTTTTCCATGTAGTTAAGCAATAAATAAATATTCATCACCTATATTGAATTGATTCATCTAATCATTTTATCAGCTTCTCCTCAAAGGAAATATAGAGATAAACATGATACAGTAGAAAATACATCTATTTTCAACATTTAAGGTGCATCAAGTATTGGCTTGGAGACTGATTGAAAGTATGTCCTTGGCGTTTTTAACTTCATGCTCTAACAGACTAAACTAATAGTCTCACTAAATATATAGTATACTATTGAAGATGAAGCAGATGATGAAGTCCTACTGATTGTTAATCCGGGATAGTTGGAAAGCTTATATTCAGCTGTTTACATTCATAGTATCTTTATATATTATCAACAAGACTAAACAAAAATGATCTCAATAAATTGCAATAAATAAGAGATTTAGTTACTTGGCGTTAGAACTTAGAACCATTAATAGATATTCCAGGCGCTTTAAGAATAGTAATTAATTCTATAATTATATCAAATGTATTCATCCAATCCTTCAAGCAGCGTTTGATCCAAGGAGATAAACAGTCCAAAATGAGACACAAGAAAAATTCATCTTTTTTCAAAGAATTAAACTTGGCCTGTACACTGATCTAACCTGTGACCTTGGCGTTATTAGCACCACGCTCTAACCAACTGAGCTAACAGGCCAAATTTCATATCTTGTGGAGGACCAGCACAGGAAGCAGTGCTAATGATAGTTCAACCAGGAGATTTGGAAAGTTTTATTTCAGCTGTTTAATATGAATTAACTTTCATATTATCAACATGAAGAAACTAATATGACTTCAAAAAAATTGCAATACAAAAGAGATTTCCATACTTAGTGTTAGAATTTTGAACCAGTAAAGTTTTTCCCACGTGGTTTAGCAATGAATAAAAATTCATCACCTATATTCAATTGATTCATCTAATCATTCTATCAGCTTCTGCGCAAAGGAAATATAGAGGTAAACATGATAAAGAAGAAAACACATCTATTTTCAACATTAAAGGAGAATCAAGTATTGGCTTGGAGACTGATTGAAATTATGTCCTTTGCGTTTTTAACTTCATGCTCTAACAGACTAAACTAATAGGCTCACTAAATATATAGAATACTTTTGAAGAATTAGCAGATGATGAAATGCTACTGATTCCATCCAATCCTTCAAGCAGCGTGTGATTCAAGGAGATAAACAGTCCAAAATGAGACACAAGAAAAATTCATCTTTGTTCAAACAATTAAACTTCGCCTGTACAGGGATCGAACCTGTGACCTTGGCGTTATTAGCACCACGCTCTAACCATCTGAGCTAACAGGCCATTTTGCACAACTACCTGGAGGTCCAGCATATGAAGAAGGGCAAATGATAGTTAACCTAGGAGATTTGGAAAGCTTAATGTCAGCAGTTTACCATGAAGTTATTGTTATATATTATCAACATGAAGAAACTAATATGACTTAAAAAAAGTTACAATACAAAAGAGATTTTCATACTTAGTGGTAGAACTTAGAACCATTAACGTTTTTTCCATGTGGTTAAGCAATAAATAAATATTCATCACCTATATTGAATTGATTCATCTAATCATTTTATCAGCTTCTCCTCAAAGGAAATATAGAGATAAACATGATACAGTAGAAAATACATCTATTTTTAACATTAAAGGAGCATCAAGTATTGGCTTGGAGACTGATTGAAAGTATGTCCTTGGCGTTTTTAACTTCATGCTCTAACAGACTAAACTAATAGAGTCACTAAATATATAGCATACTATTGAAGATGAAGCAGATGATGAAGTCCTACTGATTGTTAATCCGGGATAGTTGGAAAGCTTATATTCAGCTGTTTACATTCATAGTATCTTTATATATTATCAACAAGACTAAACAAAAAAGATCTCAATAAATTGCAATAAATAAGAGATTTAGTTACTTGGCGTTAGAACTTAGAACCATTAATAGATATTCCAGGCGCTTTAAGAATAGTGATTAATTCTATAATTATATCAAATGTATTCATCCAATCCTTCAAGCAGCGTTTGATCCAAGGAGATAAAGAGTCCAAAATGAGACACAAGAAAAATTCATCTTTTTTCAAAGAATTAAACTTGGCATGTACAGTGATCGAACCTGTGACCTTGGCGTTATTAGCACCACGCTCTAACCAACTGAGCTAACTGGCCAAATTTCACATCTTCTGGAGGACCAGCACAGGAAGCAGTGCTAATGATAGTTCAACCGGGAGATTTGGAAAGCTTAATTTCAGCTGTTTAATATGAATTAACTTTCATATTATCAACATGAAGAAACTAATATGACTTCAAAAAAATTGCAATACAAAAGAGATTTCCATACTTAGTGTTAGAATTTTGAACCAGTAAAGTTTTTTCCACGTGGTTTAGCAATAAATAAATATTTATCACCTATATTCAATTGATTCATCTAATCATTCTATCAGCTTCTGCGCAAAGGTAATATAGAGGTAAACATGATACAGAAGAAAATACATCTATTTTCAACATTAAAGGAGCATCAAGTATTGGCTTGGAGACTGATTGAAATTATGTCCTTTGCGTTTTTAACTTCATGCTCTAACAGACTAAACTAATAGGCTCACTAAATATATAGAATACTTTTAAAGAATTAGCAGATGATGAAATGCTACTGATTCCATCCAATCCTTCAAGCAGCGTGTGATTCAAGGAGATAAACAGTCCAAAATGAGACACAAGAAAAATTCATCTTTGTTCAAACAATTAAACTTGGCCTGTAAAGGGATCGAACCTGTGACCTTGGCGTTATTAGCACCACGCTCTAACCATCTGAGCTAACAGGCCATTTTGCACAACTACCTGGAGGTCCAGCAAATGAAGAAGGGCAAATGATAGTTAACCCAGGAAATTTGGAAAGCTTAATTTCAGCAGTTTACCATGAAGTTATTGTTATATATTATCAACATGAAGAAACTAATATGTTTTAAAAAAAATTACAATACAAAAGAGATTTTCATACTTAGTGTTAGAACTTAGAACCATTAACGTTTTTTCCATGTGGTTAAGCAATACATAAATATTCATCACCTATATTGAATTGATTCATCTAATCATTTTATCAGCTTCTCCTCAAAGGAAATATAGAGATAAACATGATACAGTAGAAAATACATCTATTTTCAACGTTAAAGGTGCATCAAGTATTGGCTTGGAGACTGATTGAAAGTATGTCCTTGGCGTTTTTAACTTCATGCTCTAACAGACTAAACTAATAGTCTCACTAAATATATAGTATACTATTGAAGATGAAGCAGATGATGAAGTCCTACTGATTGTTAATCCGGGATAGTTGGAAAGCTTATATTCAGCTGTTTACATTCATAGTATCTTTATATATTATCAACAAGACTAAACAAAAATGATCTCAATAAATTGCAATAAATAAGAGATTTAGTTACTTGGCGTTAGAACTTAGAACCATTAATAGATATTCCAGGCGCTTTAAGAATAGTAATTAATTCTATAATTATATCAAATGTATTCATCCAATCCTTCAAGCAGCGTTTGATCCAAGGAGATAAACAGTCCAAAATGAGACACAAGAAAAATTCATCTTTTTTCAAAGAATTAAACTTGGCCTGTACAGGGATCGAACCTGTGACCTTGGCGTTATTAGCACCACGCTCTAACCAACTGAGCTAACAGGCCATTTTGCACATCTTCTGGAGGACCGGCACAGGAAGCAGTGCTAATGATAGTTCAACCAGGAGATTTGGAAAGCTTAATTTCAGCTGTTTAATATGAATTAACTTTCATATTATCAACATGAAGAAACTAATATGACTTCAAAAAAATTGCAATACAAAAGAGATTTCCATACTTAGTGTAAGAATTTTGAACCAGTAACGTTTTTCCACGTGGTTTAGCAGTAAATAAATATTCATCACCTATATTCAATTGATTCATCTAATCATTCTATCAGCTTCTGCGCAAAGGAAATATTGAGGTAAACATGATACAGAAGAAAATACATCTATTTTCAACATTAAAGGAGCATCAAGTATTGGCTTGGAGACTGATTGAAATTATGTCCTTGGCGTTTTTAACTTCATGCTCTAACAGACTAAACTAATAGTCTCACTAAATATATAGCATACTATTAAAGATGAAGCAGATGATGAAGTCCTACTGATTGTTAATCCGGGCTAGTTGGAAAGCTTATATTCAGCTGTTTACATTCATAGTATCTTTATATATTATCAACAAGACTAAACAAAAAAGATCTCAATAAATTGCAATAAATAAGACATTTAGTTACTTGGCGTTAGAACTTAGAACCATTAATAGATATTCCAGGCGCTTCAAGAATAGTAATTAATTCTATAATTATATCAAATGTATTCATCCAATCCTTCAAGCGGCGTTTGATCCAAGGAGATAAACAGTCCAAAATGAGACACAAGAAAAATTCATCTTTTTTCAAAGAATTAAACTTGGCCTGTACAGGGATCGAACCTGTGACCTTGGCGTTATTAGCACCACGCTCTAACCAACTGAGCTAACAGGCCATTTTGCACATCTTCTGGAGGACCGGCACAGGAAGCAGTGCTAATGATAGTTCAACTCGGAGATTTGGAAAGCTTAATTTCAACTGTTTAATATGAATTAACTTTCATATTATCAACATGAAGAAACTAATATGACTTCAAAAAAATTGCAATACAAAAGAGATTTCCATACTTAGTGTTAGAATTTTGAACCAGTAACGTTTTTTCCACGTGGTTTAGCAATAAATAAAAATTCATCACCTATATTCAATTGATTCATCTAATCATTCTATCAGCTTCTGCGCAAAGGAAATATAGAGGTAAACATGATACAGAAGAAAATACATCTATTTTCAACATTAAAGGAGAATCAAGTATTGGCTTGGAGACTGATTGAAATTATGTCCTTTGCGTTTTTAACTTCATGCTCTAACAGACTAAACTAATAGGCTCACTAAATATATAGAATACTTTTGAAGAATTAGCAGATGATGAAATGCTACTGATTCCATCCAATCCTTCAAGCAGCGTGTGATTCAAGGAGATAAACAGTCCAAAATGAAACACAAGAAAAATTCATCTTTGTTCAAACAATTAAACTTGGGCTGTACAGGGATCGAACATGTGACCTTGGCGTTATTAGCACCTCGCTCTAACCATCAGAGCTAACAGGCCATTTTGCACAACTACCTGGAGGTCCAGCATATGAAGAAGGGCAAGTGATAGTTAACCTAGGAGATTTGGAAAGCTTAATTTCAGCAGTTTACCATGAAGTTATTGTTATATATTATCAACATGAAGAAACTAATATGACTTAGAAAAACTTACAATACAAAAGAGATTTTCATACTTAGTGTTAGAACTTAGAACCATTAACTTTTTCCATGTGGTTAAGCAATAAATAAATATTCATCACCTATATTGAATTGATTCATCTAATCATTTTATCAGCTTCTCCTCAAAGGAAATATAGAGATAAACATGATACAGTAGAAAATACATCTATTTTCAACATTAAAGGTGCATCAAGTATTGGCTTGGAGACTGATTGAAAGTATGTCCTTGGCGTTTTTAACTTCATGCTCTAACAGACTAAACTAATAGTCTCACTAAATATATAGTATACTATTGAAGATGAAGCAGATGATATAGTCCTACTGATTGTTCATCCGGGATAGTTGGAAAGCTTATATTCAGCTGTTTACATTCATAGTATCTTTATATATTATCAACAAGACTAAACAAAAATGATCTCAATAAATTGCAATAAATAAGAGATTTAGTTACTTGGCGTTAGAACTTAGAACCATTAATAGGTATTCCAGGCACTTTAAGAATAGTAATTAATGCTATAATTATATCAAATGTATTCATCCAATCCTTCAAGCAGCGTTTGATCCAAGGAGATAAACAGTCCAAAATGAGACACAAGAAAAATTCATCTTTTTTCAAAGAATTAAACTTGGCCTGTACAGTGATCGAACATGTGACATTGGCGTTATTAGCCCTACGCTCTTACCAACTGAGCTAACAGGCCAAATTTCACATCTTCTGGAGGACCAGCACTGGAAGCAGTGCTGATGATAGTTCAACCAGGAGATTTGGAAAGCTTAATTTCAGCTGTTTAATATGAATTAACTTTCATAATATCAACATGAAGAAACTAATATGACTTCAAAAAAATTGCAATACAAAAGAGATTTCCATACTTAGTGTTAGAATTTTGAACCAGTAACGTTTTTTCCACGTGGTTTAGCAATAAATAAAAATTCATCACCTATATTCAATTGATTCATCTAATCATTCTATCAGCTTCTGCGCAAAGGAAATATAGAGGTAAACATGATACAGAAGAAAATACATCTATTTTCAACATTAAAGGAGAATCAAGTATTGGCTTGGAGACTGATTGAAATTATGTCCTTTGCGTCTTTAACTTCATGCTCTAACAGACTAAACTAATAGGCTCACTAAATATATAGTATACTATTAAAGATGAAGCAGATGATGAAGTCCTACTGATTGTTAATCCGGGATAGTTGGAAAGCTTATATTCAGCTGTTTACATTCATAGTATCTTTATATATTATCAACAAGACTAAACAAAAAAGATCTCAATAAATTGCAATAAATAAGACATTTAGTTACTTGGCGTTAGAACTTAGAACCATTAATAGATATTCCAGGCGCTTTAAGAATAGTAATTAATTCTATAATTATATCAAATGTATTCATCCAATCCTTCAAGCAGCGTTTGATCCAAGGAGATAAACAGTCCAAAATGAGACACAAGAAAAATTCATCTTTTTTCAAAGAATTAAACTTGGCCTGTACAGGGATCGAACCTGTGACCTTGGCGTTATTAGCACCACGCTCTAACCAACTGAGCTAACAGGCCAAATTTCATATTTTCTGGAGGACCAGCACAGGGAGCAGTGCTAATGATAGTTTAACCAGGAGATTTGGAAAGCTTAATTTCAGCTGTTTAATATGAATTAACTTTCATATTATCAACATGAAGAAACTAATATGACTTCAAAAAAATTGCAATACAAAAGAGATTTCCATACTTAGTGTTAGAATTTTGAACCAGTAACGTTTTTTCCACGTGGTTTAGCAATAAATAAAAATTCATCACCTATATTCAATTGATTCATCTAATCATTCTATCAGCTTCTGCGCAAAGGAAATATAGAGGTAAACATGATACAGAAGAAAATACATCTATTTTCAACATTAAAGGAGAATCAAGTATTGGCTTGGAGACTGATTGAAATTATGTCCTTTGCGTTTTTAACTTCATGCTCTAACAGACTAAACTAATAGGCTCACTAAATATATAGAATACTTTTGAAGAATTAGCAGATGATGAAATGCTACTGATTCCATCCAATCCTTCAAGCAGCGTGTGATTCAAGGAGATAAACAGTCCAAAATGAAACACAAGAAAAATTCATCTTTGTTCAAACAATTAAACTTGGCCTGTATAGGGATCGAACCTGTGACCTTGGCATTATTAGCACCACGCTCTAACCATCTGAGCTAACAGGCCATTTTGTACAACTACCTGGAGGTCCAGCATATGAAGAAGGGCAAGTGATAGTTAACCTAGGAGATTTGGAAAGCTTAATTTCAGCAGTTTACCATGAAGTTATTGTTATATATTATCAACATGAAGAAACTAATATGACTTAAAAAAATTACAATACAAAAGAGATTTTCATACTTAGTGTTAGAACTTAGAACCATTAACTTTTTCCATGTGGTTAAGCAATAAATAAATATTCATCACCTATATTCAATTGATTCATCTAATCATTCTATCAGCTTCTGCGCAAAGGAAATATGGAGGTAAACATGATACAGAAAAAAATACATCTATTTTCAACATTAAAGGAGCATCAAGTATTGGCTTGGAGACTGATTGAAATTATGTCCTTGGCGTTTTTAACTTCATGCTCTAACAGACTAAACTAATAGTCTTACTAAATATATAGTATACTATTAAAGATGAAGCAGATGATGAAGTCCTACTGATTGTTAATCCGGGATAGTTGGAAAGCTTATATTCAGCTGTTTACATTCATAGTATCTTTATATATTATCAACAAGACTAAACAAAAAAGATCTCAATAAATTGCAATAAATAAGAGATTTAGTTACTTGGCGTTAGAACTTAGAACCATTATTAGATATTCCAGGCGCTTTAAGAATAGTAATTAATTCTATAATTATATCAAATGTATTCATCCAATCCTTCAAGCAGCGTTTGATCCAAGGAGATAAACAGTCCAAAATGAGACACAAGAAAAATTCATCTTTTTTCAAAGAATTAAACTTGGCCTGTACAGTGATCGAACATGTGACCTTGGTGTTATTAGCACCACGCTCTAACCAACTGAGCTAACAGGCCAAATTTCACATCTTCTGGAGGACCAGCACTGGAAGCAGTGCTAATGATAGTTCAACCAGGAGATTTGGAAAGCTTAATTTCAGCTGTTTAATATGAATTAACTTTCATATTATCAACATGAAGAAACTAATATGACTTCAAAGAAATTGCAATACAAAAGAGATTTCCTTACTTAGTGTTAGAATTTTGAACCAGTAACGTTTTTTCCACGTGGTTTAGCAATAAATAAAAATTCATCACATATATTCAATTGATTCATCTAATCATTCTATCAGCTTCTGCGCAAAGGAAATATAGAGGTAAACATGATACAGAAGAAAATACATCTATTTTCAACATTAAAGGAGAATCAAGTATTGGCTTGGAGACTGATTGAAATTATGTCCTTTGCGTTTTTAACTTGATGCTCTAACAGACTAAACTAATAGGCTCACTAAATATATAGAATACTTTTGAAGAATTAGCAGATGATGAAATGCTACTGATTCCATCCAATCTTTCAAGCAGCGTGTAATTCAAGGAGATAAACAGTCCAAAATGAGACACAAGAAAAATTCATCTTTGTTCAAACAATTAAACTTGGCCTGTACAGGGATCAAACCTGTGACCTTGGCGTTATTAGCACCACGCTCTAACCATCTGAGCTAACAGGCCATTTTGCACAACTACCTGGAGGTCCAGCATATGAAGAAGGGCAAATGATAGTTAACCTAGGAGATATGGAAAGCTTAATTTCAGCAGTTTACCATGAAGTTATTGTTATATATTATCAACATGAAGAAACTAATATGACTTAAAAAAAGTTACAATACAAAAGAGATTTTCATACTTAGTGGTAGAACTTAGAACCATTAACGTTTTTTCCATGTAGTTAAGCAATAAATAAATATTCATCACCTATATTGAATTGATTCATCTAATCATTTTATCAGCTTCTCCTCAAAGGAAATATAGAGATAAACATGATACAGTAGAAAATACATCTATTTTCAACATTTAAGGTGCATCAAGTATTGGCTTGGAGACTGATTGAAAGTATGTCCTTGGCGTTTTTAACTTCATGCTCTAACAGACTAAACTAATAGAGTCACTAAATATATAGCATACTATTGAAGATGAAGCAGATGATGAAGTCCTAATGATTGTTAATCCGGGATAGTTGGAAAGCTTATATTCAGCTGTTTACATTCATAGTATCTTTATATATTATCAACAAGACTAAACAAAAAAGATCTCAATAAATTGCAATAAATAAGAGATTTAGTTACTTGGCGTTAGAACTTAGAACCATTAATAGATATTCCAGGCGCTTTAAGAATAGTAATTAATTCTATAATTATATCAAATGTATTCATCCAATCCTTCAAGCAGCGTTTGATCCAAGGAGATAAACAGTCCAAAATGAGACACAAGAAAAATTCATCTTTTTTCAAAGAATTAAACTTGGCCTGTACAGGGATTGAACCTGTGACCTTGGCGTTATTAGCACCACGCTCTAACCAACTGAGCTAACAGGCCAATTTGCACATCTTCTGGAGGACCAGCACAGTAAGCAGTGCTAATGATAGTTCAACCGGGAGATTTGGAAAGCTTAATTTCAGCTGTTTAATATAAATTAACTTTCATATTATCAACATGAAGAAACTAATATGACTTCAAAAAAATTGCAATACAAAAGAGATTTTCATACTTAGTGTTAGAACTTAGAACCATTAACGTTTTTTCCACGTGGTTTAGCAATAAATAAATATTCATCACCTATATTCAATTGATTCATCTAATCATTTTATAAGCTTCTCCTCAAAGGAAATATAGAGATAAACATGATACAGTAGAAAATACATCTATTTTCAACATTAAAGGAGCATCAAGTATTGGCTTGGAGACTGATTGAAAGTATGTCCTTGGCGTTTTTAACTTCATGCTCTAACAGACTAAACTAATAGTCTCACTAAATATATAGTATACTATTGAAGATGAAGCAGATGATGAAGTCCTACTGATTGTTAATCCGGGATAGTTGGAAAGCTTATATTCAGCTGTTTACATTCATAGTATCTTTATATATTATCAACAAGACTAAACAAAAATGATCTCAATAAATTGCTATAAATAAGAGATTTAGTTACTTGGCGTTAGAACTTAGAACCATTAATAGGTATTCCAGGCGCTTTAAGAATAGTAATTAATGCTATAATTATATCAAATGTATTCATCCAATCCTTCAAGCAGCGTTTGATCCAAGGAGATAAACAGTCCAAAATGAGACACAAGAAAAATTCATCTTTTTTCAAATAATTAAACTTGGCCTGTACAGTGATCGAACCTGTGACCTTGGCGTTTCTTAGCACCACGCTCTAACCAACTGAGCTAACAGGCCAAATTTCACATCTTCTGGAGGACCAGCACAGGAAGCAGTGCTAATGATAGTTCAACCGGGAGATTTGGAAAGCTTAATTTCAGCTGTTTAATATGAATTAACTTTCATATTATCAACATGAAGAAACTAATATGACTTCAAAAAAATTGCTATACAAAAGAGATTTCCATACTTAGTGTTAGAATTTTGAACCAGTAAAGTTTTTTCCATGTGGTTTAGCAATAAATAAATATTCATCACCTATATTCAATTGATTCATCTAATCATTCTATCAGCTTCTGCGCAAAGGAAATATAGAGGTAAACATGATACAGAAGAAAATACATCTATTTTCAACATTAAAGGAGCATCAAGTATTGGCTTGGAGACTGATTGAAATTATGTCCTTTGCGTTTTTAACTTCATGCTCTAAAAGACTAAACTAATAGGCTCACTAAATATATAGAATACTTTTGAAGAATTAGCAGATGATGAAATGCTACTGATTCCATCCAATCCTTCAAGCAGCGTGTGATTCAAGGAGATAAACAGTCCAAAATGAGACACAAGAAAAATTCATCTTTGTTCAAACAATTATACTTGGCCTGTACAGGGATCGAACCTGTGACCTTGGCGTTATTAGCACCATGCTCTAACCATCTGAGCTAACAGGCCATTTTGCACAACTACCTGGAGGTCCAGCAAATGAAGAAGGGCAAATGATAGTTAACCGAGGAGATTTGGAAAGCTTAATTTCAGCAGTTTACCATGAAGTTATTGTTATATATTATCAACATGAAGAAACTAATATGACTTAAAAAAAATTACAATACAAAAGAGATTTTCATACTTAGTGTTAGAACTTAGAACCATTAACGTTTTTTCGATGTGGTTAAGCAATACATAAATATTCATCACCTATATTGAATTGATTCATCTAATCATTTTATCAGCTTCTCCTCAAAGGAAATATAGAGATAAACATGATACAGTAGACAATACATCTATTTTCAACATTAAAGGTGCATCAAGTATTGGCTTGGAGACTGATTGAAAGTATGTCCTTGGCGTTTTTAACTTCATGCTCTAACAGACTAAACTAATAGAGTCACTAAATATATAGCATACTATTGAAGATGAAGCAGATGATGAAGTCCTACTGATTGTTAATCCGGGATAGTTGGAAAGCTTATATTCAGCTGTTTACATTCATAGTATCTTTACATATTATCAACAAGACTAAACAAAAAAGATCTCAATAAATTGCAATAAATAAGAGATTTAGTTACTTGGCGTTAGAACTTAGAACCATTAATAGATATTCCAGGCGCTTTAAGAATAGTAATTAATTCTATAATTATATCAAATGTATTCATCCAATCCTTCAAGCAGCGTTTGATCCAAGGAGATAAACAGTCCAAAATGAGACACAGGAAAAATTCATCTTTTTTCAAAGAATTAAACTTGGCCTGTACAGGGATCGTACCTGTGACCTTGGCGTTATTAGCACCACGCTCTAACCAACTGAGCTAACAGGCCAATTTGCACATCTTCTGGAGGACCAGCACAGGAAGCAGTGCTAATGATAGTTCAACCGGGAGATTTGGAAAGCTTAATTTCAGCTGTTTAATATGAATTAACTTTCATATTATCAACATGAAGAAACTAATATGACTTCAAAAAAATTGCAATACAAAAGAGATTTCCATACTTAGTGTTAGAATTTTGAACCAGTAACGTTTTTTCCACGTGGTTTAGCAATAAATAAATATTCATCACCTATATTCAATTGATTCATCTAATCATTCTATCAGCTTCTGCGCAAAGGAAATATGGAGGTAAACATGATACAGAAGAAAATACATCTATTTTCAACATTAAAGGAGCATCAAGTATTGGCTTGGAGACTGATTGAAATTATGTCCTTTGCGTTTTTAACTTCATGCTCTAACAGACTAAACTAATAGGCTCACTAAATATATAGAATACTTTTGAAGAATTAGCAGATGATGAAATGCTACTGATTCAATCCAATCCTTCAAGCAGCGTGTGATTCAAGGAGATAAACAGTCCAAAATGAGACACAAGAAAAATTCATCTTTTTTCAAAGAATTAAAATTGGCCTGTACAGGGATCGAACCTGTGACCTTTGGGTTATTAGCACCACGCTCTAACCATCTGAGCTAACAGGCCATTTTGCACAGCTACCTGGAGGTCCAGCAAATGAAGAAGGGCAAATGATAGTTAACCCAGGAGATTTGGAAAGCTTAATTTCAGCAGTTTACCATGAAGTTATTGTTATATATTATCAACATGAAGAAACTAATATGACTTAAAAAAATTACAATACAAAAGAGATTTTCATACTTGGTGTTAGAACTTAGAACCATTAACGTGTTTTCCATGTGGTTAAGCAATACATAAATATTCATCACCTATATTGAATTGATTCATCTAATCATTTTATCAGCTTCTCCTCAAAGGAAATATAGAGATAAACATGATACAGTAGAAAATACATCTATTTTCAACATTAAAGGTGCATCAAGTATTGGCTTGGAGACTGATTGAAAGTATGTCCTTGGCGTTTTTAACTTCATGCTCTAACAGACTAAACTAATAGTCTCACTAAATATATAGTATACTATTGAAGATGAAGCAGATGATGAAGTCCTACTGATTGTTAATCCGGGATAGTTGGAAAGCTTATATTCAGCTGTTTACATTCATAGTATCTTTATATATTATCAACAAGACTAAACAAAAAAAGATCTCAATAAATTGCAATAAATAAGAAATTTAGTTACTTGGCGTTAGAACTTAGAACCATTAATAGATATTCCAGGCTCTTTAAGAATAGTAATTAATTCTATAATTATATCAAATGTATTAATCCAATCCTTCATGCAGCGTTTGATCCAAGGAGATAAACAGTCCAAAATGAGACACAAGAAAAATTCATCTTTTTTCAAACAATTAAACTTGGCCTGTACAGGGATCGAACCTGTGACCTTGGCGTTATTAGCACCACGCTCTAACCAACTGAGCTAACAGGCCAATTTGCACATCTTCTGGAGTACCAGCACAGGAAGCAGTGCTAATGATAGTGTAGTATTCTATACATTTCACTTGTCTCTGTTAGATTGTATTTCCACTTATGTTATGTTTATCTCCTAAGTTCTGTTACTATGGATTCTTGGAATCCTGTTGTGTTCTCCGAGTGCATTCCACAGGCGGAGCACTCTGGCTTGGACCACGACTTGAACAGACGGTTGTACCAGTATTGCCCGTTCTAATAAACTACTTTTGATCTATCACCTTGCATCCCGTGGATTTCTACATAATTTTACTGGCGACGATGCGTGCTCTACATCTATGATCTCCGTGGGACTTACAAAGGTGCTTTCTCTGAAGAAGTGAGAGAGAGCCTCGCTTCCCTCGTCACAGCTCTTCAACTCCTGCTGTTGGACTACGTGTCATTTTGAGGATTGTCTGGAGTCTATCCTGACCTATTGGTAACTCGTCAAAGTACAGTCTCCTACTACTACCTTCATTTTGGACATCACCAAAACCGTAAGAGTTTCATGTCCCTGTCCGTGTCTTTGACTTAATTTCTCACTTTGTGTCTTTGTGCCTAACGAAGGTAGCATCTCTCAGCTTAACTTCGGACTTTTGGAGACTTTCTCAAGACTTTGCAGTTACATTTATTATATTCGGGGCCTCTCCACTTATTTCTTCATACGGTCGACCGTTGACTGTGTTTTTTTGAAAAATACTACTTCGTGTAGTTCGGGCCTCCTCGAGCCTTACCTTCTGGGTCCGAGTCTTCGAGCTCCGACGTTCCTGTTCTCAGAGGAGCGCGTAGTGCGTCATCACGTTGCTGTGTACAGCCTTCCTGTTGGATAAAAGTTTCGGCAGTCTGGATTGGTCATCAGCTATTTTGCTTTGTGACGTTTTCACATGACTCTTGTCCACGTTGCTTAGCGACCTATTCTCTGCTCTGCCACCCTTACAGCGCACTGGTTACGGGCACTAGTTACAAAGTGCTCACCGCTGGTGCGCACAGCTTCCAGTTTGTCGAAGTGCTCACCGCTGGTGCGCACAGCTTCCAATCTGTCATATACATTTCACCATTTACAGCGCACTAGTTACAGCGCAAATGTGAGACAGTGTTTATTCCTGGTGCGTGCTACTTCAAGCTTCAAGTTCATAACGGACTCATCGCTTGTCATCGCTTGTCATCGCTGGTGCGCACAGCTTTCTTACTACTAGTGCTCACCTCTGATTTGTATAACATTCTGTTTATTTACTCATAGTATTTTGTTTCTAACGTGCTCATCGCTGATGCGCACGGCTTATTTGGATTTTTTTGGCTTTTGTTCTTCACATTTGGACACTGTTTGAGTTCATAAAGAATTATTCTTGTTATCTTCGAATTTGCTCTTAAAGTTATGTCTACCCTTCAATCTGTTAATCCACCTCCAGCTTTTCTGGAAACTCCTGGTGAACCTCCAATTAGGTGGGAAATTTGCCATGATGTGTTCGAAAATTATTTAGGAGCGATTGGGGCATCTAGATTTCGCACAGAAAGAAAGAAGTGCCTGCTTTTACATTCTCTGGGTTTTGAGGGCAGGTCTGTCTTTAAGCATCTCCCAGATTTACCTGTTATTGAAGGTGTTGTGTCTGATGATTATAGTGACACTGTGCAAACACTAAAGATTCATTTTGACAAACAACCTAACTTAATGGTTCGTAGACACACTTTCTTTAAGAGAAAACAAGCTGATTCGGAAGATATTGATGCTTATATTTCCATCTTGCGGAGATTAGCATCTGAATGTAAATTTGAAAACTTTAATGAACAGCTTATCAGGGATCAATTTGTGTGTCATTGTAAGGATAAAAACATTAGGCAAAAGTTGTTAGCCATGAGTGATCCTTCCTTAGATGACACTATTAAGTTAGCCAAGAGTGTTGAAACGTCCATGGTTTCCCTCAAGGAATTAGAAGACAAAGTGGTTGAACCTATAAACGCTTTAAATTTGAATTCTTCTACCAGAGTCAACAAAAAGAAATCCAGAGTCTTCGTCTTATTCTCAAATGTGTATTAGGTGTGGTAATCCACAACACCAAAAGAGTTCTCCTTGTCCTGCTTCCAGTGTTACTTGCAACTACTGCAAAAAGATGGGACATTTTGCAAAAGTTTGTTTAAAGTTGAAAAACAAGAAGAATTTCATAAAACCTGTTGTTGGCGTTGTTGATTCTGATTCTTCGTCAGAATCAGAAACTATTGCTGTTGTTACTGATTGCTCTGAAGGGCCTGTCATTGAAGGTGATCCTGACTCTTGTGTCGACCCCATTGTTGATATTGCTGTTGGCGGTAAAATTTTGAAACTTTTAGTCGACTCAGGTGCAAGGATCACTATGATAGATAAAGAACTTTTTGACAATACATGGAATGATGAGCAACCTCTTCTTCCTCCAGACCGTACTCCTGTGTCGTATGAAGGAAGGAAAATTAATCTCCTTGGTCTCTTTGAAGACATATTATGTTTTAAGGGGAGGAAGATTAGAGGGAAAATCTATGTTGCGATTAAAGGGCTCAACATTTTGGGCTGGTTCCATCAGGGTCTTTTTGGTATGATGCTTAAGCCAGGTGCGAAAAGAACAAGTTTTTGTTGCTAGCTGCTCTGACTATTTACAAATGCTAAGGTGCAAGTTTCCTTCTGTGTTTAGTTCCAGTTTGGGAAAAATAAAAGGGTTCAAACACAAGATTATTGTTAAAGAGGGGTCAACACCTGTTAAACATAAGCTTCGGGGTGTGCCCTTCAGTGTCAGGGATGATTTGAAGAAGGAACTTGAGATGTTGTGTGAGAATGGTGTGATAGAGCCTGCAGAGACTTCCCTTTGGCTTTCGCCTTTAGTCGTAGGTCGGAAGAGGGATGGTAAACTTAGGGTCTGTGTGGACCTTCGCTCTGATAACAAGGTAATCTGGGTGGATTCTCATCCTCTTCCCCGGATTAATGATCTTCTTGCAGCCACTAAAGGTGCAAAGTTTTTCACTAAACTGGATTTAGCCAGTGCTTACCACCAGGTCGAACTGCATCCTGATTCCCGTCACTTGACTGCTTTTATCTCTCCTTTAGGCACTTTTCAGTATCGACGTATGCCTTTTGGCCTAGCTTCGGCCGCGTCGGTTTTTCAGAGAGTTATGGGTAATATCTTGGAAGGTGTTAAGGGAGTGACTGTTTTTCAAGATGATGTTTTGATTTTTGGCAAGGACGTTTCTTCTCATGATTCGGTCCTTGATAATGTTTTGGGTTTGTTTCAAGATCATGGTGTAGGTGCGAAAAGAACAAGTTTTTGTTGCTAGCTGCTCTGACTATTTACAAATGCTAAGGTGCAAATTTCCTTCTGTGTTTAGTTCCAGTTTGGGAAAAATAAAAGGGTTCAAACACAAGATTATTGTTAAAGAGGGGTCAACACCTGTTAAACATAAGCTTCGGGGTGTGCCCTTCAGTGTCAGGGATGATTTGAAGAAGGAACTTGAGATGTTGTGTGAGAATGGTGTGATAGAGCCTGCAGAGACTTCCCTTTGGCTTTCGCCTTTAGTCGTAGGTCGGAAGAGGGATGGTAAACTTAGGGTCTGTGTGGACCTTCGCTCTGATAACAAGGTAATCTGGGTGGATTCTCATCCTCTTCCCCGGATTAATGATCTTCTTGCAGCCACTAAAGGTGCAAAGTTTTTCACTAAACTGGATTTAGCCAGTGCTTACCACCAGGTCGAACTGCATCCTGATTCCCGTCACTTGACTGCTTTTATCTCTCCTTTAGGCACTTTTCAGTATCGACGTATGCCTTTTGGCCTAGCTTCGGCCGCGTCGGTTTTTCAGAGAGTTATGGGTAATATCTTGGAAGGTGTTAAGGGAGTGACTGTTTTTCAAGATGATGTTTTGATTTTTGGCAAGGATGTTTCTTCTCATGATTCGGTCCTTGATAATGTTTTGGGTTTGTTTCAAGATCATGGTGTAGTGTTGAAATTGGAGAAGTGTAAGTTTATGTGTACAGAAGTTGAGTACCTTGGTCATATTTTGACACAAGACGGAATAAAGCCTAGACCTGGACTTTTGGAGGCTATTTCCAAAGCTCCAATTCCGTCTGACAAGACCGGAGTTAAGTCTCTTCTAGGTATTTGTGAATACTACTCCAGGTTTATTCCCCATTACGCGACCATCGTGCGTCCTATTAGTAACCTGTTGAAAAAGGGAGTGAAATTTGTTTGGTGCGAGCAATGCATCAAGGCTTTTGATGTCTGATTCTGTTATTAAACCTTTTGACCCTGCTTTGCCGTGCTGTTTGACTGTTGATGCAAGTCAGGTTGGTCTTGGTGCTACCTTAACACAAAGTGAGGGTGGAGTTGAAAGAACTATCAGTTTTGCATCCAGAGTTCTGAGATCTGCTGAGGTTCAATACTCTGTTATAGAGAAAGAACTTTTGGCTTGTACATGGGCTATTGAGAAGTTTAGACCGTTCATTTGGGGAAGGCGTTTCTTACTTCAAACTGACCACAAACCTTTGGTCAACATTTTGGGTGGTGGTCTTACTAAATGTTGCACACCTAGGATTTTGAGGATTGTGACCAGGCTTTTGCAGTACCATTTTGATGTTGTGTATATTGCTGGTGGCAAAAACATAAGGGCAGATTTTTTGTCCCGATTTCCACCTGCTGTGCGTGATGATGATGTTGACATTTCCTTTTCCGATCTCATTGAGGAGGACTGTGATGATTGTTTGATTGCCTGTGTAGACATCCCTGAACTACAAGTTTGTTCTGAAGTGGAGTGGAGGAAGGCTTTTGAACAAGATAGTGTTCTTCAGGATATTTGTAATTTTGTTAAGTTGGGCTGGCCACGTGAGAAGGTCTTGTCTTCTTCTCTTCAACCCTTTTCTAAGGTTGGGCATGAGATCTCCATTGAAGATGGGATTTTACTTCGTAATGATAAGATCATTCCTCCATTTGCATTTAGAAAAGATATCATTATGAAGGCTCATGAGGGTCATCTTGGTTGTTCACTTAGTAAACGTAGGATTCGTGAAATGTTCTGGTGGCCCGCTATGGATTCGGATATTGATCTTTTTGTTGCTGACTGTTGTATCTGTAAATCTTCAGATAAGAGTCTCAAGACTTTGGTTCCTCCTCTTATGCCGGTTGAGTGCCCGGATCGTCCTTGGGCTAAACAAGTTATTGATATCATGGGACCTTATTCGATGCTGAGTTGCTGTTCCAGGTTCATTCTAGTCTTGATTGATTATGCCTCCAAGTGGCCGGAGTATAAATTGGTTAAAGATGCTGATACGAAAAGTGTCATTGAATTCTTGTGCGATATTTGGAGTAGGGAAGGTTTTCCTGAAGTGTTGGTTTCCGACAATGGGAAACAATTTATGAGTCATGAGTTTGTTGGCTTTCTGTCCAGTTCAGGTGTGAAGCATGTCGAGAGTTCTCTCTATCATCCTCAAGGGAATGGTCTTGTCGAGAGGATGAACAGAGTTATTGGCGACTGTGTGAAGTGGGCTAGGAGTAGTAATGTTGAGGTCAGCAAAGCGTTGGAGAGCATGATTTGGTTTTATAGGACCACTCCTCACTCTTCCACTAAGGTATCTCCCTTTGAGTTAATGAGAGATCGAAAGCCAAACACTTTGTTTTGTCCTGGGTGGATGTCTAAGTGGATGAAGTCTAGTTCTGATGTCTCGAGTCTCATGTCCATTGTAAAGAGTAATGTTCTGCATGCCCAGTCCAAGCAAAAGGGTAATTTTGATGTTAGGAAGGGTATGAAAGAGAGTGTTTTGGAAGTTGGAGACTGTGTGAGGATTAGAAAATCTATCCATGTCAACAAAGGGGACAGCAAGTTTGGATCTCCTGTAAAAGTGGTTAAAATTGTGGGAAATGCTGTACAAGTTGAGGGAGGTTTCTGGTGGAATTTGAACAGAGTTGCTACGGTTGTTAGTAGTACTCCTGTCGTCACAAAAGCATCCTCAACCTCACCTGTCTCCTCAAAAGCTTCCACAAGTTCCTTTCCCACCAAGGCTCCTGCCACCGACTTCAGTGTCAGGAAGAGTTCTCGCATTGTTAATAGACCTTTGAGGTTTAGAAAGTAATATTTCTTTATCTGTTTGTTTTTCTTTTGTTTTCTTTGTTTTTTCTATTTTGTTTTTAAAAAGTTTTTGTTTCTTTGAGAAAAGGAGGTGATGTAGTATTCTATACATTTCACTTGTCTCTGTTAGATTGTATTTCCACTTATGTTATGTTTATCTCCTAAGTTCTGTTACTATGGATTCTTGGAATCCTGTTGTGTTCTCCGAGTGCATTCCACAGGCGGAGCACTCTGGCTTGGACCACGACTTGAACAGACGGTTGTACCAGTATTGCCCGTTCTAATAAACTACTTTTGATCTATCACCTTGCATCCCGTGGATTTGTACAGATAGTTCAACCGGGATATTTGGAAAGCTTAATTTCAGCTGTTTAATATGAATTAACTTTCATATTATCAACATGAAGAAACTAATATGACTTCAAAAAAATTGCAATACAAAAGAGATTTCCATACTTAGTGTTAGAATTTTGAACCACTAACGTTTTTTCCAAGTGGTTTAGCAATAAATAAATATTCATCACCTATATTCAATTGATTCATCTAATCATTCTATCAGCTTCTGCGCAAAGGAAATATGGAGGTAAACATGATACAGAAGAAAATACATCTATTTTCAACATTAAAGGAGCATCAAGTATTGGCTTGGAGACTGATTGAAATTATGTCCTTTGCGTTTTTAACTTCATGCTCTAACAGACTAAACTAATAGGCTCACTAAATATATAGAATACTTTTGAAGAATTAGCAGATGATGAAATGCTACTGATTCCATCCAATCCTTCAAGCAGCGTGTGATTCAAGGAGGTAAACAGTCCAAAATGAGACACAAGAAAAATTCATCTTTTTTCAAAGAATTAAACTTGGCCTGTACAGGGATCGAACCTGTGACCTTGGCGTTATTAGCACCAGGCTCTAACCAACTGAGCTAGCAGGCCAATTTGCACATCATCTGGAGGACCAGCACAGGAAGCAGTGCTAATGATAGTTCAACCGGGAGATTTGGAAAGCTTAATTTCAGCTGTTTAATATGAATTAACTTTCATATTATCAACATGAGGAAACTAATATGACTTCAAAAAAATTGCAATACAAAAGAGATTTTCATACTTAGTGTTAGAACTTAGAACCATTAACGTTTTTTCCATGTGGTTAAGCAATAAATAAATATTCATCACCGATATTGAATTGATTCATCTAATCATTTTATCAGCTTCTCCTCAAAGGAAATATAGAGATAAACATGATACAGTAGAAAATACATCTATTTCCAACATTAAAGGAGCATCAAGTATTGGCTTGGAGACTGATTGAAAGTATGTCCTTGGCGTTTTTAACTTCATGCTCTAACAGACTAAACTAATAGTCTCACTAAATATATAGCATACTATTGAAGATTAAGCAGATGATGAAGTCCTACTGATTGTTAATCCGGGATAGTTGGAAAGCTTATATTTAGCTGTTTACATTCATATATCTTTATATATTATCAACAAGACTAAACAAAAATGATCTCAATAAATTGCAATAAATAAGAGATTTAGTTACTTTGCGTTAGAACTTAGAACCATTAATAGATATTCCAGGCGCTTTAGGAATAGTAATTAATTCTATAATTATATCAAATGTATTCATCCAATCCTTCAAGCAGCGTTTGATCCAACGAGATAAACAGTCCAAAAATGAGACACAAGAAAAATTCCTCTTTTTTCAAAGAATTAAACTTGGCCTGTACAGGGATCGAACCTGTGACCTTGGCGTTATTAGCACCACGCTCTAACCAACTGAGCTAACAGGCAAATTTGCACATCTTCTGGAGGATCAGCACAGGAAGCAGTGCTAATGATAGTTCAACTGGGAGATTTGGAAAGCTTAATTTCAGCTGTTTAATATGAATTAACTTTCATATTATCAACATGAAGAAACTAATATGACTTCAAAAAAATTGCAATACAAAAGAGATTTCCATACTTAGTGTTAGAATTTTGAAACAGTAACGTTTTTTCCACGTGGTTTAGTAATAAATAAATATTCATCACCTATATTCAATTGATTCATCTAATCATTCTATCAGCTTCTGCGCAAAGGAAATATGGAGATAAACATGATACAGGAGAAAATACATCTATTTTCAACATTAAAGGAGCATCAAGTATTGGCTTGGAGACTGATTGAAATTATGTCCTTTGCGTTTTTAACTTCATGCTCTAACAGACTAAACTAATAGGCTCACTGAATATATAGAATACTTTTGAAAAATTAGCAGATGATGAAATGCTACTGATTCCATCCAATCCTTCAAGCAGCGAGTGATTCAAGGAGATAAACAGTCCAAAATGAGACACAAGAAAAATTCATCTTTGTTCAAACAATTAAACTTGGCCTGTACAGGGATCTAACCTGCGACCTTGGCGTTATCAGCACCACGCTCTAACCATCTGAGCTAACAGGCCATTTTGCACAACTACCTGGAGGTCCAGCAAATGAAGAAGGGCAAATGATAGTTAACCCAGGAGATTTGGAAAGCTTAATTTCAGCAGTTTACCATGAAGTTATTGTTATATATTATCAACATGAAGAAACTATTTTGACTAAACTAATAGGCTCACTAAATATATAGAATACTTTTGAAGAATTAGCAGATGATGAAATGCTACTGATTCCATCCAATCCTTCAAGCAGCGTGTGATTCAAGAAGATAAACAGTCCAAAATGAGACACAAGAAAAATTCATCTTTGTTCAAACAATTAAACTTGGCCTGTACAGGGATCGAACCTGTGACCTTGGCGTTATTAGCACCACACTCTAACCATCTGACCTAACAGGCCATTTTGCACAGCTACCTGGAGGTCCAGCATATGAAGAAGGGCAAATGATAGTTGACCCAGGAGATTTGGAAAGCTTAATTTCAGCAGTTTACCATGAAGTTATTGTTATATATTATCAACATGAAGAAACTAATATGACTTAAAAAAAATTACAATACAAAAGAGATTTTCATACTTAGTGTTAGAACTTAGAACCATTAACTTTTTTTCCATGTGGTTAAGCAATAAATAAATATTCATCACCTATATTGAATTGATTCATCTAATCATTTTATCAGCTTCTTCTCAAAGGAAATATAGAGATAAACATGATAGAGTAGAAAATACATCTATTTTCAACATTAAAGGAGCATCAAGTATTGGCTTGGAGACTGATTGAAAGTATGTCCTTGGCGTTTTTAACTTCATGCTCTAACAGACTAAACTAATAGGTCACTAAATATATAGCATACTATTGAAGATGAAGCAGATGATGAAGTCCTACTGATTGTTAATCCGGGATAGTTGGAAAGCTTATATTCAGCTGTTTACATTCATAGTATCTTTATATATTATCAACAAGACTAAACAAAAATGATCTCAATAAATTGCAATAAATAAGAGATTTAGTTACTTGGCGTTAGAACTTAGAACCATTAATAGATATTCCAGGCGCTTTAAGAATAGTAATTAATTCTATAATTATATCAAATGTATTCATCCAATCCTTCAAGCAGCGTTTGATCCAAGGAGATAAACAGTCCAAAATGAGACACAAGAAAAATTCATCTTTTTTCAAAGAATTAAACTTGGCCTGTACAGGGATCGAACCTGACACCTTGGCATTATTAGCATCACTCTCTAACCAACTGAGCTAACAGGCCAATTTGCACATCTTCTGGGGGACCAGCACAGAAAGCAGTGCTAATGATAGTTCAACCGGGAGATTTGGAAAGCTTAATTTCAGCTGTTTAATATGAATTAATTTTCATATTATCAACATGAAGAAACTAATATGACTTCAAAAAAATTGCAATACAAAAGAGATTTCCATACTTAGTGTTAGAATTTTGAACCAGTAACGTTTTTTCCACTTGGTTTAGCAATAAATAAATATTCATCACCTATATTCAATTGATTCATCTAATCATTCTATCAGCTTCTGCGCAAAGGAAATATGAAGGTAAACATGATACAGAAGAAAATACATCTATTTTCAACATTAAAGGAGCATCAAATATTGGCTTGGAGACTGATTGAAATTATGTCCTTTGCGTTTTTAACTTCATGCTCTAACAGACTAAACTAATAGGCTAACTAAATATATAGAATACTTTTGAAGAATTAGCAGATGAGGAAATGCTACTGATTCCATCCAATCCTTCAAGCAGCGTGTGATTCAAGAAGATAAACAGTCCAAAATGAGACACAAGTAAAATTCATCTTTGTTCAAACAATTAAACTTGGCCTGTACAGGGATCGAACCTGTGACCTTGGCGTTATTAGCACCACACTCTAACCATCTGACCTAACAGGCCATTTTGCACAGCTACCTGGAGGTCCAGCATATGAAGAAGGGCAAATGATAGTTGACCCAGGAGATTTGGAAAGCTTAATTTCAGCAGTTTACCATGAAGTTATTGTTATATATTATCAACATGAAGAAACTAATATGACTTAAAAAAAATTACAATACAAAAGAGATTTTCATACTTAGTGTTAGAACTTAGAACCATTAACGTCTTTTCCATGTGGTTAAGCAATAAATAAATATTCATCACCTATATTGAATTGATTCATCTAATCGTTTTATCAGCTTCTCCTCAAAGGAAATATAGAGATAAACATGATACAGTAGAAAATACATCTATTTTCAACATTAAAGGAGCATCAAGTATTGGCTTGGAGACTAATTGAAAGTATGTCCTTGTCGTTTTTAACTTCATGCTCTAACAGACTAAACTAATAGAGTCACTAAATATATAGCATACTATTGAAGATGAAGCAGATGATGAAGTCCTACTGATTGTTAATCCGGGATAGTTGGAAAGCTTATATTCAGCTGTTTACATTCATAGTATCTTTATATATTATCAACAAGACTAAACAAAAATGATCTCAATAAATTGCTATAAATAAGAGATTTAGTTACTTGGCGTTAGAACTTAGAACCATTAATAGATATTCCAGGCGCTTTAAGAATAGTAATTAATTCTATAATTATATCAAATGTATTCATCGAGTCCTTCAAGCAGCGTTTGATCCAAGGAGATAAACAGTCCAAAATGAGACACAAGAAAAATTCATCTTTTTTCAAAGAATTAAGCTTGGCCTGTAGAGGGATCGAACCTGTGACCTTGGCGTTATTAGCACCACGCTCTAACCAACTGAGCTAACAGGCCAATTTGCACATCTTCTGGAGGACCAGCACAGGAAGCAGTGCTAATGATAGTTCAACCGGGAGATTTGGAAAGCTTAATTTCAGCTGTTTAATATGAATTAACTTTCATATTATCAACATGAAGAAACTAATATGACTTCAAAAAAATTGCAATACAAAGAGATTTCCATACTTAGTGTTAGAATTTTGAACCAGTAACGTTTTTTCCACGTAGTTTAGCAATAAATAAATATTCATCACCTATATTCAATTGATTCATCAAATCATTCTATCAGCTTCTGCGCAAAGGAAATATGGAGGTAAACATGATAAAGAAGAAAATACATCTATTTTCAACATTAAAGGAGCATCAAATATTGGCTTGGAGACTGATTGAAATGATGTCCTTTGCGTTTTTAACTTCATGCTCTAACAGACTAAACTAATAGGCTCAATAAATATATAGAATACTTTAGAAGAATTAGCAGATGATGAAATGCTACTGATTCCATCCAATCCTTCAAGCAGCGTGTGATTCAAGAAGATAAACAGTCCAAAATGAGACACAAGAAAAATTCCTCTTTGTTCAAACAATTAAACTTGGCCTGTACAGGGATCGAACCTGTGACCTTGGCGTTATTAGCACCACGCTCTAACCATCTGAGCTAACAGGCCATTTTGCACAACTACCTGGAGGTCCAGCAAATGAAGAAGGACAAATGATAGTTAACCCAGGAGATTTGGAAAGCTTAATTTCAGCAGTTTACCATGAAGTTATTGTTATATGTTATCAACATGAAGAAACTAATATGACTTAAAAAAAATTACAATACAAAAGAGATTTTCATACTTAGTGTTAGAACTTAGAACCATTAACGTTTTTTCCATGTGGTTAAGCAATAAATAAATATTCATCACCTATATTGACTTGATTCATCTAATCATTTTATCAGCTTCTCCTCAAAGGAAATATAGAGATAAACATGATACAGTAGAAAATACATCTATTTTCAACATTAAAGGAGCATCAAGTATAGGCTTGGAGACCGATTGAAAGTATGTCCTTGGCGTTTTTAACTTCATGCTCTAACAGACTAAACTAATAGGTCACTAAATATATAGCATACTATTGAAGATGAAGCAGATGATGAAGTCCTACTGATTGTTAATCCGGGATAGTTGGAAAGCGTATATTCAGCTGTTTACATTCATAGTATCTTTATATATTATCAACAAGACTAAACAAAAATTATCTCAATAAATTGCAATAAATAAGAGATTTAGTTACTTGGCGTTAGAACTTAGAACCATTAATAGATATTCCAGGCGCTTTAAGAATAGTAATTAATTCTATAATTATATCAAATGCATTCATCCAATCCTTCAAGCAGCGTTTGATCCAAGGAGATAAACAGTTCAAAATGAGACACAAGAAAAATTCATCTTTTTTCAAAGAAATAAACTTGGCCTGTACAGGGATCGAACCTGTGACCTTGGCATTATTAGTACCACTCGATAACCAACTGAGCTAACAGGCCAATTTGCACATCTTCTGGAGGACCAGCACAGGAAGCAGTGCTAATGATAGTTCAACCGGGAGATTTGGAAAGCTTAATTTCAGCTGTTTAATATGAATTAACTTTCATATTATCAACTTGAAGAAACTAATATGACTTCAAAAAAATTGCAATACAAAAGAGATTTCCATACTTAGTGTTAGAATTTTGAACCAGTAACGTTTTTTCCACGTGGTTTAGAAATAAATAAATATTCATCAACTATATTCAATTGATTCATCTAATCATTCTATCAGCTTCTGCGCAAAGGAAATATGGAGGTAAACATGATACAGAAGAAAATACATCTATTTTCAACATTAAAGGAGCATCAAGTATTGGCTTGGAGACTGATTGAAATTATGTCCTTTGCGTTTTTAACTTCATGCTCTAACAGACTAAACTAATAGGCTCACTAAATATATAGAATACTTTTGAAGAATTAGCAGATGATGAAATGCTACTGATTCCATCCAATCCTTCAAGCAGCGTGTGATTCAAGGAGATAAACAGTCCAAAATGAGACACAAGAAAAATTCATCTTTGTTCAAACAATTAAACTTGGCCTGTACAGGGATCGAACCTGTGACCTTGGCGTTATTAGCACCACGCTCTAAACATCTGAGCTAACAGGCCATTTTGCACAACTACCTGGAGGTCCAGCATATGAAGAAGGGCAAATGATAGTTAACCCAGGAGATTTGGAAAGCTTAATTTCAGCAGTTTACCATGAAGTTATTGTTATATATTATCAACTTGAAGAAACTAATATGACTTCAAAAAAATTGCAATACAAAAGAGATTTCCATACTTAGTGTTAGAATTTTGAACCAGTAACGTTTTTTCCACGTGGTTTAGCAATAAATAAATATTCATCAACTATATTCAATTGATTCATCTAATCATTCTATCAGCTTCTGCGCAAAGGAAATATGGAGGTAAACATGATACAGAAGAAAATACATCTATTTTCAACATTAAAGGAGCATCAAGTATTGGCTTGGAGACTGATTGAAATTATGTCCTTTGCGTTTTTAACTTCATGCTCTAACAGACTAAACTAATAGAGTCACTAAATATATAGCATACTATTGAAGATGAAGCAGATGATGAAGTCCTACTGATTGTTAATCCGGGATAGTTGGAAAGCTTATATTCAGCTGTTTACATTCATAGTATCTTTATATATTATCAACAAGACTAAACAAAAATGATCTCAATAAATTGCTATAAATAAGAGATTTAGTTACTTGGCGTTAGAACTTAGAACCATTAATAGATATTCCAGGCGCTTTAAGAATAGTAATTAATTCTATAATTATATCAAATGTATTCATCGAGTCCTGCAAGCAGCGTTTGATCCAAGGAGGTAAACAGCCCAAAATGAGACACAAGTAAAATTCATCTTTGTTCAAACAATTAAACTTGGCCTGTACAGGGATCGAACCTGTGACCTTGGCGTTATTAGCACCACACTCTAACCATCTGACCTAACAGGCCATTTTGCACAGCTACCTGGAGGTCCAGCATATGAAGAAGGGCAAATGATAGTTGACCCAGGAGATTTGGAAAGCTTAATTTCAGCAGTTTACCATGAAGTTATTGTTATATATTATCAACATGAAGAAACTAATATGACTTAAAAAAAATTACAATACAAAAGAGATTTTCATACTTAGTGTTAGAACTTAGAACCATTAACGTCTTTTCCATGTGGTTAAGCAATAAATAAATATTCATCACCTATATTGAATTGATTCATCTAATCGTTTTATCAGCTTCTCCTCAAAGGAAATATAGAGATAAACATGATACAGTAGAAAATACATCTATTTTCAACATTAAAGGAGCATCAAGTATTGGCTTGGAGACTAATTGAAAGTATGTCCTTGTCGTTTTTAACTTCATGCTCTAACAGACTAAACTAATAGAGTCACTAAATATATAGCATACTATTGAAGATGAAGCAGATGATGAAGTCCTACTGATTGTTAATCCGGGATAGTTGGAAAGCTTATATTCAGCTGTTTACATTCATAGTATCTTTATATATTATCAACAAGACTAAACAAAAATGATCTCAATAAATTGCTATAAATAAGAGATTTAGTTACTTGGCGTTAGAACTTAGAACCATTAATAGATATTCCAGGCGCTTTAAGAATAGTAATTAATTCTATAATTATATCAAATGTATTCATCGAGTCCTTCAAGCAGCGTTTGATCCAAGGAGATAAACAGTCCAAAATGAGACACAAGAAAAATTCATCTTTTTTCAAAGAATTAAGCTTGGCCTGTAGAGGGATCGAACCTGTGACCTTGGCGTTATTAGCACCACGCTCTAACCAACTGAGCTAACAGGCCAATTTGCACATCTTCTGGAGGACCAGCACAGGAAGCAGTGCTAATGATAGTTCAACCGGGAGATTTGGAAAGCTTAATTTCAGCTGTTTAATATGAATTAACTTTCATATTATCAACATGAAGAAACTAATATGACTTCAAAAAAATTGCAATACAAAGAGATTTCCATACTTAGTGTTAGAATTTTGAACCAGTAACGTTTTTTCCACGTAGTTTAGCAATAAATAAATATTCATCACCTATATTCAATTGATTCATCAAATCATTCTATCAGCTTCTGCGCAAAGGAAATATGGAGGTAAACATGATAAAGAAGAAAATACATCTATTTTCAACATTAAAGGAGCATCAAATATTGGCTTGGAGACTGATTGAAATGATGTCCTTTGCGTTTTTAACTTCATGCTCTAACAGACTAAACTAATAGGCTCAATAAATATATAGAATACTTTAGAAGAATTAGCAGATGATGAAATGCTACTGATTCCATCCAATCCTTCAAGCAGCGTGTGATTCAAGAAGATAAACAGTCCAAAATGAGACACAAGAAAAATTCCTCTTTGTTCAAACAATTAAACTTGGCCTGTACAGGGATCGAACCTGTGACCTTGGCGTTATTAGCACCACGCTCTAACCATCTGAGCTAACAGGCCATTTTGCACAACTACCTGGAGGTCCAGCAAATGAAGAAGGACAAATGATAGTTAACCCAGGAGATTTGGAAAGCTTAATTTCAGCAGTTTACCATGAAGTTATTGTTATATGTTATCAACATGAAGAAACTAATATGACTTAAAAAAAATTACAATACAAAAGAGATTTTCATACTTAGTGTTAGAACTTAGAACCATTAACGTTTTTTCCATGTGGTTAAGCAATAAATAAATATTCATCACCTATATTGACTTGATTCATCTAATCATTTTATCAGCTTCTCCTCAAAGGAAATATAGAGATAAACATGATACAGTAGAAAATACATCTATTTTCAACATTAAAGGAGCATCAAGTATAGGCTTGGAGACCGATTGAAAGTATGTCCTTGGCGTTTTTAACTTCATGCTCTAACAGACTAAACTAATAGGTCACTAAATATATAGCATACTATTGAAGATGAAGCAGATGATGAAGTCCTACTGATTGTTAATCCGGGATAGTTGGAAAGCGTATATTCAGCTGTTTACATTCATAGTATCTTTATATATTATCAACAAGACTAAACAAAAATTATCTCAATAAATTGCAATAAATAAGAGATTTAGTTACTTGGCGTTAGAACTTAGAACCATTAATAGATATTCCAGGCGCTTTAAGAATAGTAATTAATTCTATAATTATATCAAATGCATTCATCCAATCCTTCAAGCAGCGTTTGATCCAAGGAGATAAACAGTTCAAAATGAGACACAAGAAAAATTCATCTTTTTTCAAAGAAATAAACTTGGCCTGTACAGGGATCGAACCTGTGACCTTGGCATTATTAGTACCACTCGATAACCAACTGAGCTAACAGGCCAATTTGCACATCTTCTGGAGGACCAGCACAGGAAGCAGTGCTAATGATAGTTCAACCGGGAGATTTGGAAAGCTTAATTTCAGCTGTTTAATATGAATTAACTTTCATATTATCAACTTGAAGAAACTAATATGACTTCAAAAAAATTGCAATACAAAAGAGATTTCCATACTTAGTGTTAGAATTTTGAACCAGTAACGTTTTTTCCACGTGGTTTAGAAATAAATAAATATTCATCAACTATATTCAATTGATTCATCTAATCATTCTATCAGCTTCTGCGCAAAGGAAATATGGAGGTAAACATGATACAGAAGAAAATACATCTATTTTCAACATTAAAGGAGCATCAAGTATTGGCTTGGAGACTGATTGAAATTATGTCCTTTGCGTTTTTAACTTCATGCTCTAACAGACTAAACTAATAGGCTCACTAAATATATAGAATACTTTTGAAGAATTAGCAGATGATGAAATGCTACTGATTCCATCCAATCCTTCAAGCAGCGTGTGATTCAAGGAGATAAACAGTCCAAAATGAGACACAAGAAAAATTCATCTTTGTTCAAACAATTAAACTTGGCCTGTACAGGGATCGAACCTGTGACCTTGGCGTTATTAGCACCACGCTCTAAACATCTGAGCTAACAGGCCATTTTGCACAACTACCTGGAGGTCCAGCATATGAAGAAGGGCAAATGATAGTTAACCCAGGAGATTTGGAAAGCTTAATTTCAGCAGTTTACCATGAAGTTATTGTTATATATTATCAACTTGAAGAAACTAATATGACTTCAAAAAAATTGCAATACAAAAGAGATTTCCATACTTAGTGTTAGAATTTTGAACCAGTAACGTTTTTTCCACGTGGTTTAGCAATAAATAAATATTCATCAACTATATTCAATTGATTCATCTAATCATTCTATCAGCTTCTGCGCAAAGGAAATATGGAGGTAAACATGATACAGAAGAAAATACATCTATTTTCAACATTAAAGGAGCATCAAGTATTGGCTTGGAGACTGATTGAAATTATGTCCTTTGCGTTTTTAACTTCATGCTCTAACAGACTAAACTAATAGAGTCACTAAATATATAGCATACTATTGAAGATGAAGCAGATGATGAAGTCCTACTGATTGTTAATCCGGGATAGTTGGAAAGCTTATATTCAGCTGTTTACATTCATAGTATCTTTATATATTATCAACAAGACTAAACAAAAATGATCTCAATAAATTGCTATAAATAAGAGATTTAGTTACTTGGCGTTAGAACTTAGAACCATTAATAGATATTCCAGGCGCTTTAAGAATAGTAATTAATTCTATAATTATATCAAATGTATTCATCGAGTCCTGCAAGCAGCGTTTGATCCAAGGAGGTAAACAGCCCAAAATGAGACACAAGAAACATTCATCTTTTTTCAAAGAATTAAACTTGGCCTGTACAGGGATCGAACCTGTGACCTTGGCGTTATTAGCACCACGCTCTAACCAACTGAGCTAACAGGTCAATTAGCACATCTTCTGGAGGACCAGCACAGGAACCAGTGCTAATGATAGTTCAACCGGGAGATTTGGAAAGCTTAATTTCAGCTGTTTAATATGAATTAACTTTCATATTATCAACATGAAGAAACTAATATGACTTCAAAAAAATTGCAATACAAAAGAGATTTCCATACTTAGTGTTAGAATTTTGAACCAGTAACGTTTTTTCCACGTGGTTTAGCAATAAATAAATATTCATCACCTATATTCAATTGATTCATCTAATCATTCTATCAGCTTCTGCGCAAAGGAAATATGAAGGTAAACATGATACAGAAGAAAATACATCTATTTTCAACATTAAAGGAGCATCAAATATTGGCTTGGAGACTGATTGAAATTATGTCCTTTGCGTTTTTAACTTCATGCTCTAACAGACTAAACTAATAGGCTCACTAAATATATAGAATACTTTAGAAGAATTAGCAGATGATGAAATGCTACTGATTCCATCCAATCCTTCAAGCAGCGTGTGATTCAAGAAGATAAACAGTCCAAAATGAGACACAAGAAAAATTCATCTTTGTTCAAACAATTAAACTTGGCCTGTACAGGGATTGAACCTGTGACCTTGGCGTTATTAGCACCACACTCTAACCATCTGAGCTAACAGGCCATTTTGCACAACTACCTGGAGGTCCAGCAAATGAAGAAGGGCAAATGATAGTTAACCAAGGAGATTTGGAAAGCTTAATTTCAGCAGTTTAACATGAAGTTATTGTTATATATTATCAACATGAAGAAACTAATATGACTTAAAAAAATTACAATACAAAAGAGATTTTCATACTTAGTGTTAGAACTTAGAACCATTAACGTTTTTTCCAAGTGGTTAAGCAATAAATACATATTCATCACCTATATTGACTTGATTCATCTAATCATTTTATCAGCTTCTTCTCAAAGGAAATATAGAGATAAACATGATACAGTAGAAAATACATCTATTTTCAACATTAAAGGAGCATCAAGTATTGGCTTGGAGACTGATTGAAAGTATGTCCTTGGCGTTTTTAACTTCATGCTCTAACAGACTAAACTAATAGGTCACTAAATATATAGCATACTATTGAAGATGAAGCAGATGATGAAGTCCTACTGATTGTTAATCCGGGATAGTTGGAAAGCTTATATTCAGCTGTTTACATTCATAGTATCTTTATATATTATCAACAAGACTAAACAAAAATGATCTCAATAAATTGCAATAAATAAGAGATTTAGTTACTTGGCGTTAGAACTTAGAACCATTAATAGATATTCCAGGCGCTTTAAGAATAGTAATTAATTCTATAATTATATCACATGTATTCATCGAGTCCTTCAAGCAGCGTTTGATCCAAGGAGATAAACAGCCCAAAATGAGACACAAGAAACATTCATCTTTTTTCAAAGAAATAAACTTGGCCTGTACAGAGATCGAACCTGTGACCTTGGCGTTATTAGCACCACGCTCTAACCAACTGAGCTAACAGGCCAATTTGCACATATTCTGGAGGACCAGCACAGGAAGCAGTGCTAATGATAGTTCAACCGGGAGATTTGGAAAGCTTAATTTCAGCTGTTTAATATGAATTAACTTTCATATTATCAACATGAAGAAACTAATATGACTTCAAAAAAATTGCAATACAAAAGAGATTTCCATACTTAGTGTTAGAATTTTGAACCAGTAACGTTTTTTCCACGTGGTTTAGCAATAAATAAATATTCATCACCTATATTCAATTGATTCATCTAATCATTCTATCAGCTTCTGCGCAAAGGAAATATGAAGGTAAACATGATACAGAAGAAAATACATCTATTTTCAACATTAAAGGAGCATCAAATATTGGCTTGGAGACTGATTGAAATTATGTCCTTTGCGTTTTTAACTTCATGCTCTAACAGACTAAACTAATAGGCTAACTAAATATATAGAATACTTTTGAAGAATTCGCAGATGAGGAAATGCTACTGATTCCATCCAATCCTTCAAGCAGCGTGTGATTCAAGAAGATAAACAGTCCAAAATGAGACACAAGAAAAATTCATCTTTGTTCAAACAATTAAACTTGGCCTGTACAGGGATCGAACCTGTGACCTTGGGGTTATTAGCACCACGCTCTAACCATCTGAGCTAACAGGCCATTTTGCACAACTACCTGGAGGTCCAGCATATGAAGAAGGGCAAATGATAGTTAACCCAGGAGATTTGGAAAGTTTAATTTCAGCAGTTTACCATGAAGTTATTGTTATATATTATCAACATGAAGAAACTAATATGACTTAAAAAAAATGACAATACAAAAGAGATTTTCATACTTAGTGTTAGAACTTAGAACCATTAACGTTTTTCCATGTGGTTAAGCAATAAATAAATATTCATCACCTATATTGAATTGATTCATCTAATCATTTTATCAGCTTCTCCTCAAAGGAAATATAGAGATAAACATGATACAGTAGAAAATACATCTATTTTCAACATTAAAGGAGCATCAAGTATTGGCTTGGAGACTGATTGAAAGTATGTCCTTGTCGTTTTTAACTTCATGCTCTAACAGACTAAACTAATAGAGTCACTAAATATATAGCATACTATTGAAGATGAAGCAGATGATGAAGTCCTACTGATTGTTAATCCGGGATAGTTGGAAAGCTTATATTCAGCTGTTTACATTCATAGTATCTTTATATATTATCAACAAGACTAAACAAAAATGATCTCAATAAATAAGAGATTTAGTTACTTGGCGTTAGAACTTAGAACCATTAATAGATATTCCAGGCGCTTTAAGAATAGTAATTAATTCTATAATTATATCAAATGTATTCATCGAGTCCTTCAAGCAGCGTTTGATCCAAGGAGATAAACAGTCCAAAATGAGACACAAGAAACATTCATCTTTTTTCGAAGAATTAAACTTGGCCTGTACAGGGATCGAACCTGTGACCTTGGCGTTATTAGCACCACGCTCTAACCAACTGAGCTAACAGGCCACTTTGCACATCTTCTGGAGGACCAGCACAGGAAGCAGTGCTAATGATAGTTCAACCGGGAGATTTGGAAAGCTTAATTTCAGCTGTTTAATATGAATTAACTTTCATATTATCAACATGAAGAAACTAATATGACTTCAAAAAAATTGCAATACAAAAGAGATTTCCATACTTAGTGTTAGAATTTTGAACCAGTAACGTTTTTTCCACGTGGTTTAGCAATAAATAAATATTCATCAACTATATTCAATTGATTCATCTAATCATTCTATCAGCTTCTGCGTAAAGGAAATATGGAGGTAAACATGATACAGAAGAAAATACATCTATTTTCAACATTAAAGGAGCATCAAGTATTGGCTTGGAGACTGATTGAAATTATGTCCTTTGCGTTTTTAACTTCATGCTCTAACAGACTAAACTAATAGGCTCACTAAATATATAGAATACTTTTGAAGAATTAGCAGATGATGAAATGCTACGGATTCCATCCAATCCTTCAAGCAGCGTGTGATTCAAGGAGATAAACAGTCCAAAATGAGACACAAGAAAAATTCATCTTTGTTTAAACAATTAATCTTGGCCTGTACAGGGATCGAACCTGTGACCTTGGCGTTATTAGCACCACGCTCTAACCATCTGAGCTAACAGGCCATTTTGCACAAGTTCCTGGAGGTCCAGCATATGAAGAAGGGCAAATGATAGTTAACCCAGGAAATTTGGAAAGCTTAATTTCAGCAGTTTACCATGAAGTTATTGTTATATATTATCAACATGAAGAAACTAATATGACTTAAAAAAAATTACAATACAAAAGAGATTTTCATACTTAGTGTTAGAACTTAGAACCATTAACGTTTTTTTCCATGTGGTTAAGCAATAAATAAATATTCATCACCTATATTGAATTGATTCATCTAATCATTTTATCAGCTTCTCCTCAAAGGAAATAGAGAGATAAACATGATACAGTAGAAAATACATCTATTTTCAACATTAAAGGAGCATCAAGTATTGGCTTGGAGACTGATTGAAAGTATGTCCTTGTCGTTTTTAACTTCATGCTCTAACAGACTAAACTAATAGAGTCACTAAATATATAGCATACTATTGAAGATGAAGCAGATGATGAAGTCCTACTGATTGTTAATCCGGGATAGTTGGAAAGCTTATATTCAGCTGTTTACATTCATAGTATCTTTATATATTATCAACAAGACTAAACAAAAATGATCTCAATAAATTGCTATAAATAAGAGATTTAGTTACTTGGCGTTAGAACTTAGAACCATTAATTGATATTCCAGGCGCTTTAAGAATAGTAATTAATTCTATAATTATATCAAATGTATTCATCGAGTCCTTCAAGCAGCGTTTGATCCAAGGAGATAAACAGTCCAAAATGAGACACAAGAAACATTCATCTTTTTTCGAAGAATTAAACTTGGCCTGTACAGGGATCGAACCTGTGACCTTGGCGTTATTAGCACCACGCTCTAACCAACTGAGCTAACAGACCACTTTGCACATCTTCTGGAGGACCAGCACAGGAAGCAGTGCTAATGATAGTTCAACCGGGAGATTTGGAAAGCTTAATTTCAGCTGTTTAATATGAATTAACTTTCATATTATCAACATGAAGAAACTAATATGACTTCAAAAAAATTGCAATACAAAAGAGATTTCCATACTTAGTGTTAGAATTTTGAACCAGTAACGTTTTTTCCACGTGGTTTAGCAATAAATAAATATTCATCAACTATATTCAATTGATTCATCTAATCATTCTATCAGCTTCTGCGTAAAGGAAATATGGAGGTAAACATGATACAGAAGAAAATACATCTATTTTCAACATTAAAGGAGCATCAAGTATTGGCTTGGAGACTGATTGAAATTATGTCCTTTGCGTTTTTAACTTCATGCTCTAACAGACTAAACTAATAGGCTCACTAAATATATAGAATACTTTTGAAGAATTAGCAGATGATGAAATGCTACTGATTCCATCCAATCCTTCAAGCAGCGTGTGATTCAAGGAGATAAACAGTCCAAAATGAGACACAAGAAAAATTCATCTTTGTTTAAACAATTAAACTTGGCCTGTACAGGGATCGAACCTGTGACCTTGGCGTTATTAGCAGCACACTCTAACCATCTGAGCTAACAGGCCATTTTGCACAAGTTCCTGGAGGTCCAGCATATGAAGAAGGGCAAATGATAGTTAACCCAGGAAATTTGGAAAGCTTAATTTCAGCAGTTTACCATGAAGTTATTGTTATATATTATCAACATGAAGAAACTAATATGACTTAAAAAAAATTACAATACAAAAGAGATTTTCATACTTAGTGTTAGAACTTAGAACCATTAACGTTTTTTTCCATGTGGTTAAGCAATAAATAAATATTCATCACCTATATTGAATTGATTCATCTAATCATTTTATCAGCTTCTCCTCAAAGGAAATATAGAGATAAACATGATACAGTAGAAAATACATCTATTTTCAACATTAAAGGAGCATCAAGTATTGGCTTGGAGACTGATTGAAAGTATGTCCTTGTTGTTTTTAACTTCATGCTCTAACAGACTAAACTAATAGAGTCACTAAATATATAGCATACTATTGAAGATGAAGCAGATGATGAAGTCCTACTGATTGTTAATCCGGGATAGTTGGAAAGCTTATATTCAGCTGTTTACATTCATAGTATCTTTATATATTATCAACAAGACTAAACAAAAATGATCTCAATAAATTGCTATAAATAAGAGATTTAGTTACTTGGCGTTAGAACTTAGAACCATTAATAGATATTCCAGGCGCTTTAAGAATAGTAATTAATTCTATAATTATATCAAATGTATTCATCGAGTCCTTCAAGCAGCGTTTGATCCAAGGAGATAAACAGTCCAAAATGAGACACAAGAAAAATTAATCTTTTTTCAAAGAAATAAACTTGGCCTGTACAGGGATCGAACCTGTGACCTTGGCGTTATTAGCACCACGCTCTAACCAACTGAGCTAACAGGCCAATTTGCACATCTTTTGGAGGACCAGCACATGAAGCAGTGCTAATGATAGTTCAACCGGGAGATTTGGAAAGTTTAATTTCAGCTGTTTAATATGAATTAACTTTCATATTATCAACATGAAGAAACTAATATGACTTCAAAAAAATTGCAATACAAAAGAGATTTCCATACTTAGTGTTAGAATTTTGAACCAGTAAAGTTTTTTCCACGTGGTTTAGCAATAAATAAATATTCATCACCTATATTGAATTGATTCATCTAATCATTGTATCAGCTTCTGCGCAAAGGAAATATGGAGGTAAACATGATACAGAAGAAAATACATCTATTTTCAACATTAAAGGAGCATCAAATATTGGCTTGGAGACTGATTGAAATTATGTCCTTTGCGTTTTTAACTTCATGCTCTAACAGACTAAACTAATAGGCTCACTAAATATATAGAATACTTTTGAAGAATTAGCAGATGATGAAATGCTACTGATTCCATCCAATCCTTCAAGCAGCGTGTGATTCAAGAAGATAAACAGTCCAAAATGAGACACAAGAAAAATTCATCTTTGTTCAAACAATTAAACTTGGCCTGTGCAGGGATCGAACCTGTGACCTTGGCGTTATTAGCACCACGCTCTAACCATCTGAGCTAACAGACCATTTTGCTCAACTGCCTGGAGGTCCAGCAAATGAAGAAGGGCAAATGATAGTTAACCCAGGAGATTTGGAAAGCTTAATTTCAGCAGTTTACCATGAAGTTATTGTTATATATTATCAACATGAAGAAACTAATATGACTTAAAAAAATTACAATACAAAAGAGATTTTCATACTTAGTGTTAGAACTTAGAACCATTAACGTTTTTTCCATGTGGTTAAGCAATAAATAAATATTCATCACCTATATAGAATTGTTTCATCTAATCATTTTATCAGCTTCTCCTCAAAGGAAATATAGAGATAAACATGATACAGTAGAAAATACATCTATTTTCAACATTAAAGGAGCATCAAGTATTGGCTTGTAGACTGATTGAAAGTATGTCCTTGGCGTTTTTAACTTCATGCTCTAACAGACTAAACTAATAGAGTCACTAAATATATAGCATACTATTGAAGATGAAGCAGATGATGAAGTCCTACTGATTGTTAATCCGGGATAGTTGGAAAGCTTATATTCAGCTGTTTACATTCATAGTATCTTTATATATTATCAGCAAGACTAAACAAAAATGATCTCAATAAATTGCAATAAATAAGAGATTTAGTTACTTGGCGTTAGAACTTAGAACCATTAATAGATATTCCAGGCGCTTTAAGAATAGTAATTAATTCTATAATTATATCAAATGTATTCATCCAATCCTTCAAGCAGCATTTGATCCAAGGAGATAAACAGTCCAAAATGAGACACAAGAAAAATTCATCTTTTTTCAAAGAATTAAACTTGGCCTGTACAGGGATCGAACCTGTGACCTTGGTGTTATTAGCACCACTCTCTAACCAACTGAGCTAACAGGCC
This sequence comes from Lissotriton helveticus, assembly GCF_964261635.1. Taxonomy (NCBI): domain Eukaryota; kingdom Metazoa; phylum Chordata; class Amphibia; order Caudata; family Salamandridae; genus Lissotriton; species Lissotriton helveticus. The sequence continues at coordinate 970,636,899 of NC_136063.1, read as the reverse complement.
AATTTGCACATCTTCCAGAGGACCAGCACAGGAAGCAGTGCTAATGATAGTTCAACCAGGAGATTTGGAAAGCTTAATTTCAGCAGTTTACCATGAAGTTATTGTTATATATTATCAACATGAAGAAACTAATATGACTTAAAAAAATTACAATACAAAAGAGATTTTCATACTTAGTGTTAGAATTTAGAACCATTAACGTTTTTTCCATGTGGTTAAGCAATAAATAAATATTCATCACCTATATTGAATTGTTTCATCTAATCATTTTATCAGCTTCTCCTCAAAGGAAATATAGAGATAAACATGATACAGTAGAAAATACATCTATTTTCAACATTAAAGGAGCATCAAGTATTGGCTTGGAGACTGATTGAAAGTATGTCCTTTGCGTTTTTAACTTCAAGCTCTAACATACTAAACTAATAGAGTCACTAAATATATAGCATACTATTAAAGATGAAGCAGATGATGAAGTCCTACTGATTGTTAATCCGGGATAGTTGAAAAGCTTATATTCAGCTGTTTACATTCATAGTATCTTTATATATTATCAACAAGACTAAACAAAAATGATCTCAATAAATTGCAATAAATAAGAGATTTAGTTACTTGGCGTTAGTACTTAGAACCATTAATAGATATTCCAGGCGCTTTAAGAATAGTAATTAATTCTATATTTATATCAAATGTATTCATCCAATCCTTCAAGCAGCGTTTGATTCAAGGAGATAAACAGTCCAAAATGAGACACAAGAAAAATTCATCTTTGTTCAAACAAATAAACTTGGCCTGTACAGGGATCGAACCTGTGACCTTCGCGTCATTAGCACCACGCTCTAACCATCTGAGCTAACAGGCCATTTTGCACAACTACCTGGAGGTCCAGCATATGAAGAAGGGCAAATGATAGTTAACCCAGGACATTTGGAAAGCTTAATGTCAGCAGTTTACCATGAAGTTATTGTTATTTATTATCAACATGAAGAAACTAATATGACTTAAAAAAATTACAATACAAAAGAGATTTTCATATTTAGTGTTAGAACTTAGAACCATTAACGTTTTTTCCATGTGGTTAAGCAATAAATAAATATTCATCACCTATATTGAATTGATTCATCTAATCATTTTATCAGCTTCTCCTCAAAGGAAATATAGAGATAAACATGATACAGTAGAAAATACATCTATTTTCAACATTAAAGGTGCATCAAGTATTGGCTTGGAGACTGATTGAAAGTATGTCCTTGGCGTTTTTAACTTTATGCTCTAACAGACTAAACTAATAGTCTCACTAAATATATAGTATACTATTAAAGAGGAAGCAGTTGATGAAGTCCTACTGATTGTTAATCCGGGATAGTTGGAAAGCTTATATTCAGCTGTTTACATTCATAGTATCTTTATATATTATCAACAAGACTAAACAAAAATGATCTCAATAAATTGCAATAAATAAGAGATTTAGTAACTTGGCGTTAGAACTTAGAACCATTAATAGATATTCTAGGCGCTTTAAGAATAGTAATTAATTCTATAATCATATCAAATGTATTCATCCAATCCTTCAAGCAGTGTTTGATCCAAGGAGATAAACAGTCCAAAATGAGACACAATAAAAATTCATCTTTTTTCAAAGATTTAAACTTGGCCTGTACAGGGATCGAACCTGTGACCTTGGCGTTATTAGCACCACGTTCTAACCAACTGAGCTAACAGGCCAATTTGCACATCATCTGGAGGACCAGCACAGGAAGCAGTGCTAATGATAGTTCAACCGGGAGATTTGGAAAGCTTAATTTCAGCTGTTTAATATGAATTAACTTTCATATTATCAACATGAAGAAACTAATATGACTTCAAAAAAATTGCAATACAAAAGAGATTTCCATACTTAGTGTTAGAATTTTGAACCAGTAACGTTTTTTCCACGTGGTTTAGCAATAAATAAATATTCATCACCTATATTCAATTGATTCATCTAATCATTCTATCAGCTTCTGCGCAAAGGAAATATGGAGGTAAACATGATACAGAAGAAAATACATCTATTTTCAACATTAAAGGAGCATCAAGTATTGGCTTGGAGACAGATTGAAATTATGTCCTTTGCGTTTTTAACTTCATGCTCTAACAGACTAAACTAATAGGCTCACTAAATATATAGAATACTTTTGAAGAATTAGCAGATGATGAAATGCTACTGATTCCATCCAATCCTTCAAGCAGCGTGTGATTCAAGGAGATAAACAGTCCAAAATGAGACACAAGTAAAATTCATCTTTGTTCAAATAATTAAACTTGGCCTGTACAGGGATCGAACCTGTGACCTTGGCGTTATTAGCACCACGCTCTAACCATCAGAGCTAACAGGCCATTTGGCACAACTACCTGGAGGTCCAGCATATGAAGAAGGGCAAATGATAGTTAACCCAGGAGATTTGGAAAGCTTAATTTCAGCAGTTTACCATGAAGTTTTTGTTATATATTATCAACATGAAGAAACTAATATGACCTAAAAAAAATTACAATACAAAAGAGATTTTCATACTTAGTGTTGGAACTTAGAACCATTAACGTTTTTTCCATGTGGTTAAGCAATAAATAAATATTCATCACCTATATTGAATTGATTCATCTAATCATTTTATCAGCTTCTCCTCAAAGGAAATATAGAGATAAACATGATACAGTAGAAAATACATCTATTTTCAACATTAAAGGAGCATCAAGTATTGGCTTGGAGACTGATTGAAAGTATGTCCTTGTTGTTTTTAACTTCATGCTCTAACAGACTAAACTAATAGAGTCACTAACTATATAGCATACTATTGAAGATGAAGCAGATGATGAAGTCCTACTGATTGTTAATTCGGGATAGTTGGAAAGCTTATATTCAGCTGTTTACATTCATAGTATCTTTATATATTATCAACAAGACTAAACAAAAATGATCTCAATAAATTGCTATAAATAAGAGATTTAGTTACTTGGCGTTAGAACTTTGAACCATTAATAGATATTCCAGGCGCTTTAAGAATAGAAATTAATTCTATAATTATATCAAATGTATTCATCGAGTCCTTCAAGCAGCGTTTGATCCAAGGAGATAAACAGTCCAAAATGAGACACAAGAAAAATTAATCTTTTTTCAAAGAATTAAACTTGGCCTGTACAGGGATCGAACCTGTGACATTGGAGTTATTAGCACCACGCTCTAACCAACTGAGCTAACAGGCCAATTTGCACATCATCCAGAGGACCAGCACAGGAAGCAGTGCTAATGATAGTTCAACCAGGAGATTTGGAAAGCTTAATTTCAGCTGTTTAATATGAATTAACTTTCATATTATCAACATGAAGAAACTAATATGACTTAAAAAAAATTTGCAATACAAAAGAGATTTCCATACTTAGTGTTAGAATTTTGAACCAGTAACGTTTTTTCCACGTGGTTTAGCAATAAATACATATTCATCACCTATATTCAATTGATTCATCTAATCATTCTATCAGCTTCTGCGCAAAGGAAATATGGAGGTAAACATGATACAGAAGAAAATACATCTATTTTCAACATTAAAGGAGCATCAAGTATTGGCTTGGAGACAGATTGAAATTATGTCCTTTGCGTTTTTTACTTCATGCTCTAACAGACTAAACTAATAGGCTCACTAAATATATAGAATACTTTTGAAGAATTAGCAGATGATGAAATGCTACTGATTCCATCCAATCCTTCAAGCAGCGTGTGATTCAAGGAGATAAACAGTCCAAAATGAGACACATGAAAAATTCATCTTTGTTCAAACAATTAAACTTGGCCTGTACAGGGATCAAACCTGAGACCTTGGCGTTATTAGCACCACGCTCTAACCATCTGAGCTAACAGGCCATTTTGCACAACTACCTGGAGGTCCAGCATATGAAGAAGGGCAAATGATAGTTAACCCAGGAGATTTGGAAAGCTTAATTTCAGCAGTTTACCATGAAGTTATTGTTATATATTATCAACATGAAGAAACTAATATGACCTAAAAAAAATTACAATACAAAAGAGATTTTCATACTTAGTGTTAGAACTTAGAACCATTAACGTTTTTTCCATGTGGTTAAGCAATAAATAAATATTCATCACCTATATTGAATTGATTCATCTAATCATTTTATCAGCTTCTCCTCAAAGGAAATATAGAGATAAACATGATACAGTAGAAAATACATCTATTTTCAACATTAAAGGAGCATCAAGTATTGGCTTGGAGACTGATTGAAAGTATGTCCTTGTCGTTTTTAACTTCATGCTCTAACAGACTAAAGTAATAGAGTCACTAACTATATAGCATACTATTGAAGATGAAGCAGATGATGAAGTCCTACTGATTGTTAATCCGGGATAGTTGGAAAGCTTATATTCAGCTGTTTACATTCATAGTATCTTTATATATTATCAACAAGACTAAACAAAAATGATCTCAATAAATTGCTATAAATAAGAGATTTAGTTACTTGGCGTTAGAACTTAGAACCATTAATAGATATTCCAGGCGCTTTAAGAATAGAAATTAATTCTATAATTATATCAAATGTATTCATCGAGTCTTTCAAGCAGCGTTTGATCCAAGGAGATAAACAGTCCAAAATGAGACACAAGAAAAATTAATCTTTTTTCAAAGAATTAAACTTGGTCTGTACAGGGATCGAACCTGTGACCTTGGAGTTATTAGCACCACACTCTAACCAACTAAGCTAACAGGCCAATTTGCACATCTTTTGGAGGACCAGCACAGGAAGCAGTGCTAATGATAGTTCAACCGGGAGATTTGGAAAGCTTAATTTCAGCTGTTTAATATGAATTAACTTTCATATTATCAACATGAAGAAACTAATATGACTTCAAAAAAATTGCAATACAAAAGAGATTTCCATACTTAGTGTTAGAATATTGAACCAGTAACGTTTTTTCCACGTGGTTTAGCAATAAATAAATATTCATCACCTATATTCAATTGATTCATCTAATCATTCTATCAGCTTCTGTGCAAAGGAAATATAGAGGTAAACATGATACAGAAGAAAATACATCTATTTTCAACATTAAAGGAGCATCAAGTATTGGCTTGGAGACAGATTGAAATTATGTCCTTTGCGTTTTTAACTTCATGCTCTAACAGACTAAACTAATAGGCTCACTAAATATATAGAATACTTTTGAAGAATTAGCAGATGATGAAATGCTACTGATTCCATCCAATCCTTCAAGCAGCGTGTGATTCAAGGAGATAAACAGTCCAAAATGAGACACAAGAAAAATTCATCTTTGTTCAAACAATTAAACTTGGCCTGTACAGGGATCGAACCTGTGACCTTGGCGTTATTAGCACCACACTCTAACCATCTGAGCTAACAGGCCATTTTGCACAATTACCTTGAGGTCCAGCATATGAAGAAGGGCAAATGATAGTTAACCCAGGAGATTTGGAAAGCTTAATTTCAGCAGTTTACCATGAAGTTATTGTTATATATTATCAACATGAAGAAACTAATATGACTTAAAAAAAATTACAATACAAAAGAGATTTTCATACTTAGAGTTAGAACTTAGAACCATTAACGTTTTTTCCATGTGGTTAAGCAATATATAAATATTCATCACCTATATTGAATTGATTCATCTAATCATTATATCAGCTTCTCCTCAAAGGAAATATAGAGATAAACATGATACAGTAGAAAATACATCTATTTTCAACAATAAAGGAGCATCAAGTATTGGCTTGGAGACTGATTGAAAGTATGTCCTTGTCGTTTTTAACTTCATGCTCTAACAGACTAAACTAATAGAGTCACTAAATATATAGCATACTATTGAAGATGAAGCAGATGATGAAGTCCTACTGATTGTTAATCCGGGATAGTTGGAAAGCTTATATTCAGCTGTTTACATTCATAGTATCTTTATATATTATCAACAAGACTAAACAAAAATGATCTCAATAAATTGATATAAATAAGAGATTTAGTTACTTGGCGTTGGAACTTAGAACCATTAATAGATATTCCAGGCGCTTTAAGAATAGAAATTAATTCTATAATTATATCAAATGTATTCATCGAGTCCTTCAAGCAGCGTTTGATCCAAGGAGATAAACAGTCCAAAATGAGACACAAGAAAAATTAATCTTTTTTCAAAGAATTAAACTTGGCCTGTACAGGGATCGAACCTGTGACCTTGGCGTTATTAGCACCACGCTCTAACCAACTGAGCTAACAGGCCAATTTGCACATCTTTTGGAGGACCAGCACATGAAGCAGTGCTAATGATAGTTCAACCGGGAGATTTGGAAAGCTTTATTTCAGCTGTTTAATATGTATTAACTTTCATATTTTCAACATGAAGAAACTAATATGACTTCAAAAAAATTGCAATACAAAAGAGATTTCCATACTTAGTGTTAGAATTTTGAACCAGTAACGTTTTTTCCACGTGGTTTAGCAATAAATAAATATTCATCACCTATATTCAATTGATTCATCTAATCATTCTATCAGCTTCTGTGCAAAGGAAATATAGAGGTAAACATGATACAGAAGAAAATATATCTATTTTCAACATTAAAGGAGCATCAAGTATTGGCTTGGAGACTGATTGAAATTATGTCCTTTGTGTTTTTAACTTCATGCTCTAACAGACTAAACTAATAGGCTCACTAAATATATAGAATACTTTTGAAGAATTAGCAGATGATGAAATGCTACTGATTCCATCCAATCCTTCAAGCAGCGTGTGATTCAAGGAGATAAACAGTCCAAAATGAGACACAAGAAAAATTCATCTTTGTTCAAACAAATAAACTTGGCCTGTACAGGGATCGAACCTGTGACCTTGGCGCTATTAGCACCACGCTCTAACCATCTGAGCTAACAGGCCATTTTGCACAACTACCTGGAGGTCCAGCATATGAAGAAGGGCAAATGATAGTTAACCCAGGACATTTGGAAAGCTTAATGCCAGCAGTTTACCATGAAGTTATTGTTATTTATTATCAACATGAAGAAACTAATATGACTTAAAAAAATTACAATACAAAAGAGATTTTCATACTTAGTGTTAGAACTTAGAACCATTAACGTTTTTTCCATGTGGTTAAGCAATATATAAATATTCATCACCTATATTGAATTGATTCATCTAATCATTTTGTCAGCTTCTCCTCAAAGGAAATATAGAGATAAACATGATACAGTAGAAAATACATCTATTTTCAACATTAAAGGTGCATCAAGTATTGGCTTGGAGACTGATTGAAAGTATGTCCTTGGCGTTTTTAACTTTATGCTCTAACAGACTAAACTAATAGTCTCACTAAATATATAGTATACTATTAAAGAGGAAGCAGTTGATGAAGTCCTACTGATTGTTAATCCGGCATAGTTGGAAAGCTTATATTCAGCTGTTTACATTCATAGTATCTTTATATATTATCAACAAGACTAAACAAAAATGATCTCAATAAATTGCAATAAATAAGAGATTTAGTAACTTGGCGTTAGAACTTAGAACCATTAATAGATATTCTAGGCGCTTTAAGAATAGTAATTAATTCTATAATCATATCAAATGTATTCATCCAATCCTTCAAGCAGTGTTTGATCCAAGGAGATAAACAGTCCAAAATGAGACACAATAAAAATTCATCTTTTTTCAAAGAATTAAACTTGGCCTGTACAGGGATCGAACCTGTGACCTTGGCGTTATTAGCACCACGTTCTAACCAACTGAGCTAACAGGCCAATTTGCACATCATCTGGAGGACCAGCACAGGAAGCAGTGCTAATGATAATTCAACCGGGAGATTTGGAAAGCTTAATTTCAGCTGTTTAATATGAATTAACTTTCATATTATCAACATGAAGAAACTAATATGACTTCAAAAAAATTGCAATACAAAAGAGATTTCCATACTTAGTGTTAGAATTTTGAACCAGTAACGTTTTTTCCACGTGGTTTTGCAATAAATAAATATTCATCACCTATATTCAATTGATTCATCTAATCATTCTATCAGCTTCTGCGCAAAGGAAATATGGAGGTAAACATGATACAGAAGAAAATACATCTATTTTCAACATTAAAGGAGCATCAAGTATTGGCTTGGAGACAGATTGAAATTATGTCCTTTGTGTTTTTAACTTCATGCTCTAACAGACTAAACTAATAGGCTCACTAAATATATAGAATACTTTTGAAGAATTAGCAGATGATGAAATGCTACTGATTCCATCCAATCCTTCAAGCAGCGTGTGATTCAAGGAGATAAACATTCCAAAATGAGACACAAGAAAAATTCATCTTTGTTCAAATAATTAAACTTGGCCTGTACAGGGATCGAACCTGTGACCTTGGTGTTATTAGCACCACGCTCTAACCATCAGAGCTAACAGGCCATTTGGCACAACTACCTGGAGGTCCAGCATATGAAGAAGGGCAAATGATAGTTAACCCAGGAGATTTGGAAAGCTTAATTTCAGCAGTTTACCATGAAGTTATTGTTGTATATTATCAACATGAAGAAACTAATATGACCTAAAAAAATTACAATACAAAAGAGATTTTCATACTTAGTGTTAGAACTTAGAACCATTAACGTTTTTTCCATGTGGTTAAGCAATAAATAAATATTCATCACCTATATTGAAATGATTCATCTAATCATTTTATCAGCTTCTCCTCAAAGGAAATATAGAGATAAACATGATACAGTAGAAAATACATCTATTTTCAACATTAAAGGAGCATCAAGTATTGGCTTGGAGACTGATTGAAAGTATGTCCTTGTTGTTTTTAACTTCATGCTCTAACAGACTAAACTAATAGAGTCACTAACTATATAGCATACTATTTAAGATGAAGCAGATGATGAAGTCCTACTGATTGTTAATTCGGGATAGTTGGAAAGCTTATATTCAGCTGTTTACATTCATAGTATCTTTATATATTATCAACAAGACTAAACAAAAATGATCTCAATAAATTGCAATAAATAAGAGATTTAGTAACTTGACGTTAGAACTTAGAACCATTAATAGATATTCTATGCGCTTTAAGAATAGTAATTAATTCTATAATCATATCAAATGTATTCATCCAATCCTTCAAGCAGTGTTTGATCCAAGGAGATAAACAGTCCAAGATGAGACACAATAAAAATTCATCTTTTTTCAAAGAATTAAACTTGGCCTGTACAGGGATCGAACCTGTGACCTTGGCGTTATTAGCACCACGTTCTAACCAACTGAGCTAACAGGCCAATTTGCACATCTTCTGGAGGACCAGCACAGGAAGCAGTGCTAATGATAGTTCAACCGGGAGATTTGGAAAGCTTAATTTCAGCTGTTTAATATGAATTAACTTTCATATTATCAACATGAAGAAACTAATATGACTTCCAAAAAATTGCAATACAAAAGAGATTTCCATACTTAGTGTTAGAATTTTGAACCAGTAACGTTTTTTCCACGTGGTTTAGCAATAAATAAATATTCATCACCTATATTCAATTGATTCATCTAATCATTCTATCAGCTTCTGCGCAAAGGAAATATGGAGGTAAACATCATACAGAAGAAAATACATCTATTTTCAACATTAAAGGAGCATCAAGTATTGGCTTGGAGACAGATTGAAATTATGTCCTTTGCGTTTTTAACTTCATGCTCTAACAGACTAAACTAATAGGCTCACTAAATATATAGAATACTTTTGAAGAATTAGCAGATGATGAAATGCTACTGATTCCATCCAATCCTTCAAGCAGCGTGTGATTCAAGGAGATAAACAGTCCAAAATGAGAAATGAGGGGTGGCGTGGCGGTCATCGCACGTACCACTCTCCCTTTTCAAATTTTACCCTTACCGACCATCGCTACTACGGAATTCCTGGTGATTCGCACAGTCTCCACTTCCCCCCCTCTTACCTGCTTCCTCACTTACCGTCCCCCTCAGTCCCCTTTACAGTTTCTCCCCGACTTTTTGGAGGTCCTGGCCACCATTACAGTCAACAATTCTTCCATCTTGCTTCTTGGCGATTTTAATTTCTGGCCCTCTGATCCCGCCGAATGCTCATCATCTAAGGAATTCTCCGATACCCTTCACTCCCTCAACTTTACCTCTCATGTTCACTCCCCCACCCACATTAAAGGTCATCGGCTCGACCAGATCTGGTCTCTGAACTGCCCTGTGGAATCACTCTCTATTTCTCCCTGCTCGTGGTCTGACCACCACCTGATTTCTTTTCATCTTTCCATTTTCCCCCCAGCTAAGCCCCTCCGGCCCAAGAATACCTGGGTCCGATCATGGAGCCGTGTCAGCCTCGAGCATCTCTCCTCTCTCCTCACTGGCTCTCTTCCTTCTCTTCAGGGCCTCACCACTACCTCCCAGGTTGATGCCGTAAATCAGTGGCTTTCTCATAGCTGCAACTCTGTTGCCCCGCTCAAGCGCATTACTTCCAAACGCGACAAAGACGCTAATCGGTGGTTTAACAACGAGCTTAAAACCACCAAACTAATAGTCCGCCGCGCGGAGCGGGCCTGGAGGAGAAATTACTGCCCCACTCTGAAACTGGAATACATCAACATCCTGAGCCAGTATAAAAAAGCCATCTTGGAGGCTAAAACATCTTACTTCTCCTCCAAAATCTTAGCAGCAGAGAACCAGTCCAAAGAGATCTTTACCATTGTCCATAACTTGGCTTTCTCGGACAGAACTACTCTAAAACCAGCCCCGTCCGAAGATCTCTGCTCCTCTCTTAATCACTATTTCATTCAAAAAATTGCCACTATCAAGGCTAACATCTCCCCACCGTCCCCATCTTTTGTTGATCCTCAATGTCCTCCCGCCAAGGGCACACTGACCTCCTTTCCCCCTTTTACTAGGGAAAGTCTGACTTCTTTGGTGCCTTTGGTCAAATCTGGTTCCCCACTCGACCCCTGCCCTGCCCACATCCTCCGTCACGTCTTTATTTCTTGTCCAGATCCTCCCCTCCACCTTCTCAACAGCTCCCTCTCACAAGGCATAGTTCCGAACTCCTTGAAATCCGCGGTCATTGTCCCTATCTTAAAGAAACCTGGGGCAGATCCCTCTGTCCCGGCCAATTTCCGCCCCATCTCCCTTCTGCCATTTCTGGCTAAGGTGCTCGAGCGCCATGTAACCTGCGCTCTGAGCTCCTTTGTGGAGAAGCACGGAGCTCTTGCCCCCCGCCAAGCCGGTTTCCGCCCCGCACACTCTACGGAGTCCGTTGTCATGTCGGTCTTAGACACCCTCAGGGAGGGTATGGACACCGATCAGCACCAGGCCCTCGTGCTCCTCGATCTCTCAGCCGCCTTTGATACGGTAGATCACAACATCTTACTCTCCCGTATCGGGGCGGCGGGGATCGGGGGGAGTGCCCTGGTCTGGTTGTCCTCCTTCCTGAGCGACCGCACCCAGGCAGTTCGCCTGGGTGACTTCACAGCGGACACCCGGAAAGTTCAGTGCGGGGTCCCCCAAGGTTCCTCTCTCTCTCCCCTCCTGTTTAATCTGTACATTGCCCCACTGATTTTCTCTCTTCAACAGATGGAGGTCGCCGTATTTAATTATGCGGATGACCTCCAGCTGGTCTTCAATCTTTCCTCTCCCTCGGCTGTCCTCAACTTTCAAACTGTCATGCTTCACATCAGGGACTGGATGAACCACAACCACCTTAAACTCAACCCTGATAAAACAGAGTTGGTGTTGACGGGTGGCTCGTCCAGTCCCTGGTCCCCTCTTTTTTGGCCCCCTTCTTTTGGTTCTTCTCCTGTTCCCTCCTCTTCAGTTAAAACCTTGGGTATAAAACTTAATTCTCAACTCACCCTACACTCCCAGGTTAGTTCTGTGGTGTCTTCCTCTTTCCTTTCACTGCGTACTATACGTAGGGTGTCCCGCTTCTTCACTTTTTCTGCCCTCAAACTTATTATCCTGGCCATGGTGGTGTCCCGCCTGGACTACGGGAACGCCCTATATGCCGGGATCCCTGCCTACAGCCTACGCCGCCTACAGCAAATACAAAACCAAGCGGCCCGCCTGGCCTTCAATCTCCCCAAGTTCCACCACTCTACCCCACTCCTGAAATCTCTTCATTGGCTCCCCGTGCGAGCTAGAATTCAATTCAAGCTCGCATCCATCACCTTCCTGGCCCGATCAGGTCTGGCGCCGGCCTTCATCTCCTCTGAGATTGTCTCTTATGCCCCCACCAGGGCCCTACGCTCCTCCTCCCAGTCCCTCCTTTCTATCCCACGTTTCCGGAGAAAGAAGTGGGGCGGTTCCAAATTTGCTTTCCTTGCCCCCACCCTCTGGAACTCTCTCCCCCTTGACCTTCGCTCCATCCCCCTCTACTCACAATTCCGTAAATGCCTTAAAACCCATTTATTCACCAAATCCTTTGAATAACTGTTCCCTTCTCCTTCCTTCCCTTTAAACCTCAGTCCCCGTTAGCTATAGCGCCAAGAAACCGCTGGTATACGTCGCGCTTTACAAGAACTTTTAAACTCAAACTCAAACACACACAAGAAAAATTCATCTTTGTTCAAATAATTAAACTTGGCCTGTACAGGGATCGAACCTGTGACCTTGGCGTTATTAGCACCACGCTCTAACCATCAGAGTTAACAGGCCATTTGGCACAACTACCTGGAGGTCCAGCATATGAAGAAGGGCAAATGATAGTTAACCCAGGAGATTTGGAAAGCTTAATTTCAGCAGTTTACCATGAAGTTTTTGTTATATATTATCAACATGAAGAAACTAATATGACCTAAAAAAAATTACAATACAAAAGAGATTTTCATACTTAGTGTTAGAACTTAGAACCATTAACGTTTTTTCCATGTGGTTAAGCAATATATAAATATTCATCACCTATATTGAATTGATTCATCTAATCATTTTATCAGCTTCTCCTCAAAGGAAATATAGAGATAAACATGATACAGTAGAAAATACATCTATTTTCAACAATAAAGGAGCATCAAGTATTGGCTTGGAGACTGATTGAAAGTATGTCCTTGTCGTTTTTAACTTCATGCTCTAACAGACTAAACTAATAGAGTCACTAAATATATAGCATACTATTGAAGATGAAGCAGATGATGAAGTCCTACTGATTGTTAATCCGGGATAGTTGGAAAGCTTATATTCAGCTGTTTACATTCATAGTATCTTTATATATTATCAACAAGACTAAACAAAAATGATCTCAATAAATTGATATAAATAAGAGATTTAGTTACTTGGCGTTGGAACTTAGAACCATTAATAGATATTCCAGGCGCTTTAAGAATAGAAATTAATTCTATAATTATATCAAATGTATTCATCGAGTCCTTCAAGCAGCGTTTGATCCAAGGAGATAAACAGTCCAAAATGAGACACAAGAAAAATTAATCTTTTTTCAAAGAATTAAACTTGGCCTGTACAGGGATCGAACCTGTGACCTTGGCGTTATTAGCACCACGCTCTAACCAACTGAGCTAACAGGCCAATTTGCACATCTTTTGGAGGACCAGCACATGAAGCAGTGCTAATGATAGTTCAACCGGGAGATTTGGAAAGCTTAATTTCAGCTGTTTAATATGTATTAACTTTCATATTTTCAACATGAAGAAACTAATATGACTTCAAAAAAATTGCAATACAAAAGAGATTTCCATACTTAGTGTTAGAATTTTGAACCAGTAACGTTTTTTCCACGTGGTTTAGCAATAAATAAATATTCATCACCTATATTCAATTGATTCATCTAATCATTCTATCAGCTTCTGTGCAAAGGAAATATAGAGGTAAACATGATACAGAAGAAAATATATCTATTTTCAACATTAAAGGAGCATCAAGTATTGGCTTGGAGACTGATTGAAATTATGTCCTTTGCGTTTTTAACTTCATGCTCTAACAGACTAAACTAATAGGCTCACTAAATATATAGAATACTTTTGAAGAATTAGCAGATGATGAAATGCTACTGATTCCATCCAATCCTTCAAGCAGCGTGTGATTCAAGGAGATAAACAGTCCAAAATGAGACACAAGAAAAATTAATCTTTGTTCAAATAATTAAACTTGGCCTGTACAGGGATCGAACCTGTGACCTTGGCGTTATTAGCACCACGCTCTAAACATCAGAGCTAACAGGCCATTTGGCACAACTACCTGGAGGTCCAGCATATGAAGAAGGGCAAATGATAGTTAACCCAGGAGATTTGGAAAGCTTAATTTCAGCAGTTTACCATGAAGTTTTTGTTATATATTATCAACATGAAGAAACTAATATGACCTATAAAAAATTACAATACAAAAGAGATTTTCATACTTAGTGTTGGAACTTAGAACCATTAACGTTTTTTCCATGTGGTTAAGCAATAAATAAATATTCATCACCTATATTGAATTGATTCATCTAATCATTTTATCAGCTTCTCCTCAAAGGAAATATAGAGATAAACATGATACAGTAGAAAATACATCTATTTTCAACATTAAAGGAGCATCAAGTATTGGCTTGGAGACTGATTGAAAGTATGTCCTTGTTGTTTTTAACTTCATGCTCTAACAGACTAAACTAATAGAGTCACTAACTATATAGCATACTATTGAAGATGAAGCAGATGATGAAGTCCTACTGATTGTTAATTCGGGATAGTTGGAAAGCTTATATTCAGCTGTTTACATTCATAGTATCTTTATATATTATCAACAAGACTAAACAAAAATGATCTCAATAAATGCTATAAATAGGAGATTTAGTTACTTGGCGTTAGAACTTTGAACCATTAATAGATATTCCAGGCGCTTTAAGAATAGAAATTAATTCTATAATTATATCAAATGTATTCATCGAGTCCTTCAAGCAGCGTTTGATCCAAGGAGATAAACAGTCCAAAATGAGACACAAGAAAAATTAATCTTTTTTCAAAGAATTAAACTTGGCCTGTACAGGGATCGAACCTGTGACCTTGGAGTTATTAGCACCACGCTCTAACCAACTGAGCTAACAGGCCAATTTGCACATCTTCCAGAGGACCAGCACAGGAAGCAGTGCTAATGATAGTTCAACCAGGAGATTTGGAAAGCTTAATTTCAGCTGTTTAATATGAATTAACTTTCATATTATCAACATGAAGAAACTAATATGACTTTAAAAAAATTTGCAATACAAAAGAGATTTCCATACTTAGTGTTAGAATTTTGAACCAGTAACGTTTTTTCCACGTGGTTTAGCAATAAATACATATTCATCACCTATATTCAATTGATTCATCTAATCATTCTATCAGCTTCTGCGCAAAGGAAATATGGAGGTAAACATGATACAGAAGAAAATACATCTATTTTCAACATTAAAGGAGCATCAAGTATTGGCTTGGAGACAGATTGAAATTATGTCCTTTGCGTTTTTAACTTCATGCTCTAACAGACTAAACTAATAGGCTCACTAAATATATAGAATACTTTTGAAGAATTAGCAGATGATGAAATGCTACTGATTCCATCCAATCCTTCAAGCAGCGTGTGATTCAAGGAGATAAACAGTCCAAAATGAGACACATGAAAAATTCATCTTTGTTCAAACAATTAAACTTGGCCTGTACAGGGATCAAACCTGAGACCTTGGCGTTATTAGCACCACGCTCTAACCATCTGAGCTAACAGGCCATTTTGCACAACTACCTGGAGGTCCAGCATATGAAGAAGGGCAAATGATAGTTAACCCAGGAGATTTGGAAAGCTTAATTTCAGCAGTTTACCATGAAGTTATTGTTATATATTATCAACATGAAGAAACTAATATGACCTAAAAAAAATTACAATACAAAAGAGATTTTCATACTTAGTGTTAGAACTTAGAACCATTAACGTTTTTTCCATGTGGTTAAGCAATAAATAAATATTCATCACCTATATTGAATTGATTCATCTAATCATTTTATCAGCTTCTCCTCAAAGGAAATATAGAGATAAACATGATACAGTAGAAAATACATCTATTTTCAACATTAAAGGAGCATCAAGTATTGGCTTGGAGACTGATTGAAAGTATGTCCTTGTCGTTTTTAACTTCATGCTCTAACAGACTAAAGTAATAGAGTCACTAACTATATAGCATACTATTGAAGATGAAGCAGATGATGAAGTCCTACTGATTGTTAATCCGGGATAGTTGGAAAGCTTATATTCAGCTGTTTACATTCATAGTATCTTTATATATTATCAACAAGACTAAACAAAAATGATCTCAATAAATTGCTATAAATAAGAGATTTAGTTACTTGGCGTTAGAACTTAGAACCATTAATAGATATTCCAGGCGCTTTAAGAATAGAAATTAATTCTATAATTATATCAAATGTATTCATCGAGTCTTTCAAGCAGCGTTTGATCCAAGGAGATAAACAGTCCAAAATGAGACACAAGAAAAATTAATCTTTTTTCAAAGAATTAAACTTGGTCTGTACAGGGATCGAACCTGTGACCTTGGAGTTATTAGCACCACACTCTAACCAACTAAGCTAACAGGCCAATTTGCACATCTTTAGGAGGACCAGCACAGGAAGCAGTGCTAATGATAGTTCAACCGGGAGATTTGGAAAGCTTAATTTCAGCTGTTTAATATGAATTAACCTTCATATTATCAACATGAAGAAACTAATATGACTTCAAAAAAATTGCAATACAAAAGAGATTTCCATACTTAGTGTTAGAATTTTGAACCAGTAACGTTTTTTCCACGTGGTTTAGCAATAAATAAATATTCATCACCTATATTCAATTGATTCATCTAATCATTCTATCAGCTTCTGTGCAAAGGAAATATAGAGGTAAACATGATACAGAAGAAAATACATCTATTTTCAACATTAAAGGAGCATCAAGTATTGGCTTGGAGACTGATTGAAATTATGTCCTTTGCGTTTTTAACTTCATGCTCTAACAGACTAAACTAATAGGCTCACTAAATATATAGAATACTTTTGAAGAATTAGCAGATGATGAAATGCTACTGATTCCATCCAATCCTTCAAGCAGCGTGTGATTCAAGGAGATAAACAGTCCAAAATGAGACACAAGAAAAATTCATCTTTGTTCAAACAATTAAACTTGGCCTGTACAGGGATCGAACCTGTGACCTTGGCGTTATTAGCACCACACTCTAACCATCTGAGCTAACAGGCCATTTTGCACAATTACCTGGAGGTCCAGCATATGAAGAAGGGCAAATGATAGTTAACCCAGGAGATTTGGAAAGCTTAATTTCAGCAGTTTACCATGAAGTTATTGTTATATATTATCAACATGAAGAAACTAATATGACTTAAAAAAAATTACAATACAAAAGAGATTTTCATACTTAGAGTTAGAACTTAGAACCATTAACGTTTTTTCCATGTGGTTAAGCAATATATAAATATTCATCACCTATATTGAATTGATTCATCTAATCATTTTATCAGCTTCTCCTCAAAGGAAATATAGAGATAAACATGATACAGTAGAAAATACATCTATTTTCAACAATAAAGGAGCATCAAGTATTGGCTTGGAGACTGATTGAAAGTATGTCCTTGTCGTTTTTAACTTCATGCTCTAACAGACTAAACTAATAGAGTCACTAAATATATAGCATACTATTGAAGATGAAGCAGATGATGAAGTCCTACTGATTGTTAATCCGGGATAGTTGGAAAGCTTATATTCAGCTGTTTACATTCATAGTATCTTTATATATTATCAACAAGACTAAACAAAAATGATCTCAATAAATTGATATAAATAAGAGATTTAGTTACTTGGCGTTGGAACTTAGAACCATTAATAGATATTCCAGGCGCTTTAAGAATAGAAATTAATTCTATAATTATATCAAATGTATTCATCGAGTCCTTCAAGCAGCGTTTGATCCAAGGAGATAAACAGTCCAAAATGAGACACAAGAAAAATTAATCTTTTTTCAAAGAATTAAACTTGGCCTGTACAGGGATCGAACCTGTGACCTTGGCGTTATTAGCACCACGCTCTAACCAACTGAGCTAACAGGCCAATTTGCACATCTTTTGGAGGACCAGCACATGAAGCAGTGCTAATGATAGTTCAACCGGGAGATTTGGAAAGCTTAATTTCAGCTGTTTAATATGTATTAACTTTCATATTTTCAACATGAAAAAACTAATATGACTTCAAAAAAATTGCAATACAAAAGAGATTTCCATACTTAGTGTTAGAATTTTGAACCAGTAACGTTTTTTCCACGTGGTTTAGCAATAAATAAATATTCATCACCTATATTCAATTGATTCATCTAATCATTCTATCAGCTTCTGTGCAAAGGAAATATAGAGGTAAACATGATACAGAAGAAAATATATCTATTTTCAACATTAAAGGAGCATCAAGTATTGGCTTGGAGACTGATTGAAATTATGTCCTTTGCGTTTTTAACTTCATGCTCTAACAGACTAAACTAATAGGCTCACTAAATATATAGAATACTTTTGAAGAATTAGCAGATGATGAAATGCTACTGATTCCATCCAATCCTTCAAGCAGCGTGTGATTCAAGGAGATAAACAGTCCAAAATGAGACACAAGAAAAATTCATCTTTGTTCAAATAATTAAACTTGGCCTGTACAGGGATCGAACCTGTGACCTTGGCGTTATTAGCACCACGCTCTAACCATCAGAGCTAACAGGCCATTTGGCACAACTACCTGGAGGTCCAGCATATGAAGAAGGGCAAATGATAGTTAACCCAGGAGATTTGGAAAGCTTAATTTCAGCAGTTTACCATGAAGTTTTTGTTATATATTATCAACATGAAGAAACTAATATGACCTAAAAAAAATTACAATACAAAAGAGATTTTCATACTTAGTGTTGGAACTTAGAACCATTAACGTTTTTTCCATGTGGTTAAGCAATAAATAAATATTCATCACCTATATTGAATTGATTCATCTAATCATTTTATCAGCTTCTCCTCAAAGGAAATATAGAGATAAACATGATACAGTAGAAAATACATCTATTTTCAACATTAAAGGAGCATCAAGTATTGGCTTGGAGACTGATTGAAAGTATGTCCTTGTTGTTTTTAACTTCATGCTCTAACAGACTAAACTAATAGAGTCACTAACTATATAGCATACTATTGAAGATGAAGCAGATGATGAAGTCCTACTGATTGTTAATTCGGGATAGTTGGAAAGCTTATATTCAGCTGTTTACATTCATAGTATCTTTATATATTATCAACAAGACTAAACAAAAATGATCTCAATAAATGCTATAAATAGGAGATTTAGTTACTTGGCGTTAGAACTTTGAACCATTAATAGATATTCCAGGCGCTTTAAGAATAGAAATTAATTCTATAATTATATCAAATGTATTCATCGAGTCCTTCAAGCAGCGTTTGATCCAAGGAGATAAACAGTCCAAAATGAGACACAAGAAAAATTAATCTTTTTTCAAAGAATTAAACTTGGCCTGTACAGGGATCGAACCTGTGACCTTGGAGTTATTAGCACCACGCTCTAACCAACTGAGCTAACAGGCCAATTTGCACATCTTCCAGAGGACCAGCACAGGAAGCAGTGCTAATGATAGTTCAACCAGGAGATTTGGAAAGCTTAATTTCAGCTGTTTAATATGAATTAACTTTCATATTATCAACATGAAGAAACTAATATGACTTTAAAAAAATTTGCAATACAAAAGAGATTTCCATACTTAGTGTTAGAATTTTGAACCAGTAACGTTTTTTCCACGTGGTTTAGCAATAAATACATATTCATCACCTATATTCAATTGATTCATCTAATCATTCTATCAGCTTCTGCGCAAAGGAAATATGGAGGTAAACATGATACAGAAGAAAATACATCTATTTTCAACATTAAAGGAGCATCAAGTATTGGCTTGGAGACAGATTGAAATTATGTCCTTTGCGTTTTTAACTTCATGCTCTAACAGACTAAACTAATAGGCTCACTAAATATATAGAATACTTTTGAAGAATTAGCAGATGATGAAATGCTACTGATTCCATCCAATCCTTCAAGCAGCGTGTGATTCAAGGAGATAAACAGTCCAAAATGAGACACATGAAAAATTCATCTTTGTTCAAACAATTAAACTTGGCCTGTACAGGGATCAAACCTGAGACCTTGGCGTTATTAGCACCACGCTCTAACCATCTGAGCTAACAGGCCATTTTGCACAACTACCTGGAGGTCCAGCATATGAAGAAGGGCAAATGATAGTTAACCCAGGAGATTTGGAAAGCTTAATTTCAGCAGTTTACCATGAAGTTATTGTTATATATTATCAACATGAAGAAACTAATATGACCTAAAAAAAATTACAATACAAAAGAGATTTTCATACTTAGTGTTAGAACTTAGAACCATTAACGTTTTTTCCATGTGGTTAAGCAATAAATAAATATTCATCACCTATATTGAATTGATTCATCTAATCATTTTATCAGCTTCTCCTCAAAGGAAATATAGAGATAAACATGATACAGTAGAAAATACATCTATTTTCAACATTAAAGGAGCATCAAGTATTGGCTTGGAGACTGATTGAAAGTATGTCCTTGTCGTTTTTAACTTCATGCTCTAACAGACTAAAGTAATAGAGTCACTAACTATATAGCATACTATTGAAGATGAAGCAGATGATGAAGTCCTACTGATTGTTAATCCGGGATAGTTGGAAAGCTTATATTCAGCTGTTTACATTCATAGTATCTTTATATATTATCAACAAGACTAAACAAAAATGATCTCAATAAATTGCTATAAATAAGAGATTTAGTTACTTGGCGTTAGAACTTAGAACCATTAATAGATATTCCAGGCGCTTTAAGAATAGAAATTAATTCTATAATTATATCAAATGTATTCATCGAGTCTTTCAAGCAGCGTTTGATCCAAGGAGATAAACAGTCCAAAATGAGACACAAGAAAAATTAATCTTTTTTCAAAGAATTAAACTTGGTCTGTACAGGGATCGAACCTGTGACCTTGGAGTTATTAGCACCACACTCTAACCAACTAAGCTAACAGGCCAATTTGCACATCTTTAGGAGGACCAGCACAGGAAGCAGTGCTAATGATAGTTCAACCGGGAGATTTGGAAAGCTTAATTTCAGCTGTTTAATATGAATTAACCTTCATATTATCAACATGAAGAAACTAATATGACTTCAAAAAAATTGCAATACAAAAGAGATTTCCATACTTAGTGTTAGAATTTTGAACCAGTAACGTTTTTTCCACGTGGTTTAGCAATAAATAAATATTCATCACCTATATTCAATTGATTCATCTAATCATTCTATCAGCTTCTGTGCAAAGGAAATATAGAGGTAAACATGATACAGAAGAAAATACATCTATTTTCAACATTAAAGGAGCATCAAGTATTGGCTTGGAGACTGATTGAAATTATGTCCTTTGCGTTTTTAACTTCATGCTCTAACAGACTAAACTAATAGGCTCACTAAATATATAGAATACTTTTGAAGAATTAGCAGATGATGAAATGCTACTGATTCCATCCAATCCTTCAAGCAGCGTGTGATTCAAGGAGATAAACAGTCCAAAATGAGACACAAGAAAAATTCATCTTTGTTCAAACAATTAAACTTGGCCTGTACAGGGATCGAACCTGTGACCTTGGCGTTATTAGCACCACACTCTAACCATCTGAGCTAACAGGCCATTTTGCACAATTACCTGGAGGTCCAGCATATGAAGAAGGGCAAATGATAGTTAACCCAGGAGATTTGGAAAGCTTAATTTCAGCAGTTTACCATGAAGTTATTGTTATATATTATCAACATGAAGAAACTAATATGACTTAAAAAAATTACAATACAAAAGAGATTTTCATACTTAGAGTTAGAACTTAGAACCATTAACGTTTTTTCCATGTGGTTAAGCAATATATAAATATTCATCACCTATATTGAATTGATTCATCTAATCATTTTATCAGCTTCTCCTCAAAGGAAATATAGAGATAAACATGATACAGTAGAAAATACATCTATTTTCAACAATAAAGGAGCATCAAGTATTGGCTTGGAGACTGATTGAAAGTATGTCCTTGTCGTTTTTAACTTCATGCTCTAACAGACTAAACTAATAGAGTCACTAAATATATAGCATACTATTGAAGATGAAGCAGATGATGAAGTCCTACTGATTGTTAATCCGGGATAGTTGGAAAGCTTATATTCAGCTGTTTACATTCATAGTATCTTTATATATTATCAACAAGACTAAACAAAAATGATCTCAATAAATTGATATAAATAAGAGATTTAGTTACTTGGCGTTGGAACTTAGAACCATTAATAGATATTCCAGGCGCTTTAAGAATAGAAATTAATTCTATAATTATATCAAATGTATTCATCGAGTCCTTCAAGCAGCGTTTGATCCAAGGAGATAAACAGTCCAAAATGAGACACAAGAAAAATTAATCTTTTTTCAAAGAATTAAACTTGGCCTGTACAGGGATCGAACCTGTGACCTTGGCGTTATTAGCACCACGCTCTAACCAACTGAGCTAACAGGCCAATTTGCACATCTTTTGGAGGACCAGCACATGAAGCAGTGCTAATGATAGTTCAACCGGGAGATTTGGAAAGCTTAATTTCAGCTGTTTAATATGTATTAACTTTCATATTTTCAACATGAAAAAACTAATATGACTTCAAAAAAATTGCAATACAAAAGAGATTTCCATACTTAGTGTTAGAATTTTGAACCAGTAACGTTTTTTCCACGTGGTTTAGCAATAAATAAATATTCATCACCTATATTCAATTGATTCATCTAATCATTCTATCAGCTTCTGTGCAAAGGAAATATAGAGGTAAACATGATACAGAAGAAAATATATCTATTTTCAACATTAAAGGAGCATCAAGTATTGGCTTGGAGACTGATTGAAATTATGTCCTTTGCGTTTTTAACTTCATGCTCTAACAGACTAAACTAATAGGCTCACTAAATATATAGAATACTTTTGAAGAATTAGCAGATGATGAAATGCTACTGATTCCATCCAATCCTTCAAGCAGCGTGTGATTCAAGGAGATAAACAGTCCAAAATGAGACACAAGAAAAATTCATCTTTGTTCAAATAATTAAACTTGGCCTGTACAGGGATCGAACCTGTGACCTTGGCGTTATTAGCACCACGCTCTAACCATCAGAGCTAACAGGCCATTTGGCACAACTACCTGGAGGTCCAGCATATGAAGAAGGGCAAATGATAGTTAACCCAGGAGATTTGGAAAGCTTAATTTCAGCAGTTTACCATGAAGTTTTTGTTATATATTATCAACATGAAGAAACTAATATGACCTAAAAAAAATTACAATACAAAAGAGATTTTCATACTTAGTGTTGGAACTTAGAACCATTAACGTTTTTTCCATGTGGTTAAGCAATAAATAAATATTCATCACCTATATTGAATTGATTCATCTAATCATTTTATCAGCTTCTCCTCAAAGGAAATATAGAGATAAACATGATACAGTAGAAAATACATCTATTTTCAACATTAAAGGAGCATCAAGTATTGGCTTGGAGACTGATTGAAAGTATGTCCTTGTTGTTTTTAACTTCATGCTCTAACAGACTAAACTAATAGAGTCACTAACTATATAGCATACTATTGAAGATGAAGCAGATGATGAAGTCCTACTGATTGTTAATTCGGGATAGTTGGAAAGCTTATATTCAGCTGTTTACATTCATAGTATCTTTATGTATTATCAACAAGACTAAACAAAAATGATCTCAATAAATTGCTATAAATAGGAGATTTAGTTACTTGGCGTTAGAACTTTGAACCATTAATAGATATTCCAGGCGCTTTAAGAATAGAAATGAATTCTATAATTATATCAAATGTATTCATCGAGTCCTTCAAGCAGCGTTTGATCCAAGGAGATAAACAGTCCAAAATGAGACACAAGAAAAATTAATCTTTTTTCAAAGAATTAAACTTGGCCTGTACAGGGATCGAACCTGTGACCTTGGAGTTATTAGCACCACGCTCTAACCAACTGAGCTAACAGGCCAATTTGCACATCTTCCAGAGGACCAGCACAGGAAGCAGTGCTAATGATAGTTCAACCAGGAGATTTGGAAAGCTTAATTTCAGCTGTTTAATATGAATTAACTTTCATATTATCAACATGAAGAAACTAATATGACTTAAAAAAAATTTGCAATACAAAAGAGATTTCCATACTTAGTGTTAGAATTTTGAACCAGTAACGTTTTTTCCACGTGGTTTAGCAATAAATACATATTCATCACCTATATTCAATTGATTCATCTAATCATTCTATCAGCTTCTGCGCAAAGGAAATATGGAGGTAAACATGATACAGAAGAAAATACATCTATTTTCAACATTAAAGGAGCATCAAGTATTGGCTTGGAGACAGATTGAAATTATGTCCTTTGCGTTTTTAACTTCATGCTCTAACAGACTAAACTAATAGGCTCACTAAATATATAGAATACTTTTGAAGAATTAGCAGATGATGAAATGCTACTGATTCCATCCAATCCTTCAAGCAGCGTGTGATTCAAGGAGATAAACAGTCCAAAATGAGACACATGAACAATTCATCTTTGTTCAAACAATTAAACTTGGCCTGTACAGGGATCAAACCTGAGACCTTGGCGTTATTAGCACCACGCTCTAACCATCTGAGCTAACAGGCCATTTTGCACAACTACCTGGAGGTCCAGCATATGAAGAAGGGCAAATGATAGTTAACCCAGGAGATTTGGAAAGCTTAATTTCAGCAGTTTACCATGAAGTTATTGTTATATATTATCAACATGAAGAAACTAATATGACCTAAAAAAAATTACTATACAAAAGAGATTTTCATACTTAGTGTTAGAACTTAGAACCATTAACGTTTTTTCCATGTGGTTAAGCAATAAATAAATATTCATCACCTATATTGAATTGATTCATCTAATCATTTTATCAGCTTCTCCTCAAAGGAAATATAGAGATAAACATGATACAGTAGAAAATACATCTATTTTCAACATTAAAGGAGCATCAAGTATTGGCTTGGAGACTGATTGAAAGTATGTCCTTGTCGTTTTTAACTTCATGCTCTAACAGACTAAAGTAATAGAGTCACTAACTATATAGCATACTATTGAAGATGAAGCAGATGATGAAGTCCTACTGATTGTTAATCCGGGATAGTTGGAAAGCTTATATTCAGCTGTTTACATTCATAGTATCTTTATATATTATCAACAAGACTAAACAAAAATGATCTCAATAAATTGCTATAAATAAGAGATTTAGTTACTTGGCGTTAGAACTTAGAACCATTAATAGATATTCCAGGCGCTTTAAGAATAGAAATTAATTCTATAATTATATCAAATGTATTCATCGAGTCTTTCAAGCAGCGTTTGATCCAAGGAGATAAACAGTCCAAAATGAGACACAAGAAAAATTAATCTTTTTTCAAAGAATTAAACTTGGTCTGTACAGGGATCGAACCTGTGACCTTGGAGTTATTAGCACCACGCTCTAACCAACTGAGCTAACAAGCCAATTTGCACATCTTTTGGAGGACCAGCACATGAAGCAGTGCTAATGATAGTTCAACCGGGAGATTTGGAAAGCTTTATTTCAGCTGTTTAATATGTATTAACTTTCATATTTTCAACATGAAGAAACTAATATGACTTCAAAAAAATTGCAATACAAAAGAGATTTCCATACTTAGTGTTAGAATTTTGAACCAGTAACGTTTTTTCCACGTGGTTTAGCAATAAATAAATATTCATCACCTATATTCAATTGATTCATCTAATCATTCTATCAGCTTCTGTGCAAAGGAAATATAGAGGTAAACATGATACAGAAGAAAATACATCTATTTTCAACATTAAAGGAGCATCAAGTATTGGCTTGGAGACTGATTGAAATTATGTCCTTTGCGTTTTTAACTTCATGCTCTAACAGACTAAACTAATAGGCTCACTAAATATATAGAATACTGTTGAAGAATTAGCAGATGATGAAATGCTACTGATTCCATCCAATCCTTCAAGCAGCGTGTGATTCAAGGAGATAAACAGTCCAAAATGAGACACAAGAAAAATTCATCTTTGTTCAAACAATTAAACTTGGCCTGTACAAGGATCGAACCTGTGACCTTGGCGTTATTAGCACCACACTCTAACCATCTGAGCTAACAGGCCATTTTGCACAATTACCTGGAGGTCCAGCATATGAAGAAGGGCAAATGATAGTTAACCCAGGAGATTTGGAAAGCTTAATTTCAGCAGTTTACCATGAAGTTATTGTTATATATTATCAACATGAAGAAACTAATATGACTTAAAAAAATTACAATACAAAAGAGATTTTCATACTTAGAGTTAGAACTTAGAACCATTAACGTTTTTTCCATGTGGTTAAGCAATATATAAATATTCATCACCTATATTGAATTGATTCATCTAATCATTTTATCAGCTTCTCCTCAAAGGAAATATAGAGATAAACATGATACAGTAGAAAATACATCTATTTTCAACAATAAAGGAGCATCAAGTATTGGCTTGGAGACTGATTGAAAGTATGTCCTTGTCGTTTTTAACTTCATGCTCTAACAGACTAAACTAATAGAGTCACTAAATATATAGCATACTATTGAAGATGAAGCAGATGATGAAGTCCTACTGATTGTTAATCCGGGATAGTTGGAAAGCTTATATTCAGCTGTTTACATTCATAGTATCTTTATATATTATCAACAAGACTAAACAAAAATGATCTCAATAAATTGATATAAATAAGAGATTTAGTTACTTGGCGTTGGAACTTAGAACCATTAATAGATATTCCAGGCGCTTTAAGAATAGAAATTAATTCTATAATTATATCAAATGTATTCATCGAGTCCTTCAAGCAGCGTTTGATCCAAGGAGATAAACAGTCCAAAATGAGACACAAGAAAAATTAATCTTTTTTCAAAGAATTAAACTTGGCCTGTACAGGGATCGAACCTGTGACCTTGGCGTTATTAGCACCACGCTCTAACCAACTGAGCTAACAAGCCAATTTGCACATCTTTTGGAGGACCAGCACATGAAGCAGTGCTAATGATAGTTCAACCGGGAGATTTGGAAAGCTTTATTTCAGCTGTTTAATATGTATTAACTTTCATATTTTCAACATGAAGAAACTAATATGACTTCAAAAAAATTGCAATACAAAAGAGATTTCCATACTTAGTGTTAGAATTTTGAACCAGTAACGTTTTTTCCACGTGGTTTAGCAATAAATAAATATTCATCACCTATATTCAATTGATTCATCTAATCATTCTATCAGCTTCTGTGCAAAGGAAATATAGAGGTAAACATGATACAGAAGAAAATATATCTATTTTCAACATTAAAGGAGCATCAAGTATTGGCTTGGAGACTGATTGAAATTATGTCCTTTGCGTTTTTAACTTCATGCTCTAACAGACTAAACTAATAGGCTCACTAAATATATAGAATACTTTTGAAGAATTAGCAGATGATGAAATGCTACTGATTCCATCCAATCCTTCAAGCAGCGTGTGATTCAAGGAGATAAACAGTCCAAAATGAGACACAAGAAAAATTCATCTTTGTTCAAACAAATAAACTTGGCCTGTACAGGGATCGAACCTGTGACCTTGGCGCTATTAGCACCACGCTCTAACCATCTGAGCTAACAGGCCATTTTGCACAACTACCTGGAGGTCCAGCATATGAAGAAGGGCAAATGATAGTTAACCCAGGACATTTGGAAAGCTTAATGCCAGCAGTTTACCATGAAGTTATTGTTATTTATTATCAACATGAAGAAACTAATATGACTTAAAAAAATTACAATACAAAAGAGATTTTCATACTTAGTGTTAGAACTTAGAACCATTAACGTTTTTTCCATGTGGTTAAGCAATAAATAAATATTCATCACCTATATTGAATTGATTCATCTAATCATTTTGTCAGCTTCTCCTCAAAGGAAATATAGAGATAAACATGATACAGTAGAAAATACATCTATTTTCAACATTAAAGGTGCATCAAGTATTGGCTTGGAGACTGATTGAAAGTATGTCCTTGGCGTTTTTAACTTTATGCTCTAACAGACTAAACTAATAGTCTCACTAAATATATAGTATACTATTAAAGAGGAAGCAGTTGATGAAGTCCTACTGATTGTTAATCCGAGATAGTTGGAAAGCTTATATTCAGCTGTTTACATTCATAGTATCTTTATATATTATCAACAAGACTAAACAAAAATGATCTCAATAAATTGCAATAAATAAGAGATTTAGTAACTTGGCGTTAGAACTTAGAACCATTAATAGATATTCTAGGCGCTTTAAGAATAGTAATTAATTCTATAATCATATCAAATGTATTCATCCAATCCTTCAAGCAGTGTTTGATCCAAGGAGATAAACAGTCCAAAATGAGACACAATAAAAATTCATCTCTTTTCAAAGAATTAAACTTGGCCTGTACAGGGATCGAACCTGTGACCTTGGCGTTATTAGCACCACGTTCTAACCAACTGAGCTAACAGGCCAATTTGCACATCATCTGGAGGACCAGCACAGGAAGCAGTGCTAATGATAGTTCAACCGGGAGATTTGGAAAGCTTAATTTCAGCTGTTTAATATGAATTAACTTTCATATTATCAACATGAAGAAACTAATATGACTTCAAAAAAATTGCAATACAAAAGAGATTTCCATACTTAGAGTTAGAACTTAGAACCATTAACGTTTTTTCCATGTGGTTAAGCAATATATAAATATTCATCACCTATATTGAATTGATTCATCTAATCATTTTATCAGCTTCTCCTCAAAGGAAATATAGAGATAAACATGATACAGTAGAAAATACATCTATTTTCAACAATAAAGGAGCATCAAGTATTGGCTTGGAGACTGATTGAAAGTATGTCCTTGTCGTTTTTAACTTCATGCTCTAACAGACTAAACTAATAGAGTCACTAAATATATAGCATACTATTGAAGATGAAGCAGATGATGAAGTCCTACTGATTGTTAATCCGGGATAGTTGGAAAGCTTATATTCAGCTGTTTACATTCATAGTATCTTTATATATTATCAACAAGACTAAACAAAAATGATCTCAATAAATTGATATAAATAAGAGATTTAGTTACTTGGCGTTGGAACTTAGAACCATTAATAGATATTCCAGGCGCTTTAAGAATAGAAATTAATTCTATAATTATATCAAATGTATTCATCGAGTCCTTCAAGCAGCGTTTGATCCAAGGAGATAAACAGTCCAAAATGAGACACAAGAAAAATTAATCTTTTTTCAAAGAATTAAACTTGGCCTGTACAGGGATCGAACCTGTGACCTTGGCGTTATTAGCACCACGCTCTAACCAACTGAGCTAACAGGCCAATTTGCACATCTTTTGGAGGACCAGCACATGAAGCAGTGCTAATGATAGTTCAACCGGGAGATTTGGAAAGCTTAATTTCAGCTGTTTAATATGTATTAACTTTCATATTTTCAACATGAAGAAACTAATATGACTTCAAAAAAATTGCAATACAAAAGAGATTTCCATACTTAGTGTTAGAATTTTGAACCAGTAACGTTTTTTCCACGTGGTTTAGCAATAAATAAATATTCATCACCTATATTCAATTGATTCATCTAATCATTCTATCAGCTTCTGTGCAAAGGAAATATAGAGGTAAACATGATACAGAAGAAAATATATCTATTTTCAACATTAAAGGAGCATCAAGTATTGGCTTGGAGACTGATTGAAATTATGTCCTTTGCGTTTTTAACTTCATGCTCTAACAGACTAAACTAATAGGCTCACTAAATATATAGAATACTTTTGAAGAATTAGCAGATGATGAAATGCTACTGATTCCATCCAATCCTTCAAGCAGCGTGTGATTCAAGGAGATAAACAGTCCAAAATGAGACACAAGAAAAATTCATCTTTGTTCAAATAATTAAACTTGGCCTGTACAGGGATCGAACCTGTGACCTTGGCGTTATTAGCACCACGCTCTAACCATCAGAGCTAACAGGCCATTTGGCACAACTACCTGGAGGTCCAGCATATGAAGAAGGGCAAATGATAGTTAACCCAGGAGATTTGGAAAGCTTAATTTCAGCAGTTTACCATGAAGTTTTTGTTATATATTATCAACATGAAGAAACTAATATGACCTAAAAAAAATTACAATACAAAAGAGATTTTCATACTTAGTGTTGGAACTTAGAACCATTAACGTTTTTTCCATGTGGTTAAGCAATAAATAAATATTCATCACCTATATTGAATTGATTCATCTAATCATTTTATCAGCTTCTCCTCAAAGGAAATATAGAGATAAACATGATACAGTAGAAAATACATCTATTTTCAACATTAAAGGAGCATCAAGTATTGGCTTGGAGACTGATTGAAAGTATGTCCTTGTTGTTTTTAACTTCATGCTCTAACAGACTAAACTAATAGAGTCACTAACTATATAGCATACTATTGAAGATGAAGCAGATGATGAAGTCCTACTGATTGTTAATTCGGGATAGTTGGAAAGCTTATATTCAGCTGTTTACATTCATAGTATCTTTATGTATTATCAACAAGACTAAACAAAAATGATCTCAATAAATTGCTATAAATAGGAGATTTAGTTACTTGGCGTTAGAACTTTGAACCATTAATAGATATTCCAGGCGCTTTAAGAATAGAAATGAATTCTATAATTATATCAAATGTATTCATCGAGTCCTTCAAGCAGCGTTTGATCCAAGGAGATAAACAGTCCAAAATGAGACACAAGAAAAATTAATCTTTTTTCAAAGAATTAAACTTGGCCTGTACAGGGATCGAACCTGTGACCTTGGAGTTATTAGCACCACGCTCTAACCAACTGAGCTAACAGGCCAATTTGCACATCTTCCAGAGGACCAGCACAGGAAGCAGTGCTAATGATAGTTCAACCAGGAGATTTGGAAAGCTTAATTTCAGCTGTTTAATATGAATTAACTTTCATATTATCAACATGAAGAAACTAATATGACTTAAAAAAAATTTGCAATACAAAAGAGATTTCCATACTTAGTGTTAGAATTTTGAACCAGTAACGTTTTTTCCACGTGGTTTAGCAATAAATACATATTCATCACCTATATTCAATTGATTCATCTAATCATTCTATCAGCTTCTGCGCAAAGGAAATATGGAGGTAAACATGATACAGAAGAAAATACATCTATTTTCAACATTAAAGGAGCATCAAGTATTGGCTTGGAGACAGATTGAAATTATGTCCTTTGCGTTTTTAACTTCATGCTCTAACAGACTAAACTAATAGGCTCACTAAATATATAGAATACTTTTGAAGAATTAGCAGATGATGAAATGCTACTGATTCCATCCAATCCTTCAAGCAGCGTGTGATTCAAGGAGATAAACAGTCCAAAATGAGACACATGAACAATTCATCTTTGTTCAAACAATTAAACTTGGCCTGTACAGGGATCAAACCTGAGACCTTGGCGTTATTAGCACCACGCTCTAACCATCTGAGCTAACAGGCCATTTTGCACAACTACCTGGAGGTCCAGCATATGAAGAAGGGCAAATGATAGTTAACCCAGGAGATTTGGAAAGCTTAATTTCAGCAGTTTACCATGAAGTTATTGTTATATATTATCAACATGAAGAAACTAATATGACCTAAAAAAAATTACTATACAAAAGAGATTTTCATACTTAGTGTTAGAACTTAGAACCATTAACGTTTTTTCCATGTGGTTAAGCAATAAATAAATATTCATCACCTATATTGAATTGATTCATCTAATCATTTTATCAGCTTCTCCTCAAAGGAAATATAGAGATAAACATGATACAGTAGAAAATACATCTATTTTCAACATTAAAGGAGCATCAAGTATTGGCTTGGAGACTGATTGAAAGTATGTCCTTGTCGTTTTTAACTTCATGCTCTAACAGACTAAAGTAATAGAGTCACTAACTATATAGCATACTATTGAAGATGAAGCAGATGATGAAGTCCTACTGATTGTTAATCCGGGATAGTTGGAAAGCTTATATTCAGCTGTTTACATTCATAGTATCTTTATATATTATCAACAAGACTAAACAAAAATGATCTCAATAAATTGCTATAAATAAGAGATTTAGTTACTTGGCGTTAGAACTTAGAACCATTAATAGATATTCCAGGCGCTTTAAGAATAGAAATTAATTCTATAATTATATCAAATGTATTCATCGAGTCTTTCAAGCAGCGTTTGATCCAAGGAGATAAACAGTCCAAAATGAGACACAAGAAAAATTAATCTTTTTTCAAAGAATTAAACTTGGTCTGTACAGGGATCGAACCTGTGACCTTGGAGTTATTAGCACCACGCTCTAACCAACTGAGCTAACAAGCCAATTTGCACATCTTTTGGAGGACCAGCACATGAAGCAGTGCTAATGATAGTTCAACCGGGAGATTTGGAAAGCTTTATTTCAGCTGTTTAATATGTATTAACTTTCATATTTTCAACATGAAGAAACTAATATGACTTCAAAAAAATTGCAATACAAAAGAGATTTCCATACTTAGTGTTAGAATTTTGAACCAGTAACGTTTTTTCCACGTGGTTTAGCAATAAATAAATATTCATCACCTATATTCAATTGATTCATCGAATCATTCTATCAGCTTCTGTGCAAAGGAAATATAGAGGTAAACATGATACAGAAGAAAATACATCTATTTTCAACATTAAAGGAGCATCAAGTATTGGCTTGGAGACTGATTGAAATTATGTCCTTTGCGTTTTTAACTTCATGCTCTAACAGACTAAACTAATAGGCTCACTAAATATATAGAATACTGTTGAAGAATTAGCAGATGATGAAATGCTACTGATTCCATCCAATCCTTCAAGCAGCGTGTGATTCAAGGAGATAAACAGTCCAAAATGAGACACAAGAAAAATTCATCTTTGTTCAAACAATTAAACTTGGCCTGTACAAGGATCGAACCTGTGACCTTGGCGTTATTAGCACCACACTCTAACCATCTGAGCTAACAGGCCATTTTGCACAATTACCTGGAGGTCCAGCATATGAAGAAGGGCAAATGATAGTTAACCCAGGAGATTTGGAAAGCTTAATTTCAGCAGTTTACCATGAAGTTATTGTTATATATTATCAACATGAAGAAACTAATATGACTTAAAAAAATTACAATACAAAAGAGATTTTCATACTTAGAGTTAGAACTTAGAACCATTAACGTTTTTTCCATGTGGTTAAGCAATATATAAATATTCATCACCTATATTGAATTGATTCATCTAATCATTTTATCAGCTTCTCCTCAAAGGAAATATAGAGATAAACATGATACAGTAGAAAATACATCTATTTTCAACAATAAAGGAGCATCAAGTATTGGCTTGGAGACTGATTGAAAGTATGTCCTTGTCGTTTTTAACTTCATGCTCTAACAGACTAAACTAATAGAGTCACTAAATATATAGCATACTATTGAAGATGAAGCAGATGATGAAGTCCTACTGATTGTTAATCCGGGATAGTTGGAAAGCTTATATTCAGCTGTTTACATTCATAGTATCTTTATATATTATCAACAAGACTAAACAAAAATGATCTCAATAAATTGATATAAATAAGAGATTTAGTTACTTGGCGTTGGAACTTAGAACCATTAATAGATATTCCAGGCGCTTTAAGAATAGAAATTAATTCTATAATTATATCAAATGTATTCATCGAGTCCTTCAAGCAGCGTTTGATCCAAGGAGATAAACAGTCCAAAATGAGACACAAGAAAAATTAATCTTTTTTCAAAGAATTAAACTTGGCCTGTACAGGGATCGAACCTGTGACCTTGGCGTTATTAGCACCACGCTCTAACCAACTGAGCTAACAAGCCAATTTGCACATCTTTTGGAGGACCAGCACATGAAGCAGTGCTAATGATAGTTCAACCGGGAGATTTGGAAAGCTTTATTTCAGCTGTTTAATATGTATTAACTTTCATATTTTCAACATGAAGAAACTAATATGACTTCAAAAAAATTGCAATACAAAAGAGATTTCCATACTTAGTGTTAGAATTTTGAACCAGTAACGTTTTTTCCACGTGGTTTAGCAATAAATAAATATTCATCACCTATATTCAATTGATTCATCTAATCATTCTATCAGCTTCTGTGCAAAGGAAATATAGAGGTAAACATGATACAGAAGAAAATATATCTATTTTCAACATTAAAGGAGCATCAAGTATTGGCTTGGAGACTGATTGAAATTATGTCCTTTGCGTTTTTAACTTCATGCTCTAACAGACTAAACTAATAGGCTCACTAAATATATAGAATACTTTTGAAGAATTAGCAGATGATGAAATGCTACTGATTCCATCCAATCCTTCAAGCAGCGTGTGATTCAAGGAGATAAACAGTCCAAAATGAGACACAAGAAAAATTCATCTTTGTTCAAACAAATAAACTTGGCCTGTACAGGGATCGAACCTGTGACCTTGGCGCTATTAGCACCACGCTCTAACCATCTGAGCTAACAGGCCATTTTGCACAACTACCTGGAGGTCCAGCATATGAAGAAGGGCAAATGATAGTTAACCCAGGACATTTGGAAAGCTTAATGCCAGCAGTTTACCATGAAGTTATTGTTATTTATTATCAACATGAAGAAACTAATATGACTTAAAAAAATTACAATACAAAAGAGATTTTCATACTTAGTGTTAGAACTTAGAACCATTAACGTTTTTTCCATGTGGTTAAGCAATAAATAAATATTCATCACCTATATTGAATTGATTCATCTAATCATTTTGTCAGCTTCTCCTCAAAGGAAATATAGAGATAAACATGATACAGTAGAAAATACATCTATTTTCAACATTAAAGGTGCATCAAGTATTGGCTTGGAGACTGATTGAAAGTATGTCCTTGGCGTTTTTAACTTTATGCTCTAACAGACTAAACTAATAGTCTCACTAAATATATAGTATACTATTAAAGAGGAAGCAGTTGATGAAGTCCTACTGATTGTTAATCCGAGATAGTTGGAAAGCTTATATTCAGCTGTTTACATTCATAGTATCTTTATATATTATCAACAAGACTAAACAAAAATGATCTCAATAAATTGCAATAAATAAGAGATTTAGTAACTTGGCGTTAGAACTTAGAACCATTAATAGATATTCTAGGCGCTTTAAGAATAGTAATTAATTCTATAATCATATCAAATGTATTCATCCAATCCTTCAAGCAGTGTTTGATCCAAGGAGATAAACAGTCCAAAATGAGACACAATAAAAATTCATCTCTTTTCAAAGAATTAAACTTGGCCTGTACAGGGATCGAACCTGTGACCTTGGCGTTATTAGCACCACGTTCTAACCAACTGAGCTAACAGGCCAATTTGCACATCATCTGGAGGACCAGCACAGGAAGCAGTGCTAATGATAGTTCAACCGGGAGATTTGGAAAGCTTAATTTCAGCTGTTTAATATGAATTAACTTTCATATTATCAACATGAAGAAACTAATATGACTTCAAAAAAATTGCAATACAAAAGAGATTTCCATACTTAGTGTTAGAATTTTGAACCAGTAACATTTTTTCCACGTGCTTTAGCAATAAATAAATATTCATCACCTATATTCAATTGATTCATCTAATCATTCTATCAGCTTCTGCGCAAAGGAAATATGGAGGTAAACATGATACAGAAGAAAATACATCTATTTTTAACATTAAAGGAGCATCAAGTATTGGCTTGGAGACAGATTGAAATTATGTCCTTTGCGTTTTTAACTTCATGCTCTAACAGACTAAACTAATAGGCTCACTAAATATATAGAATACTTTTGAAGAATTAGCAGATGATGAAATGCTACTGATTCCATCCAATCCTTCAAGCAGCGTGTGATTCAAGGAGATAAACATTCCAAAATGAGACACAAGAAAAATTCATCTTTGTTCAAATAATTAAACTTGGCCTGTACAGGGATCGAACCTGTGACCTTGGTGTTATTAGCACCACGCTCTAACCATCAGAGCTAACAGGCCATTTGGCACAACTACCTGGAGGTCCAGCATATGAAGAAGGGCAAATGATAGTTAACCCAGGAGATTTGGAAAGCTTAATTTCAGCAGTTTACCATGAAGTTATTGTTATATATTATCAACATGAAGAAACTAATATGACCTAAATAAAAATTACAATACAAAAGAGATTTTCATACTTAGTGTTAGAACTTAGAACCATTAACGTTTTTTCCATGTGGTTAAGCAATAAATAAATATTCATCACCTATATTGAATTGATTCATCTAATCATTTTATCAGCTTCTCCTCAAAGGAAATATAGAGATAAACATGATACAGTAGAAAATACATCTATTTTCAACATTAAAGGAGCATCAAGTATTGGCTTGGAGACTGATTGAAAGTATGTCCTTGTTGTTTTTAACTTCATGCTCTAACAGACTAAACTAATAGAGTCACTAACTATATAGCATACTATTTAAGATGAAGCAGATGATGAAGTCCTACTGATTGTTAATTCGGGATAGTTGGAAAGCTTATATTCAGCTGTTTACATTCATAGTATCTTTATATATTATCAACAAGACTAAACAAAAATGATCTCAATAAATTGCAATAAATAAGAGATTTAGTAACTTGACGTTAGAACTTAGAACCATTAATAGATATTCTATGCGCTTTAAGAATAGTAATTAATTCTATAATCATATCAAATGTATTCATCCAATCCTTCAAGCAGTGTTTGATCCAAGGAGATAAACAGTCCAAGATGAGACACAATAAAAATTCATCTTTTTTCAAAGAATTAAACTTGGCCTGTACAGGGATCGAACCTGTGACCTTGGCGTTATTAGCACCACGTTCTAACCAACTGAGCTAACAGGCCAATTTGCACATCTTCTGGAGGACCAGCACAGGAAGCAGTGCTAATGATAGTTCAACCGGGAGATTTGGAAAGCTTAATTTCAGCTGTTTAATATGAATTAACTTTCATATTATCAACATGAAGAAACTAATATGACTTCAAAAAAATTGCAATACAAAAGAGATTTCCATACTTAGTGTTAGAATTTTGAACCAGTAACATTTTTTCCACGTGGTTTAGCAATAAATAAATATTCATCACCTATATTCAATTGATTCATCTAATCATTCTATCAGCTTCTGCGCAAAGGAAATATGGAGGTAAACATGATACAGAAGAAAATACATCTATTTTCAACATTAAAGGAGCATCAAGTATTGGCTTGGAGACAGATTGAAATTATGTCCTTTGCGTTTTTAACTTCATGCTCTAACAGACTAAACTAATAGGCTCACTAAATATATAGAATACTTTTGAAGAATTAGCAGATGATGAAATGCTACTGATTCCATCCAATCCTTCAAGCAGCGTGTGATTCAAGGAGATAAACAGTCCAAAATGAGACACAAGAAAAATTCATCTTTGTTCAAATAATTAAACTTGGCCTGTACAGGGATCGAACCTGTGACCTTGGCGTTATTAGCACCACGCTCTAACCATCAGAGTTAACAGGCCATTTGGCACAACTACCTGGAGGTCCAGCATATGAAGAAGGGCAAATGAT
Organism: Lissotriton helveticus; assembly: GCF_964261635.1. Lineage (NCBI taxonomy): Eukaryota > Metazoa > Chordata > Amphibia > Caudata > Salamandridae > Lissotriton > Lissotriton helveticus. Next base: position 970,599,007 of record NC_136063.1, on the reverse strand, counting down.
AGTTAACCCAGGAGATTTGGAAAGCTTAATTTCAGCAGTTTACCATGAAGTTTTTGTTATATATTATCAACATGAAGAAACTAATATGACCTAAAAAAAATTACAATACAAAAGAGATTTTCATACTTAGTGTTAGAACTTAGAACCATTAACGTTTTTTCCATGTGGTTAAGCAATATATAAATATTCATCACCTATATTGAATTGATTCATCTAATCATTTTATCAGCTTCTCCTCAAAGGAAATATAGAGATAAACATGATACAGTAGAAAAGACATCTATTTTCAACAATAAAGGAGCATCAAGTATTGGCTTGGAGACTGATTGAAAGTATGTCCTTGTCGTTTTTAACTTCATGCTCTAACAGACTAAACTAATAGAGTCACTAAATATATAGCATACTATTGAAGATGAAGCAGATGATGAAGTCCTACTGATTGTTAATCCGGGATAGTTGGAAAGCTTATATTCAGCTGTTTACATTCATAGTATCTTTATATATTATCAACAAGACTAAACAAAAATGATCTCAATAAATTGATATAAATAAGAGATTTAGTTACTTGGCGTTGGAACTTAGAACCATTAATAGATATTCCAGGCGCTTTAAGAATAGAAATTAATTCTATAATTATATCAAATGTATTCATCGAGTCTTTCAAGCAGCGTTTGATCCAAGGAGATAAACAGTCCAAAATGAGACACAAGAAAAATTAATCTCTTTTTCAAAGAATTAAACTTGGTCTGTACAGGGATCGAACCTGTGACCTTGGAGTTATTAGCACCACACTCTAACCAACTAAGCTAACAGGCCAATTTGCACATCTTTAGGAGGACCAGCACAGGAAGCAGTGCTAATGATAGTTCAACCGGGAGATTTGGAAAGCTTAATTTCAGCTGTTTAATATGAATTAACCTTCATATTATCAACATGAAGAAACTAATATGACTTCAAAAAAATTGCAATACAAAAGAGATTTTCATACTTAGTGTTAGAATTTTGAACCAGTAACGTTTTTTCCACGTGGTTTAGCAATAAATAAATATTCATCACCTATATTCAATTGATTCATCTAATCATTCTATCAGCTTCTGTGCAAAGGAAATATAGAGGTAAACATGATACAGAAGAAAATACATCTATTTTCAACATTAAAGGAGCATCAAGTATTGGCTTGGAGACTGATTGAAATTATGTCCTTTGCGTTTTTAACTTCATGCTCTAACAGACTAAACTAATAGGCTCACTAAATATATAGAATACTTTTGAAGAATTAGCAGATGAGGAAATGCTACTGATTCCATCCAATCCTTCAAGCAGCGTGTGATTGAAGGAGATAAACAGTCCAAAATGAGACACAAGAAAAATTCATCTTTGTTCAAACAATTAAACTTGGCCTGTACAGGGATCGAACCTGTGACCTTGGCGTTATTAGCACCACACTCTAACCATCTGAGCTAACAGGCCATTTTGCACAATTACCTGGAGGTCCAGCATATGAAGAAGGGCAAATGATAGTTAACCCAGGAGATTTGGAAAGCTTAATTTCAGCAGTTTACCATGAAGTTATTGTTATATATTATCAACATGAAGAAACTAATATGACTTAAAAAAATTACAATACAAAAGAGATTTTCATACTTAGAGTTAGAACTTAGAACCATTAACGTTTTTTCCATGTGGTTAAGCAATATATAAATATTCATCACCTATATTGAATTGATTCATCTAATCATTTTATCAGCTTCTCCTCAAAGGAAATATAGAGATAAACATGATACAGTAGAAAATACATCTATTTTCAACAATAAAGGAGCATCAAGTATTGGCTTGGAGACTGATTGAAAGTATGTCCTTGTCGTTTTTAACTTCATGCTCTAACAGACTAAACTAATAGAGTCACTAAATATATAGCATACTATTGAAGATGAAGCAGATGATGAAGTCCTACTGATTGTTAATCCGGGATAGTTGGAAAGCTTATATTCAGCTGTTTACATTCATAGTATCTTTATATATTATCAACAAGACTAAACAAAAATGATCTCAATAAATTGATATAAATAAGAGATTTAGTTACTTGGCGTTGGAACTTAGAACCATTAATAGATATTCCAGGCGCTTTAAGAATAGAAATTAATTCTATAATTATATCAAATGTATTCATCGAGTCCTTCAAGCAGCGTTTGATCCAAGGAGATAAACAGTCCAAAATGAGACACAAGAAAAATTAATCTTTTTTCAAAGAATTAAACTTGGCCTGTACAGGGATCGAACCTGTGACCTTGGCGTTATTAGCACCACGCTCTAACCAACTGAGCTAACAGGCCAATTTGCACATCTTTTGGAGGACCAGCACATGAAGCAGTGCTAATGATAGTTCAACCGGGAGATTTGGAAAGCTTTATTTCAGCTGTTTAATATGTATTAACTTTCATATTTTCAACATGAAGAAACTAATATGACTTCAAAAAAATTGCAATACAAAAGAGATTTCCATACTTAGTGTTAGAATTTTGAACCAGTAAAGTTTTTTCCACGTGGTTTAGCAATAAATAAATATTCATCACCTATATTCAATTGATTCATCTAATCATTCTATCAGCTTCTGTGCAAAGGAAATATAGAAGTAAACATGATACAGAAGAAAATATATCTATTTTCAACATTAAAGGAGCATCAAGTATTGGCTTGGAGACTGATTGAAATTATGTCCTTTGCGTTTTTAACTTCATGCTCTAACAGACTAAACTAATAGGCTCACTAAATATATAGAATACTTTTGAAGAATTAGCAGATGATGAAATGCTACTGATTCCATCCAATCCTTCAAGCAGCGTGTGATTCAAGGAGATAAACAGTCCAAAATGAGACACAAGAAAAATTCATCTTTGTTCAAACAAATAAACTTGGCCTGTACAGGGATCGAACCTGTGACCTTGGCGCTATTAGCACCACGCTCTAACCATCTGAGCTAACAGGCCATTTTGCACAACTACCTGGAGGTCCAGCATATGAAGAAGGGCAAATGATAGTTAACCCAGGACATTTGGAAAGCTTAATGCCAGCAGTTTACCATGAAGTTATTGTTATTTATTATCAACATGAAGAAACTAATATGACTTAAAAAAATTACAATACAAAAGAGATTTTCATACTTAGTGTTAGAACTTAGAACCATTAACGTTTTTTCCATGTGGTTAAGCAATAAATAAATATTCATCACCTATATTGAATTGATTCATCTAATCATTTTGTCAGCTTCTCCTCAAAGGAAATATAGAGATAAACATGATACAGTAGAAAATACATCTATTTTCAACATTAAAGGTGCATCAAGTATTGGCTTGGAGACTGATTGAAAGTATGTCCTTGGCGTTTTTAACTTTATGCTCTAACAGACTAAACTAATAGTCTCACTAAATATATAGTATACTATTAAAGAGGAAGCAGTTGATGAAGTCCTACTGATTGTTAATCCGAGATAGTTGGAAAGCTTATATTCAGCTGTTTACATTCATAGTATCTTTATATATTATCAACAAGACTAAACAAAAATGATCTCAATAAATTGCAATAAATAAGAGATTTAGTAACTTGGCGTTAGAACTTAGAACCATTAATAGATATTCTAGGCGCTTTAAGAATAGTAATTAATTCTATAATCATATCAAATGTATTCATCCAATCCTTCAAGCAGTGTTTGATCCAAGGAGATAAACAGTCCAAAATGAGACACAATAAAAATTCATCTTTTTTCAAAGAATTAAACTTGGCCTGTACAGGGATCGAACCTGTGACCTTGGCGTTATTAGCACCACGTTCTAACCAACTGAGCTAACAGGCCAATTTGCACATCATCTGGAGGACCAGCACAGGAAGCAGTGCTAATGATAGTTCAACCGGGAGATTTGGAAAGCTTAATTTCAGCTGTTTAATATGAATTAACTTTCATATTATCAACATGAAGAAACTAATATGACTTCAAAAAAATTGCAATACAAAAGAGATTTCCATACTTAGTGTTAGAATTTTGAACCAGTAACATTTTTTCCACGTGCTTTAGCAATAAATAAATATTCATCACCTATATTCAATTGATTCATCTAATCATTCTATCAGCTTCTGCGCAAAGGAAATATGGAGGTAAACATGATACAGAAGAAAATACATCTATTTTCAACATTAAAGGAGCATCAAGTATTGGCTTGGAGACAGATTGAAATTATGTCCTTTGCGTTTTTAACTTCATGCTCTAACAGACTAAACTAATAGGCTCACTAAATATATAGAATACTTTTGAAGAATTAGCAGATGATGAAATGCTACTGATTCCATCCAATCCTTCAAGCAGCGTGTGATTCAAGGAGATAAACATTCCAAAATGAGACACAAGAAAAATTCATCTTTGTTCAAATAATTAAACTTGGCCTGTACAGGGATCGAACCTGTGACCTTGGTGTTATTAGCACCACGCTCTAACCATCAGAGCTAACAGGCCATTTGGCACAACTACCTGGAGGTCCAGCATATGAAGAAGGGCAAATGATAGTTAACCCAGGAGATTTGGAAAGCTTAATTTCAGCAGTTTACCATGAAGTTATTGTTATATATTATCAACATGAAGAAACTAATATGACCTAAAAAAAATTACAATACAAAAGAGATTTTCATACTTAGTGTTAGAACTTAGAACCATTAACGTTTTTTCCATGTGGTTAAGCAATAAATAAATATTCATCACCTATATTGAATTGATTCATCTAATCATTTTATCAGCTTCTCCTCAAAGGAATTATAGAGATAAACATGATACAGTAGAAAATACATCTATTTTCAACATTAAAGGAGCATCAAGTATTGGCTTGGAGACTGATTGAAAGTATGTCCTTGTTGTTTTTAACTTCATGCTCTAACAGACTAAACTAATAGAGTCACTAACTATATAGCATACTATTTAAGATGAAGCAGATGATGAAGTCCTACTGATTGTTAATTCGGGATAGTTGGAAAGCTTATATTCAGCTGTTTACATTCATAGTATCTTTATATATTATCAACAAGACTAAACAAAAATGATCTCAATAAATTGCAATAAATAAGAGATTTAGTAACTTGACGTTAGAACTTAGAACCATTAATAGATATTCTATGCGCTTTAAGAATAGTAATTAATTCTATAATCATATCAAATGTATTCATCCAATCCTTCAAGCAGTGTTTGATCCAAGGAGATAAACAGTCCAAGATGAGACACAATAAAAATTCATCTTTTTTCAAAGAATTAAACTTGGCCTGTACAGGGATCGAACCTGTGACCTTGGCGTTATTAGCACCACGTTCTAACCAACTGAGCTAACAGGCCAATTTGCACATCTTCTGGAGGACCAGCACAGGAAGCAGTGCTAATGATAGTTCAACCGGGAGATTTGGAAAGCTTAATTTCAGCTGTTTAATATGAATTAACTTTCATATTATCAACATGAAGAAACTAATATGACTTCAAAAAAATTGCAATACAAAAGAGATTTCCATACTTAGTGTTAGAACTTAGAACCATTAACGTTTTTTCCATGTGGTTAAGCAATATATAAATATTCATCACCTATATTGAATTGATTCATCTAATCATTTTATCAGCTTCTCCTCAAAGGAAATATAGAGATAAACATGATACAGTAGAAAATACATCTATTTTCAACAATAAAGGAGCATCAAGTATTGGCTTGGAGACTGATTGAAAGTATGTCCTTGTCGTTTTTAACTTCATGCTCTAACAGACTAAACTAATAGAGTCACTAAATATATAGCATACTATTGAAGATGAAGCAGATGATGAAGTCCTACTGATTGTTAATCCGGGATAGTTGGAAAGCTTATATTCAGCTGTTTACATTCATAGTATCTTTATATATTATCAACAAGACTAAACAAAAATGATCTCAATAAATTGATATAAATAAGAGATTTAGTTACTTGGCGTTGGAACTTAGAACCATTAATAGATATTCCAGGCGCTTTAAGAATAGAAATTAATTCTATAATTATATCAAATGTATTCATCGAGTCCTTCAAGCAGCGTTTGATCCAAGGAGATAAACAGTCCAAAATGAGACACAAGAAAAATTAATCTTTTTTCAAAGAATTAAACTTGGCCTGTACAGGGATCGAACCTGTGACCTTGGCGTTATTAGCACCACGCTCTAACCAACTGAGCTAACAGGCCAATTTGCACATCTTTTGGAGGACCAGCACATGAAGCAGTGCTAATGATAGTTCAACCGGGAGATTTGGAAAGCTTAATTTCAGCTGTTTAATATGAATTAACTTTCATATTATCAACATGAAGAAACTAATATGACTTCAAAAAAATTGCAATACAAAAGAGATTTCCATACTTAGTGTTAGAATTTTGAACCAGTAACGTTTTTTCCACGTGGTTTAGCAATAAATAAATATTCATCACCTATATTCAATTGATTCATCTAATCATTCTATCAGCTTCTGTGCAAAGGAAATATAGAGGTAAACATGATACAGAAGAAAATACATCTATTTTCAACATTAAAGGAGCATCAAGTATTGGCTTGGAGACTGATTGAAATTATGTCCTTTGCGTTTTTAACTTCATGCTCTAACAGACTAAACTAATAGGCTCACTAAATATATAGGATACTTTTGAAGAATTAGCAGATGATGAAATGCTACTGATTCCATCCAATCCTTCAAGCAGCGTGTGATTCAAGGAGATAAACAGTCCAAAATGAGACACAAGAAAAATTCATCTTTGTTCAAACAATTAAACTTGGCCTGTACAGGGATCGAACCTGTGACCTTGGCGTTATTAGCACCACACTCTAACCATCTGAGCTAACAGGCCATTTTGCACAATTACCTGGAGGTCCAGCATATGAAGAAGGGCAAATGATAGTTAACCCAGGAGATTTGGAAAGCTTAATTTCAGCAGTTTACCATGAAGTTATTGTTATATATTATCAACATGAAGAAACTAATATGACTTAAACAAAATTACAATACAAAAGAGATTTTCATACTTAGAGTTAGAACTTAGAACCATTAACGTTTTTTCCATGTGGTTAAGCAATATATAAATATTCATCACCTATATTGAATTGATTCATCTAATCATTTTATCAGCTTCTCCTCAAAGGAAATATAGAGATAAACATGATACAGTAGAAAATACATCTATTTTCAACAATAAAGGAGCATCAAGTATTGGCTTGGAGACTGATTGAAAGTATGTCCTTGTCGTTTTTAACTTCATGCTCTAACAGACTAAACTAATAGAGTCACTAAATATATAGCATACTATTGAAGATGAAGCAGATGATGAAGTCCTACTGATTGTTAATCCGGGATAGTTGGAAAGCTTATATTCAGCTGTTTACATTCATAGTATCTTTATATATTATCAACAAGACTAAACAAAAATGATCTCAATAAATTGATATAAATAAGAGATTTAGTTACTTGGCGTTGGAACTTAGAACCATTAATAGATATTCCAGGCGCTTTAAGAATAGAAATTAATTCTATAATTATATCAAATGTATTCATCGAGTCCTTCAAGCAGCGTTTGATCCAAGGAGATAAACAGTCCAAAATGAGACACAAGAAAAATTAATCTTTTTTCAAAGAATTAAACTTGGCCTGTACAGGGATCGAACCTGTGACCTTGGCGTTATTAGCACCACGCTCTAACCAACTGAGCTAACAGGCCAATTTGCACATCTTTTGGAGGACCAGCACATGAAGCAGTGCTAATGATAGTTCAACCGGGAGATTTGGAAAGCTTTATTTCAGCTGTTTAATATGTATTAACTTTCATATTTTCAACATGAAGAAACTAATATGACTTCAAAAAAATTGCAATACAAAAGAGATTTCCATACTTAGTGTTAGAATTTTGAACCAGTAACGTTTTTTCCACGTGGTTTAGCAATAAATAAATATTCATCACCTATATTCAATTGATTCATCTAATCATTCTATCAGCTTCTGTGCAAAGGAAATATAGAGGTAAACATGATACAGAAGAAAATATATCTATTTTCAACATTAAAGGAGCATCAAGTATTGGCTTGGAGACTGATTGAAATTATGTCCTTTGCGTTTTTAACTTCATGCTCTAACAGACTAAACTAATAGGCTCACTAAATATATAGAATACTTTTGAAGAATTAGCAGATGATGAAATGCTACTGATTCCATCCAATCCTTCAAGCAGCGTGTGATTCAAGGAGATAAACAGTCCAAAATGAGACACAAGAAAAATTCATCTTTGTTCAAACAATTAAACTTGGCCTGTACAGGGATCGAACCTGTGACCTTGGCGTTATTAGCACCACACTCTAACCATCTGAGCTAACAGGCCATTTTGCACAATTACCTGGAGGTCCAGCATATGAAGAAGGGCAAATGATAGTTAACCCAGGAGATTTGGAAAGCTTAATTTCAGCAGTTTACCATGAAGTTATTGTTATATATTATCAACATGAAGAAACTAATATGACTTAAAAAAAATTACAATACAAAAGAGATTTTCATACTTAGAGTTAGAACTTAGAACCATTAACGTTTTTTCCATGTGGTTAAGCAATATATAAATATTCATCACCTATATTGAATTGATTCATCTAATCATTTTATCAGCTTCTCCTCAAAGGAAATATAGAGATAAACATGATACAGTAGAAAATACATCTATTTTCAACAATAAAGGAGCATCAAGTATTGGCTTGGAGACTGATTGAAAGTATGTCCTTGTCGTTTTTAACTTCATGCTCTAACAGACTAAACTAATAGAGTCACTAAATATATAGCATACTATTGAAGATGAAGCAGATGATGAAGTCCTACTGATTGTTAATCCGGGATAGTTGGAAAGCTTATATTCAGCTGTTTACATTCATAGTATCTTTATATATTATCAACAAGACTAAACAAAAATGATCTCAATAAATTGATATAAATAAGAGATTTAGTTACTTGGCGTTGGAACTTAGAACCATTAATAGATATTCCAGGCGCTTTAAGAATAGAAATTAATTCTATAATTATATCAAATGTATTCATCGAGTCCTTCAAGCAGCGTTTGATCCAAGGAGATAAACAGTCCAAAATGAGACACAAGAAAAATTAATCTTTTTTCAAAGAATTAAACTTGGCCTGTACAGGGATCGAACCTGTGACCTTGGCGTTATTAGCACCACGCTCTAACCAACTGAGCTAACAGGCCAATTTGCACATCTTTTGGAGGACCAGCACATGAAGCAGTGCTAATGATAGTTCAACCGGGAGATTTGGAAAGCTTTATTTCAGCTGTTTAATATGTATTAACTTTCATATTTTCAACATGAAGAAACTAATATGACTTCAAAAAAATTGCAATACAAAAGAGATTTCCATACTTAGTGTTAGAATTTTGAACCAGTAACGTTTTTTCCACGTGGTTTAGCAATAAATAAATATTCATCACCTATATTCAATTGATTCATCTAATCATTCTATCAGCTTCTGTGCAAAGGAAATATAGAGGTAAACATGATACAGAAGAAAATATATCTATTTTCAACATTAAAGGAGCATCAAGTATTGGCTTGGAGACTGATTGAAATTATGTCCTTTGCGTTTTTAACTTCATGCTCTAACAGACTAAACTAATAGGCTCACTAAATATATAGAATACTTTTGAAGAATTAGCAGATGATGAAATGCTACTGATTCCATCCAATCCTTCAAGCAGCGTGTGATTCAAGGAGATAAACAGTCCAAAATGAGACACAAGAAAAATTCATCTTTGTTCAAACAAATAAACTCGGCCTGTACAGGGATCGAACCTGTGACCTTGGCGCTATTAGCACCACGCTCTAACCATCTGAGCTAACAGGCCATTTTGCACAACTACCTGGAGGTCCAGCATATGAAGAAGGGCAAATGATAGTTAACCCAGGACATTTGGAAAGCTTAATGCCAGCAGTTTACCATGAAGTTATTGTTATTTATTATCAACATGAAGAAACTAATATGACTTAAAAAAATTACAATACAAAAGAGATTTTCATACTTAGTGTTAGAACTTAGAACCATTAACGTTTTTTCCATGTGGTTAAGCAATAAATAAATATTCATCACCTATATTGAATTGATTCATCTAATCATTTTGTCAGCTTCTCCTCAAAGGAAATATAGAGATAAACATGATACAGTAGAAAATACATCTATTTTCAACATTAAAGGTGCATCAAGTATTGGCTTGGAGACTGATTGAAAGTATGTCCTTGGCGTTTTTAACTTTATGCTCTAACAGACTAAACTAATAGTCTCACTAAATATATAGTATACTATTAAAGAGGAAGCAGTTGATGAAGTCCTACTGATTGTTAATCCGGGATAGTTGGAAAGTTTATATTCAGCTGTTTACATTCATAGTATCTTTATATATTATCAACAAGACTAAACAAAAATGATCTCAATAAATTGCAATAAATAAGAGATTTAGTAACTTGGCGTTAGAACTTAGAACCATTAATAGATATTCTAGGCGCTTTAAGAATAGTAATTAATTCTATAATCATATCAAATGTATTCATCCAATCCTTCAAGCAGTGTTTGATCCAAGGAGATAAACAGTCCAAAATGAGACACAATAAAAATGCATCTTTTTTCAAAGAATTAAACTTGGCCTGTACAGGGATCGAACCTGTGACCTTGGCGTTATTAGCACCACGTTCTAACCAACTGAGCTAACAGGCCAATTTGCACATCATCTGGAGGACCAGCACAGGAAGCAGTGCTAATGATAGTTCAACCGGGAGATTTGGAAAGCTTAATTTCAGCTGTTTAATATGAATTAACTTTCATATTATCAACATGAAGAAACTAATATGACTTCAAAAAAATTGCAATACAAAAGAGATTTCCATACTTAGTGTTAGAATTTTGAACCAGTAACGTTTTTTCCACGTGGTTTAGCAATAAATAAATATTCATCACCTATATTCAATTGATTCATCTAATCATTCTATCAGCTTCTGCGCAAAGGAAATATGGAGGTAAACATGATACAGAAGAAAATACATCTATTTTCAACATTAAAGGAGCATCAAGTATTGGCTTGGAGACAGATTGAAATTATGTCCTTTGCGTTTTTAACTTCATGCTCTAACAGACTAAACTAATAGGCTCACTAAATATATAGAATACTTTTGAAGAATTAGCAGATGATGAAATGCTACTGATTCCATCCAATCCTTCAAGCAGCGTGTGATTCAAGGAGATAAACATTCCAAAATGAGACACAAGAAAAATTCATCTTTGTTCAAATAATTAAACTTGGCCTGTACAGGGATCGAACCTGTGACCTTGGTGTTATTAGCACCACGCTCTAACCATCAGAGCTAACAGGCCATTTGGCACAACTACCTGGAGGTCCAGCATATGAAGAAGGGCAAATGATAGTTAACCCAGGAGATTTGGAAAGCTTAATTTCAGCAGTTTACCATGAAGTTATTGTTATATATTATCAACATGAAGAAACTAATATGACCTAAAAAAAATTACAATACAAAAGAGATTTTCATACTTAGTGTTAGAACTTAGAACCATTAACGTTTTTTCCATGTGGTTAAGCAATAAATAAATATTCATCACCTATATTGAATTGATTCATCTAATCATTTTATCAGCTTCTCCTCAAAGGAAATATAGAGATAAACATGATACAGTAGAAAATACATCTATTTTCAACAATAAAGGAGCATCAAGTATTGGCTTGGAGACTGATTGAAAGTATGTCCTTGTCGTTTTTAACTTCATGCTCTAACAGACTAAACTAATAGAGTCACTAAATATATAGCATACTATTGAAGATGAAGCAGATGATGAAGTCCTACTGATTGTTAATCCGGGATAGTTGGAAAGCTTATATTCAGCTGTTTACATTCATAGTATTTTTATATATTATCAACAAGACTAAACAAAAATGATCTCAATAAATTGCTATAAATAAGAGATTTAGTTACTTGGCGTTAGAACTTAGAACCATTAATAGATATTCCAGGTGCTTTAAGAATAGAAATTAATTCTATAATTATATCAAATGTATTCATCGAGTCCTTCAAGCAGCGTTTGATCCAAGGAGATAAACAGTCCAAAATGAGACACAAGAAAAATTAATCTTTTTTCAAAGAATTAAACTTGGCCTGTACAGGGATCGAACCTGTGACCTTGGAGTTATTAGCACCACGCTCTAACCAACTGAGCTAACAGGCCAATTTGCACATCTTTTGGAGGACCAGCACAGGAAGCAGTGCTAATGATAGTTCAACCGGGAGATTTGGAAAGCTTAATTTCAGCTGTTTAATATGAATTAACTTTCATATTATCAACATGAAGAAACTAATATGACTTAAAAAAAATGTGCAATACAAAAGAGATTTCCATACTTAGTGTTAGAATTTTGAACCAGTAACGTTTTTTCCACGTGGTTTAGCAATAAATACATATTCATCACCTACATTCAATTGATTCATCTAATCATTCTATCAGCTTCTGGGCAAAGGAAATATGGAGGTAAACATGATACAGAAGAAAATACATCTATTTTCAACATTAAAGGAGCATCAAGTATTGGCTTGGAGACAGATTGAAATTATGTCCTTTGCGTTTTTAACTTCATGCTCTAACAGACTAAACTAATAGGCTCACTAAATATATAGAATACTTTTGAAGAATTAGCAGATGATGTAATGCTACTGATTCCATCCAATCCTTCAAGCAGCGTGTGATTCAAGGAGATAAACAGTCCAAAATGAGACACAAGAAAAATTCATCTTTGTTCAAACAATTAAACTTGGCCTGTACAGGGATCAAACCTGAGACCTTGGCGTTATTAGCACCACGCTCTAACCATCTGAGCTAACAGGCCATTTCGCACAACTACCTGGAGGTCCAGCATATGAAGAAGGGCAAATGATAGTTAACCCAGGAGATTTGGAAAGCTTAATTTCAGCAGTTTACCATGAAGTTTTTGTTATATATTATCAACATGAAGAAACTAATATGACCTAAAAAAAATTACAATACAAAAGAGATTTTCATACTTAGTGTTAGAACTTAGAACCATTAACGTTTTTTCCATGTGGTTAAGCAATAAATAAATATTCATCACCTATATTGAATTGATTCATCTAATCATTTTATCAGCTTCTCCTCAAAGGAAATATAGAGATAAACATGATACAGTAGAAAATACATCTATTTTCAACATTAAAGGAGCATCAAGTATTGGCTTGGAGACTGATTGAAAGTATGTCCTTGTCGTTTTTAACTTCATGCTCTAACAGACTAAAGTAATAGAGTCACTAACTATATAGCATACTATTGAAGATGAAGCAGATGATGAAGTCCTACTGATTGTTAATCCGGGATAGTTGGAAAGCTTATATTCAGCTGTTTACATTCATAGTATCTTTATATATTATCAACAAGACTAAACAAAAATGATCTCAATAAATTGCTATAAATAAGAGATTTAGTTACTCGGCGTTAGAACTTAGAACCATTAATAGATATTCCAGGCGCTTTAAGAATAGAAATTAATTCTATAATTATATCAAATGTATTCATCGAGTCTTTCAAGCAGCGTTTGATCCAAGGAGATAAACAGTCCAAAATGAGACACAAGAAAAATTAATCTTTTTTCAAAGAATTAAACTTGGTCTGTACAGGGATCGAACATGTGACCTTGGCGTTATTAGCACCACGCTCTAACCAACTAAGCTAACAGGCCAATTTGCACATCTTTTGGAGGACCAGCACAGGAAGCAGTGCTAATGATAGTTCAACCGGGAGATTTGGAAAGCTTAATTTCAGCTGTTTAATATGAATTAACTTTCATATTATCAACATGAAGAAACTAATATGACTTCAAAAAAATTGCAATACAAAAGAGATTTCCATACTTAGTGTTAGAATTTTGAACCAGTAACGTTTTTTCCACGTGGTTTAGCAATAAATAAATATTCATCACCTATATTCAATTGATTCATCTAATCATTCTATCAGCTTCTGTGCAAAGGAAATATAGAGGTAAACATGATACAGAAGAAAATACATCTATTTTCAACATTAAAGGAGCATCAAGTATTGGCTTGGAGACTGATTGAAATTATGTCCTTTGCGTTTTTAACTTCATGCTCTAACAGACTAAACTAATAGGCTCACTAAATATATAGAATACTTTTGAAGAATTAGCAGATGATGAAATGCTACTGATTCCATCCAATCCTTCAAGCAGCGTGTGATTCAAGGAGATAAACAGTCCAAAATGAGACACAAGAAAAATTCATCTTTGTTCAAACAATTAAACTTGGCCTGTACAGGGATCGAACCTGTGACCTTGGCGTTATTAGCACCACGCTCTAACCAACTGAGCTAACAGGCCATTTTGCACAATTACCTGGAGGTCCAGCATATGAAGAAGGGCAAATGATAGTTAACCCAGGAGATTTGGAAAGCTTAATTTCAGCAGTTTACCATGAAGTTATTGTTATATATTATCAACATGAAGAAACTAATATGACTTAAAAAAAATTATAATACAAAAGAGATTTTCATACTTAGTGTTAGAACTTAGAACCATTAACGTTTTTTCCATGTGGTTAAGCAATATATAAATATTCATCACCTATATTGAATTGATTCATCTAATCATTTTATCAGCTTCTCCTCAAAGGAAATATAGAGATAAACATGATACAGTAGAAAATACATCTATTTTCAACATTAAAGGTGCATCAAGTATTGGCTTGGAGACTGATTGAAAGTATGTCCTTGGCGTTTTTAACGTTATGCTCTAACAGACTAAACTAATAGTCTCACTAAATATATAGTATACTATTGAAGATGAAGCAGATGATGAAGTCCTACTGATTGTTAATCCGGGATAGTTGGAAAGCTTATATTCAGCTGTTTACATTCATAGTATCTTTATAGATTATCAACAAGACTAAACAAAAATGATCTCAATAAATTGCAATAAATAAGAGATTTAGTAACTTGGCGTTAGAACTTAGAACCATTAATAGATATTCCAGGCGCTTTAAGAATAGTAATTAATTCTATAATTATATCAAATGTATTCATCCAATCCTTCAAGCAGCGTTTGATCCAAGGAGATAAACAGTCCAAAATGAGACACAAGAAAAATTCATCTTTTTTCAAAGAATTAAACTTGGCCTGTTCAGGGATTGAACCTGTGACCTTGGCGTTATTAGCACCACGCTCTAACCAACTGAGCTAACAGGCCAATTTGCACATCTTCTGGAAGACCAGCACAGGAAGCAGTGCTAATGATAGTTCAACCGGGAGATTTGGAAAGCTTAATTTCAGCTGTTTAATATGAATTAACTTTCATATTATCAACATGAAGAAACTAATATGACTTCAAAATAATTGCAATAAAAAAGAGATTTCCATACTTAGTGTTAGAATTTTGAACCAGTAACGTTTTTTCCACGTGGTTTAGCAATAAATAAATATTCATCACCTATATTCAATTGATTCATCTAATCATTCTATCAGCTTCTGCGCAAAGGAAATATGGAGGTAAACATGATACAGAAGAAAATACATCTATTTTCAACATTAAAGGAGCATCAAGTATTGGCTTGGAGACAGATTGAAATTATGTCCTTTGCGTTTTTAACTTCATGCTCTAACAGACTAAACTAATAGGCTCACTAAATATATAGAATACTTTTGAAGAATTAGCAGATGATGAAATGCTACTGATTCCATCCAAAACTTCAAGCAGCGTGTGATTCAAGGAGATAAACAGTCCAAAATGAGACACAAGAAAAAAATTCATCTTTGTTCAAACAATTAAACTTGGCCTGTACAGTGATCGAACCTGTGACCTTGGCGTTATTAGCACCACGCTCTAACCATCTGAGCTAACAGGCCATTTTGCACAACTACCTGGAGGTCCAGCATATGAAGAAGGGCAAATGATAGTTAACCCAGGAGATTTGGAAAGCTCAATTTCAGCAGTTTACCATGAAGTTATTGTTATATATTATCAACATGAAAAAAATAATATGACTTAAAAAAAATTACAATACAAAAGAGATTTTCATACTTAGTGTTAGAACTTAGAACCATTAACGTTTTTTCCATATGGTTAAGCAGTAAATAAATATTCATCACCTATATTGAATTGATTCATCTAATCATTTTATCAGCTTCTCCTCAAAGGAAATATAGAGATAAACATGATACAGTAGAAAATACATCTATTTTCAATATTAAAGGAGCATCAAGTATTGGCTTGGAGACTGATTGAAAGTATGTCCTTGTCGTTTTTAACTTCATGCTCTAACAGACTAAACTAATAGAGTCACTAAATATATAGCATACTATTGAAGATGAAGCAGATGATGAAGTCCTACTGATTGTTAATCCGGGATAGTTGGAAAGCTTATATTCAGCTGTTTACATTGATAGTATCTTTATATATTATCAACAAGACTAAACAAAAATGATCTCAATAAATTGCTATAAATAAGAGATTTAGTTACTTGGCGTTAGAACTTAGAACCATTAATAGATATTCCAGGCGCTTTAAGAATAGTAATTAATTCTATAATTATATCAAATGTGTTGGACTTGGCCTTTTCCCCCAAAATTTTTCGCTTTTGACCCCCTTGTCTGAAATGTCTCCCCCATGGGATTAAATCTGTATAGGCCATGAGTGGTGTGAGACACCTTGTTAAAAATGTAATGTCAAGTAATGGTGTGAGCACTTGTAAATTTCCCCATTTTAAAAATGCACCTGACTAAAATGTACTGTGTTTAAAATGGATGCCATGGCCATGGGTTTTGCCACTGTACTGCCATAGGTCAGCAGTCTAGTTAATATTACCCAGCTACCCCTAGCATTTGGAGGGAAAGCCTGGCACCCAGGGTGCTCACCCCCTCCCCTTGAGCCAGTTTAGGCCAGCTTTGCCAACATTCTAGAAGGTTCTGGCACTGCCTGGGAGGAGGGTATAAGTAAGGGGGATGTGCCACCAGAGAGTCAGTCAGCGCTGGGACAAGAAAGAGAGGGGACCTGCTACAAGGTGCTACCGCCACATGGGCCTGTGAGCTGGGCCCTGCACCCCTAAACCCCCCCCTACTCTGCTGTCCCTTGGGCCCCTGAATTATGAGGGCCCACCCAGGTCCCGGTCACTATTAAGGGACCGTGAATTACGCCAGCACAGCGCGAAAGGAGCACCCAGGAGGTGAGGAAGGGGCCCCTGAGGATCTGTACTGGGACTGTTCCCCCCCTTGGGAAGTTGTGGCCCCTGTGGAAGCGCTGGACTGGGAGGAGCTGCCCGGGGAGGATTGTGCCCCCGAGGAACTGTGTCTCTTAATCTGCCCCTGGACTGCCTACCAAGCGCTGTGGTAAGAGAAGCGCTGGGGCTGGTGTGGCCCCCGGAGTGCTGTTGGCCCTGGAAGTTGTGTGGGCCGAGGGAGGAGTGGAGCACAGTGAATAGCGCCGTTTTCTGAGGAGACTGTGGAAGCCTGTGAATAGCGCCGTCTGTGGAGGCGCGCTTCTGCCGATAAAAGTAATTAAATAGAAGGGAGCCTACCCCTTATTGTTGCCACCGTCACCGCCGCGGCCCGCCGCCGCCAAGGAAACCCTCGCCGTGTTCGGCATCGTTGCGGCGGCCCCCGGTACCAGGAGAGGACCGCCGAAGTGAAGAAGGGGCCACGCTAGGCCCTGAGGCCGCGTCACTCGCGTCACGTGACGGGGGCGCCCGGCCGTATCATCGGCCGCGCAGGGATTGGCTACCGGCCTGGGCGGCCGGGAAGGCAGGAAGAAGCCGAGTCGAAGCCCCGGGTCCCCGTGAGGTAGGAGGGGGACCCGGGTGAAGCTTCAGTGTGGGGCTCCCGTGGTCGTGAGGGAGCCCCGTGAAGAACGACCAGAGCGGCAGTTCACCCCGCCGGTCTGTGGCCCGGATTGAGGAGGCCGCGAGGAGAGACGCAAAGCCCTGGGTCCCCGTGAGGGAGGGGGGACCCAGGTGAAGGTCCGTTGCGGGGGCCCCCGTGCCGAGAAGGGAACCCTGAGAGAAGCGACCAGAGCGGGAGGCCACCCTGCCGGTCTTTGCCCCCACGCGAGCGGCCGGTGAGGTAGGTGGGGCTGGGGCACACTGTCGGTGCTAGCCCCGCCTCCCGACCTGAGGCGGCCAGAGCAGAGTGCCGGGGGGGCTCCCGTGAGGACGAGGGAGCCCCACTTGGACCGCCCAGAGGTGCAGTGATTCCCCCCTGGGCCCCCGAGAGGAGGAGGGGCCCGAGTGACACCGCGGGAAGGGAGGGGCCTCGAGGTACATTGCCAGTACCTGCCCCCTCCCCCGGAAAGGAGCCCTGTGTCCTACGGTGGAGAGCCCCAGGACCCTGAGAAAGGGAAGGAGTCTAGAGGAGGCCCGAAGCCAGCAGGAGTTGTGTAGCGGGGCCCCCATAGTGAAGAGGGAGCCCCGGTTGCGACGCTGAGGCCTGAGTGAGGCCTTGTGGGCCGAGTGACCACGAGTGACCACACAGATCACCGGAGAGTCCCGCGACTCGGTGCCTGGTCCCCCCCTGCAGAGGAGACCCCAGAGGACGCCTGCAGAACCCACTGAGCCCCCGCAGGAGCCATTGAGAAGAGCCCGGTGAGTGGGGCCTACGCTTAACTGTGTGGGGGACGGAGAGGGCAACAGGGTACACTGTCGGTGCCCGCCCCGGGGACTGTGTTGCCTTATCAGGTGCCCGTATGGCAGAGGGCACCTGTGACGTGGGCTCCAGATTTGTTGAACTGTCCTGACTTTCCTGCAACTAACTGCCCTACTAGACAACTCGGGAGCAGGCCGGTTGCTCTTGTTGCATATTTTGGGGTAGAGAGTCTTATTCCGCCTCATGGCAAATATGGGTCCCTACTGTATGGATTGCCCTGAGGTCCCCAGTTATTAAGGAAACCTGAGGAAGGAAATGTCCAAGGGAGCCTAGAAGTAAAGAGGGTTGGCTGCTGTGTACACCCTGATGTTTGATACCCCTAGTTTGATGGTAGAGGGAGCCTAGATGTTTCCCTACAGGTGTTCCTGGTCTATGAGGAGGGTCCCTACCTGATATTACTGCTGGGTGAGGTATGTTCTGCCTAATGTTGGTCAATAGGTTGGCCTGACGTGCTATTCCAGGCCCTTGGTTATGTCCCAGGTTAATGGGCCAGCTGTGCCGATTTATTACAGGTGCTCCTATTTATGATGTACTGTGAAGCCCTGATGTTTTTCCCTTACAGGGGTTGGGTTGGCGTTATTGTGCATGATGTATATCTATGCTAATGTGGTATTTTGCGATTACAGCCCTCCCCTAAGGTTAAGAGTCTGAGTTGGCCCCACCAGATTGGTCCCAGATCTAATGTTATTTTGATCCCATCCTTTTTCCTTTCAGCATGGACTTAGAGACTCAGCCCTTACTTCCCATGTAAATAATCCCCCCTTTATACACTTGGCTCTGGCGCCAATTGGCGCCCTGTTGTGACACTACTGTTTTGCATTTTATTTTGCCTTGCAGGTTGGAAACACTACTAAATTACTTATCTTTTTCCAACTCAAACTGGTGCCCTGCCTCTTTTGTGATGTGCCTGGTGTGTCGTCTGTGGGTACTGCGTGAGTGCTTCACATGTCCTCGAAGTTTGGCCTGCCCGCTTGGTCCGTGCTACCCCCCCTTTGAGATTTGGGTAACCCCATTTCTTACATTGGTGTCAAGCGGTGGGATAGGACTTGTGTTTGCGCAGTACCACAGCGGCCACAGGTTACACCACAAGTAGAGCTTTGAGAGAATTCAGAGCCTTGTTGTGGGGATTATTGTTGGCTGAATAATGATTTTCAGATTATTACTTCCTCCTGAAAGTGTTTTTGCGGAATTGTTTCCCCTTGTTCCACTGTGGTTGTGTCCCGAAAAACCTCACCACGATGGGGTTGGTTTATGAGGAGGTGGAACTGAGGGAGTACACCGAACAGGAGGTGATAGACTTCCTCCTGGAGAGAGGGATACCCCCAGTAGGGAACATTAGGAGAAAGCTGTTTCTTTATGAGGCCCTCAAGAGGGGGGAGCCCTTAAAGATCGGTGGGGACCTGTCTGATTACCCCCCGAGTATTTGAAGGGTGGATTCGGTAGAAGCCAGTGGGAGGGCTCCCAATCTGCAACCCTGGAGGGTAATTACCCCGATGAAGAGGAGGAAGAGTTTAACAGGGCAGAGACACCAGTAGCTGATGAGGACACCGTAGATAGGGAGTCTCGCACTGGGTCCTGTCCCGGGGGCATTGCCCCATCCCTTTCCCTGTCCCCAGAAGAGTGGGTAGATAGGAGGGAAGAAAGGGAGCATCAGCTAGCGCTGGAGAAGCTCAGATTTGAGCAGGCCACGGAGTTAGCGCAGCTGAGGATTCAAGAGCAGAGGCTAGAGACAGAAATGGTCCTAGCCCAGGAGAGAATGGCAGAGGCGGAGAGGGCCTTTGCCAGAGAGAGAGTAGCTCTGGTGGGTAGGTTGTCCCCTGAGAGCGGTTTTAAGAGCCTGAATACACCGGAGAGGGTGGGATCCAGTGGTGGCAGCGAGTGTAGGTCCAGTGCAAGAAGTCCCATTCCTGAAGCCCAGGAGACCGTGCCTGATTCCCAGGAAGAGGGGGATGGGTTAGTGTTCAGGGGCAGGGGAAAACTGTCCCACCAGTCCTGGGGAGAGTTTGAGGAGGAGTGTTGGACTGCATTGGAGGATTGGGTGGTGAGGAGAGCAGTAGAGGATTGGGAAGGGCTGTGCCATGCCGTTATTTGGGAGCACATGCTGAGGAGTTGTGTCCCAAGTCTGCGTCACCATCTGTTGCAGTGTAGGTTCTCAGACCCCAGGGAACTTGCACGGGAGGCAGATCTCTGGGTAAGTGCCAGAGTGTCTGGGAAGACATTGGGGAGTGATCCAGAAAGGAGTGGTGCAGGGAACATCCGACCCAGCGTGGCGGGAGAGGTGAGAAGCCCAGCTAGGTCCCAGGATAGTGGGTGGGTTGTAGGGCCTCACATCCCATATATAGGAGGGAGTGAGACGGGGAGGTGTCCCGAGGTGCCCCAACTGCAGTCACAGGGCCTGGAGAGTTCTTTTAAGGAACCCCAGGTTGGGAGCCTAGGCTGTCCCGATGTGCCGTCTCATGAAGGGGATCCCCTAGTATCAGGAGAACCCGGAGTATCAGTAACCAGAGCTCCAGTGGTTCGGGGGTCTGAGCAGTCACAGGGTTTAGATCCTGGACTGGGGTTCCAGGTTCAGGGGTTGCCTGACCTGGAGGGTGGGGTACCTGTAACCAAGGTCCCTACCAGTTTGACTCTCAGGGGTACTTCTCCCGGTGGGAGGGTGCGGAACTCTGGGAGGGGGTGCAGAGGGAGCAAGATCTCTCCTCTGTCACCGGCTCAGCCAAAGGGCGCAGATCCCGGGTTGGGTGGCCAGGTTGAGGGTTTTCCGGACCTGGCGGGTGGGACATCTGTGTTCAGAGTCCCCCCAAAGTTGACTCTCAGGGGTACTACTCCAGTTAGGAGGGTGCGGAACTCTGGGAGGGGGTACAGGGAGAGGGAGGACTCGCCCCTGTCACCGGTTCAGCCTGAGGGTTTCGACTCCAGGTTGGGGAGAGAGTGGTTGTGTGAGGGTGTCCCCAGGAGAATGAGATGGAGGAACCCTAGGAGGAGAAGTAGGGGAAGGAGAGCCTCGCCCCTAAGGGCTGGTCAGCCTGAGGGTGTAGACCCCAGGTGGGTGGACCAGTGGCAATTTGGAAAGAGGAGAGTGGTCCAAGAGTATCACAAGCCTGAGGCTAGAGCCTCCCACTCTAGGAAGGAACAAGGGCCAGAGACTTCTGGATGGCCTAGAGGCCAGACCTGGCCACATCCCACTAGGGAACACCAGTGGGGTGGTTTTGTTGGTGAAGGGAGGGTTGCGAGAGAGAACCATTGGGTTCCAGAGTGGAGAAGAGACTGCAGGTGCTCCTGTAGTTGCCAGCCTGCGTCCACCTTTTTCCGCCCCAAGCAGGGAAGCCCATCAAGGTATTGATCGATCTACCCTGGCTTTTGGCTGGGGGGGAGCTGTGTTGGACTTGGCCTTTTCCCCCAAAATGTTTCGCTTTTGACCCCCTTGTCTGAAATGTCTCCCCCATGGGATTAAACCTGTATAGGCCATGAGTGGTGTGAGACACCTTGTTAAAAATGTAATGTCAAGTAATGGTGTGAGCACTTGTAAATTTCCCCATTTTAAAAATGCACCTGACTAAAATGTACTGTGTTTAAAATGGATGCCATGGCCATGGGTTTTGCCACTGTACTGCCATAGGTCAGCAGTCTAGTTATTATTACCCAGCTACCCCTAGCATTTGGAGGGAAAGCATGGCACCCAGGGTGCTCACCCCCTCCCCTTGAGCCAGTTTAGGCCAGCTTTGCCAACATTCTAGAAGGTTCTGGCACTGCCTGGGAGGAGGGTATAAGTAAGGGGATGTGCCACCAGAGAGTCAGTCAGCGCTGGGACAAGAAAGAGAGGGGCCTGCTACAAGGTGCTACCGCCACATGGGCCTGTGAGCTGGGCCCTGCACCCCTAAAACCCCCCCTACTCTGCTGTCCCCTGGGCCCCTGAATTATGAGGGCCCACCCAGGTCCCGGTCACTATTAAGGGACCGTGAATTACGCCAGCACAGCGCGAAAGGAGCACCCAGGAGGTAAGGAAGGGGCCCCTGAGGATCTGTACTGGGACTGTTCCCCCCCCTTGGGAAGTTGTGGCCCCTGTGGAAGCGCTGGACTGGGAGGAGCTGCCCGGGGAGGATTGTGCCCCCGAGGAACTGTGTCTCTCAATCTGCCCCTGGACTGCCTACCAAGCGCTGTGGGAAGAGAAGCGCTGGGGCTGGTGTGGCCCCCGGAGTGCTGTTGGCCCTGGAAGTTGTGTGGGTCGAGTGAGGAGCGGAGCGCAGTGAATAGCGCCGTTTTCTGAGGAGACTGTGGCAGCCTATGAATAGCGCCATCTGTGGAGGCGCGCTTCTGCCGATAAAAGTAATTAAATAGAAGGGAGTCTACCCCTTATTGTTGTCACCG
Source organism: Lissotriton helveticus (assembly GCF_964261635.1). Lineage (NCBI taxonomy): Eukaryota > Metazoa > Chordata > Amphibia > Caudata > Salamandridae > Lissotriton > Lissotriton helveticus. The sequence goes on along the minus strand of NC_136063.1, from coordinate 970,575,859 downwards.
TCACCGCCGCGGCCCGGCACCGCCAAGGAAACCCCCGCCGTGTTCGGCATCGTTGCGGCGGCCCCCGGTACCAGGAGAGGGCCGCCGAAGTGAAGAAGGGGCCGCGCTAGGCCCTGAGGCCGCGGCACTCGGGTCACGTGACGGGGGCGCCCGGCCGCGTCATCGGCCCGCCCCCGCTAACACCGCGCAGGGATTGGCTACCGGCCCGGGCGGCCGGGAAGGCAGGAAGAAGCCGAGTCGAAGCCCCGGGTCCCGGTGAGGTAGGAGGGGGACCCGGGCGAAGCTTCGGTGCGGGGCTCCCGTGGCCATGAGGGAGCCCCGTGAAGAACGACCAGAGCGGGAGTCCACCCCGCCGGTCTGTGGCCCGGATCGAGGAGGCCGCGAGGAGAGACGCAAAGCCCTGGGTCCCCGTGAGGGAGGGGGGACCCAGGTGAAGCGCCGTTGCGGGGGCCCCCGTGCCAAGAAGGGAGCCCTAAGAGAAGCGACTGGAGCGGGAAGCCACCCCGCCGGTCAGTGCCGCCACGCGAGGGGCCGGTGAGGTAGGCGGGGCCGGGGCACACTGTCGGTGCTAGCCCCGCCTCCCGACCTGAGGCGGCCAGAGCAGAGTGCCGGCGGGGCTCCCATGAAGACGAAGGAGCCCCACTTGGACCGCCCAGAGGTGCAGTGATTCCCCCCTGGGCCCCCGAGAGGAGGAGGGGCCCGAGTGACACCGCGGGAAGGGAGGGGCCTCGAGGTACATTGCCAGTACCTGCCCCCTCCCCCGGAAAGGAGCCCTGTGTCCTACGGTGGACAGCCCCGGGACCCTGAGAAAGGGAAGGAGTCTAGAGGAGGCCCAAAGCCAGCAGGAGTTGTGTAGCGGGGCCCCCATAGTGAAGAGGGAGCCCCGGTTGCAACGCTGAGGCCTGAGTGAGGCCTTGTGGGCCCGAGTGACCACGAGTGACCACACAGATCACGGGAGAGTCCCGCGACTCGGTGCCTGGTCCCCCCCTGCAGAGGAGACGCCAGAGGACGCCTGCAGAACCTACTGAGCCCCCGCAGGAGCCATTGAGAAGAGCCCGGTGAGTGGGGCCTACGCTTAACTGTGTGGGAGACGGAGAGGGCAACGGGGTACACTGTCGGTGCCCGCCCCGGGGACTGTGTTGCCTTATCAGGTGCCCGTATGGCAGAGGGCACCTGTGACGTGGGCTCCAGATTTGTTGAACTGTCCTGACTTTCCTGCAACTAACTGCCCTACTAGACAACTCGGGAGCAGGCCGGTTGCTCTTGTTGCATATTTTGGGGTAGAGAGTCTTATTCCCCCTCATGGCAAATATGGGTTCCTACTGTATGGATTTGAATTTGAATTTGAATTTTAAAAAATTTATAAAGCGCACTTTTACCATTGCGGTTTCATGGCGCTAATTAGGAAGCTGAAGTTTCTGTGAGGGAGTGGAAAGCTTTAGGATAGGAAGGCTTGACAAAAGAGATGGGTTTTAAGCCTTTTACGGAACTCAATGTAGGTGGGAGCAGATCTAACAGAAAAAGGGAGAGTTCCAAAAAGTGGGGGCGAGAACAGAAAATTTGAAACCACCAGACCTGCTTTTCTTGAAGTGGGGAACAACAAGAAGGAGCTTAGTAGAGGAGCGTAGCTCTCTACTGGGACGGTAAACAGTGAGGGCAGAGGAAATGAACGCCGGGGCAGTGCCTGCTAAGGCCTGGAATATTGTACAACCCAGTTTAAAAAGGGACCGTTCTTTGATGGGTAACCAGTGGAGGGATTTAAGTGTGGGAGTGATATGGGAGGATTTGGGCAGCCTAAAAATCAGGCGAGCTGCCTGATTTTGCACCAACTGAAGGCGTCGGAGGGCACTGCCAGGGATTCCATTGTATACAAGGTTCCCATAATCCAATCGCGATAGAATCATCGCCATTAAAATCAGTTTTAGAGCGGGGGGAAAAAAACGGGACATTTTTCGAATGATACGGAGGGCAAAGAAACAAGAAGAAACAACCGAACTTATCTGGGTGTGAAGTGTGAGGTGTTGGTCAACCGTAATCCCCAGTGTTTTGGCAGAGAGTGATGGCAGAGGCGGGGGACCTAAGGAGGGTGGCCAGAAGGAGGGGGACCAGGGACTGCAACTGCCCACGGTAAGAATCAGCTCGGTCTTATCCGGGTTTAGTTTTAAGTGGTTGGAATTCATCCAATCCCTGATAAACAGCATTATGGATTGAAAATTAAGGACAGAAGCAGAGGAGTGAGAAAGATTAAAGATGAGCTGGAGGTCATCGGCGTAATTGTACACCGTGACCTCCATCTCCTGGAGGGCACAGATGAGGGGGAAAATGTACAGGTTAAATAATAAAGGGGAAAGAGAAGATCCCTGAGGGACACCGCACTGAACCTTGCGTGGAGGGGCAGTGTACTCAGCGAGACGGACTGCCTGAGTGCGCTCACTCAGGAAAGAGCTGAGCCAGACCAGCATCGTGCCCCCTATGCCCGCCGCCTTGACACGGGTAAGAAGGATGGAGTGATCAACCGTGTCAAAGGCGGCGGACAGATCCAGAAGGATGAGGGCCCGAGGAGTGTCCGTGTCCAGCCCCTCTCTTAGTTCGTCTATGACTGAGACCACGACCTTCTCTGTGGAATGTCGAGGTCGGAAGCCCGCCTGACATGGCGCAAGGTAAGCGCTGTTTTCAATGAAGGAGCTGAGTTCCTTGGTGACATAGGACTCGAGGACCTTGCCCAGGAAAGGGAGGAGTGAAATGGGACGATAGTTTAGTGAGGAGGAAGGATCGGCCCCAGGCTTTTTTAAAATGGGTATAATGGTGGCTGTTTTATAAGTGGCGGGGACAATGCCCCGCCTAAGTGAATCATTAAGGAGGGCAAGGGGGGGTGCATAACAGTTCGAAAAGGCCATGCGAAGTACGTTGGCCGGGCAGGGGTCAGCGGGAGAGCCAGACTTGACCCGGGCTAGCAAGGAGAGAAAAATTTCTTTGGTCAACGGAGGTATGCGGGTAAGGTTGAACTTATTGAGCGGTGACACAGGGGCTCAGAAAGTGGGGGAAGGGAGGGGTATATTAGCTTTAATTAATGCGACTTTCTCGATGAAAAAATCATTGAGTAGGTCGCAGAAAGCTTGGGACAGGGGGTCTTAAAAGAAGTCCTGTCAGAGGACGCCAGCTCATGAACCGTAGCAAAAATTTCTTTTGGCTGGTTTTCAGCAGCAAGGATACTACCCGAGAAATACTCGGTCTTGGCGGTAAGAATGGCTCTTTTGTACTCGTTAAGGATAGACGTGTAGTGGATTTTGAGGGTAGGACAGTAGGCCGACCTCCAAGCACGTTCTGCTCGACGTGCTTCAAGTTTTTTCCTTTTAAGTTCCGGAGTGAACCATTTGTTGGCCAGGTGGGCCCTTCTAATGATAACACACTTCATAGGAGCCACCTGATCACTAGCCTTTGAAAGCCAGCCGTTTATGATGGTAGTTTGGGAAGGTAGAGTGGAACCTTCCAAGTCGGGACAGGTGGCTAGCAGGGAGGCGCACAGGGAAGGGACATCTGCGCCATTCCAGTACCTAGCCCGAATATCTAGAGGGTCAAAAGTATTTTTAACGGAGCTAAGGTCCAAGGAGAAGGAGATCATAGAATGGTCGGACCACGCACATGGCGCCACTATGGGAATAGTGACTGGGACATTGAGAGTCCAAATTTGGTCTAAAGTATGACCTCGAGAATGAGTAGGAATATGGACCTGAGAAACAAAATTAAAACTAAGCAGGAGCTGGGTAAAGTCTCTGGACATAGCGTCTTCCGTTGGGTCGTTGGGCCAAAAGTTAAAATCCCCTAAAACGAATACAGAGGCATTATTAACCACTAAAGTAGCAAGTAAGTCTTGGATAGCAGGGATAAAATGAGGGCAAGGTTGTGGTGGGCGGTAGAAAAGAACACACGTGATCGGGGTCTGAAAGGAAGTGGTGCGTACCACTAAATGATCCACTGCCGGTATGAGGGGAGAAGGGAGTACCTGAAAGTGAAGGTTGTTACGAGCTATCAGGGCAACTCCACCCCCTAACTTCCCCTCAGGTCGATCAGCTCGGATAATGAAGTAGGAGGGGGGGAGCGCTGCCAAGATGCTAGGGAGTGAATCAGTACGGAGCCATGTTTCTGTTAAAAACAAGAGATGGGGATTGTGTGACTCCAAAAAGCTGAATAGTTCAAGCTGATGCTTGACAGCTGACCTAGTATTCAAGAGGTATGCTAAGGTAGCAGGAGTAGGATTAGTTAAACAAGCATGTGTAGGAGGGGCAAATAAAGAAGGAGCAGGGGGATGGAGGGTGACAGGAAGAGAGCATGGCGTAATTTTCCGAGCCAGACCGAGTTCTATAACCCGTGAAATGGCAGCTGGGTTAAGAGGCCAAGAAGCCTGAAAGGAGCAGAGTTGGGCAGCGGAATAGGAAATAAAATGGGCATAAAGCATGGCCCCTGGCCCCGGCCGGCCGCGGACGGGCGCAGACGGGCTTGCCTTTGGCCTGAGGTCCCCAGTTATTAAGGAAACCTGAGGAAGGAAATGTCCAAGGGAGCCTAGAAGTAAAGAGGGTTGGCTGCTGTGTACACCCTGATGTTTGATACCCCTAGTTTGATGGTAGAGGGAGCCTAGCTGTTTCCCTACAGGTGTTCCTGGTCTATGAGGAGGGTCCCTACCTGATATTACTGCTGGATGAGGTATGTTCTGCCTAATGTTGGTCAATAGGTTGGCCTGACGTGTTATTCCAGGCCCTTGGTTATGTCCCAGGTTAATGGGCCAGCTGTGCTGATTTATTACAGGTGCTCCTATTTATGATGTACTGTGAAGCCCTGATGTTTTTTCCTTACAGGGGTTGGGTTGGCGTTATTGTGCATGATGTATATCTATGCTAATGTGGTATTTTGCGACTACAGCCCTCCCCTAAGGATGAGAGTCTGAGTTGGCCCCACCAGATTGGCCCCAGATCTAATGTTATTTTGATCCTATCCTTTTTCCTTTCAGCATGGACTTAGAGACTCAGCCCTTACTTCCCATGTAAATAATCCCCCCTTTATACACTTGGCTCTGGCGCCAATTGGCGCCCTGTTGTGACACTACTGTTTTGCATTTTATTTTGCCTTGCAGGTTGGAAACACTACTAAACTACTTATCTTTTTCCAACTCAAACTGGTGTCCTGCCTCTTTTGTGATGTGCCTGGTGTGTCGTCTGTGGGTACTGCGTGAGTGCTTCACATGTCCTCGAAGTTTGGCCTGCCCGCTTGGTCCGTGCTACCCCCCCTTTGAGATTTGGGTAACCCCATTTCTTACAAAATGTATTCATCGAGTCCTTCGAGCAGCGTTTGATCCAAGGAGATAAACAGTCCAAAATGAGACACAAGAAAAATGAATCTTTTTTCAAAGAATTAAACTTGGCCTGTACAGGCATCGAACCTGTGACCTTGGCGATATTAGCACCATGCTCTTACCAACTGAGCTAACAGGCCAATTTGCACATCTTTTGGAGGACCAGCACAGGAAGCAGTGCTAATGATAGTTCAACCGGGAGATTTGGAAAGCTTAATTTCAGCTGTTTAATATGAATTAACTTTCATATTATCAACATGAAGAAACTAATATGACTTCAAAAAAATTGCAATACAAAAGAGATTTCCATACTTAGTGTTAGAATTTGGAACCAGTAACGTTTTTTCCACGTGGTTTAGCAATAAATAAATATTCATCACCTATATTCAATTGATTCATCTAATCATTCTATCAGCTTCTGCGCAAAGGAAATATAGAGGTAAACATGATACAGAAGAAAATACATTTATTTTCAACATTAAAGGAGCATCAAGTATTGGCTTGGAGACTGATTGAAATTATGTCCTTTGCGTTTTTAACTTCATGCTCTAACAGACTAAACTAATAAGCTCACTAAATATATAGAATACTTTTGAAGAATTAGCAGATGATGAAATGCTACTGGATCCATCCAATCCTTCAAGAAGCGTGTGATTCAAGGAGATAAACAGTCCAAAATGAGACACAAGAAAAATTCATCTTTGTTCAAACAATTAAACTTGGCCTGTACAGGGATCGAACCTGTGACCTTGGCGTTATTAGCACCACGATCTAACCATCTGAGCTAACAGGCCATTTTGCACAACTACCTGGAGGTCCAGCATATGAAGAAGGGCAAATGATAGTTAACCCAGGAGATTTGGAAAGCTTAATTTCAGCAGTTTACCATGAAGTTATTGTTATATATTATCAACATGAAGAAACTAATATGACTTAAAAAAAATTACAATACAAAAGAGATTTTCATACTTAGTGTTAGAACTTAGAACCATTAACGTTTTTTCCAAGTGGTTAAGCAATAAATAAATATTCATCACCTATATTGAATTGATTCATCTAATCATTTTATCAGCTTCTCCTCAAAGGAAATATAGAGATAAACATGATACTTTAGAAAATACATCTATTTTCAACATTAAAGGTGCATCAAGTATTGGCTTGGAGACTGATTGAAAGTATGTCCTTGGCGTTTTTAACTTCATGCTCTAACAGACTAAACTAATAGTCTCACTAAATATATAGCATACTATTGAAGATGAAGCAGATGATGACGTCCTACTGATTGTTAATCCGGGATAGTTGGAAAGCTTATATTCAGCTGTTTACATTCATAGTATCTTTATATATTATCAACAAGACTAAACAAAAATGATCTCAATAAATTGCAATAAATAAGAGATTTAGTTACTTGGCGTTAGAACTTAGAACCATTAATAGATATTCCAGGCGCTTTTAGAATAGTAATTAACTCTATATTTATATCAAATGTATTCATCCAATCCATCAAGCAGCGTTTGATCCAAGGAGATAAACAGTCCAAAATGAGACATAAGAAAAATTCATCTTTTTTCAAAGAATTAAACTTGGCCTGTACAGGGATCGAACCTGTGACCTTGGCGTTATTAGCACCACGCTCTAACCAACTGAGCTAACAGGGCAAATTTCACATCTTCTGGAGGACCAGCACAGGAAGCAGTGCTAATGATAGTTCAACTGGGAGATTTGGAAAGCTTAATTTCAGCTGTTTAATATGAATTAACTTTCATATTATCAACATGAAGAAACTAATATGACTTCAAAAAAATTGCAATAAAAAAGAGATTTCCATACTTAGTGTTAGAATTTTGAACCAGTAACGTTTTTTCCACGTGGTTTAGCAATAAATAAATATTCATCACCTATATTCAATTGATTCATCTAATCATTCTATCAGCTTCTGCGCAAAGGAAATATAGAGGTAAACATGATACAGAAGAAAATACATCTATTTTCAACATTAAAGGAGCATCAAGTATTGGCTTGGAGACTGATTGAAAGTATGTCCTTGGCGTTTTTAACTTCATGCTCTAACAGACTAAACTAATAGCCTCACTAAATATATAGTATACTATTGAAGATGAAGCAGATGATGAAGTCCTACTGATTGTTAATCTGGGATAGTTGGAAAGCTTATATTCAGCTGTTTACATTCATAGTATCTTTATATATTATCAACAAGACTAAACAAAAATGATCTCAATAAATTGCAATAAATAAGAGATTTAGTTACTTGGCGTTAGAACTTAGAACCATTAATAGATATTCCAGGCGCTTTAAGAATAGTAATTAATTCTATAATTATATCAAATGTATTCATCCAATCCTTCAAGCAGCGTTTGATCCAAGGAGATAAACAGTCCAAAATCAGACACAAGAAAAATTCATCTTTTTTCAAAGAAATAAACTTGGCCTGTACAGGGATCGAACCTGTGACCTTGGCGTTATTAGCACCACGCTCTAACCAACTGAGCTAACAGGCCAATTTGCACATCTTTTGGAGGACCAGCACAGGAAGCAGTGCTAATGATAGTTCAACCGGGAGATTTGGAAAGCTTAATTTCAGCTGTTTAATATGAATTAACTTTCATATTATCAACATGAAGAAACTAATATGACTTCAAAAAAATTGCAATACAAAAGAGATTTCCATACTTAGTGTTAGAATTTTGAACCAGTAACGTTTTTTCCACGTGGTTTAGCAATAAATAAATATTCATCACCTATATTCAATTGATTCATCTAATCATTCTATCAGCTTCTGCGCAAAGGAAATATAGAGGTAAACATGATACAGAAGAAAATACATCTATTTTCAACATTAAAGGAGCATCAAGTATTGGCTTGGAGACTGATTGAAATTATGTCCTTTGCGTTTTTAACTTCATGCTCTAACAGACTAAACTAATAGGCTCACTAAATATATAGAATACTTTTGAAGAATTAGCAGATGATGAAATGCTACTGGATCCATCCAATCCTTCAAGCAGCGTGTGATTCAAGGAGATAAACAGTCCAAAATGAGACACAAGAAAAATTCATCTTTGTTCAGACATTTAAACTTGGCCTGTACAGGGATCAAACCTGTGACCTTGGCGTTATTAGCACCACGCTCTAACCATCTGAGCTAACATGCCATTTTGCACAACTACCTGGAGGTCCAGCATATGAAGAAGGGCAAATGATAGTTAACCCAGGAGATTTGGAAAGCTTAATTTCAGCAGTTTACCATGAAGTTATTGTTATATATTCTCAACATGAAGAAACTAATATGACTTAAAAAAAATTACAATACAAAAGAGATTTTCATACTTAGTGTTAGAACTTAGAACCATTAACGTTTTTTCCATGTGGTTAAGCAATAAATAAATATTCATCTCCTATATTGAATTGATTCATCTAATCATTTTATCAGCTTCTCCTCAAAGGAAATATAGAGATAAACATGATACTTTAGAAAATACATCTATTTTCAACATTAACGGTGCATCAAGTATTGGCTTGGAGACTGATTGAAAGTATGTCCTTGGCGTTTTTAACTTCATGCTCTAACAGACTAAACTAATAGTCTCACTAAATATATAGCGTACTATTGAAGATGAAGCAGATGATGACGTCCTACTGATTGTTAATCCGGGATAGTTGGAAAGCTTATATTCAGCTGTTTACATTCATAGTATCTTTATATATTATCAACAAGACTAAACAAAAATGATCTCAATAAATTGCAATAAATAAGAGATTTAGTTACTTGGCGTTAGAACTTAGAACCATTAATAGATATTCCAGGCGCTTTTAGAATAGTAATTAATTCTATAATTATATCAAATGTATTCATCCATTCCATCAAGCAGCGTTTGATCCAAGGTGATAAACAGTCCAAAATGAGACACAAGAAAAATTCATCTTTTTTCAAAGAATTAAACTTGGCCTGTACAGGGATCGAACCTGTGACCTTGGCGTTATTAGCACCACGCTCTAACCAACTGAGCTAACAGGCCAAATTTCACATCTTCTGGAGGACCAGCACAAGAAGCAGTGCTAATGATAGTTCAACTGGGAGATTTGGAAAGCTTAATTTCAGCTGTTTAATATGAATTAACTTTCATATTATCAACATGAAGAAACTAATATGACTTCAAAAAAATTGCAATAAAAAAGAGATTTCCATACTTAGTGTTAGAATTTTGAACCAGTAACGTTTTTTCCACGTGGTTTAGCAATAAATAAATATTCATCACCTATATTCAATTGATTCATCTAATCATTCTATCAGCTTCTGCTCAAAGGAAATATAGAGGTAAACATGATACAGAAGAAAATACATCTATTTTCAACATTAAAGGAGCATCAAGTATTGGCTTGGAGACTGATTGAAAGTATGTCCTTGGCGTTTTTAACTTCATGCTCTAACAGACTAAACTAATAGTCTCACCAAATATATAGTATACTATTGAAGATGAAGCAGATGATGAAGTCCTACTGATTGTTAATCCGGGATAGTTGGAAAGCTTATATTCAGCTGTTTACATTCATAGTATCTTTATATATTATCAACAAGACTAAACAAAAATGATCTCAATAAATTGCAATAAATAAGAGATTTAGTTACTTGGCGTTAGAACTTAGAACCATTAATAGATATTCCAGGCGCTTTAAGAATAGTAATTAATTCTATAATTATATCAAATGTATTCATCCAATCCTTCAAGCAGCGTTTGATCCAAGGAGATAAACAGTCCAAAATCAGACCCAAGAAAAATTCATCTTTTTTCAAAGAATTAAACTTGGCCTGTACAGGGATCGAACCTGTGACCTTGGCGTTATTAGCACCACGCTCTAACCAACTGAGCTAACAGGCCAATTTGCACATCTTTTGGAGGACCAGCACAGGAAGCAGTGCTAATGATAGTTCAACCGGGAGATTTGGAAAGCTTAATTTCAGCTGTTTAATATGAATTAACTTTCATATTATCAACATGAAGAAACTAATATGACTTCAAAAGAATTGCAATACAAAAGAGATTTCCATACTTAGTGTTAGAATTTTGAACCAGTAACGTTTTTTCCACGTGGTTTAGCAATAAATAAATATTCATCACCTATATTCAATTGATTCATCTAATCATTCTATCAGCTTCTGCGCAAAGGAAATATAGAGGTAAACATGATACAGAAGAAAATACATCTATTTTCAACATTAAAGGAGCATCAAGTATTGGCTTGGAGACTGATTGAAAGTATGTCCTTGGCGTTTTTAACTTCATGCTCTAACAGACTAAACTAATAGGCTCACTAAATATATAGAATACTTTTGAAGAATTAGCAGATGATGAAATGCTACTGGATCCATCCAATCCTTCAAGCAGCGTGTGATTCAAGGAGATAAACAGTCCAAAATGAGACACAAGAAAAATTCATCTTTGTTCAAACAAGTAAACTTGGCCTGTACAGGGATCGAACCTGTGACCTTGGCGTTATTAGCACCACGCTCTAACTATCTGAGCTAACAGGCCATTTTGCACAGCTACCTGGAGGTCCAGCATATGAAGAAGGGCAAATGATAGTTAACCCAGGAGATTTGGAAAGCTTAATTTCAGCAGTTTACCATGAAGTTATTGTTATATATTATCAACATGAAGAAACTAATATGACTTAAAAAAAATTACAATACAAAAGAGATTTTCATACTTAGTGTTAGAACTTAGAACCATTAACGTTTTTTCCATGTGGTTAAGCAATAAATAAATATTCATCACCTATATTGAATTGATTCATCTAATCATTTTATCAGCTTCTCCTCAAAGGAAATATAGAGATAAACATGATACAGTAGAAAATACATCTATTTTCAACATTAAAGGTGCATCAAGTATTGGCTTGGAGACTGATTGAAAGTATGTCCTTGGCATTTTTAACTTCATGCTCTAACAGACTAAACTAATAGTCTCACTAAATATATAGCATACTATTGAAGATGAAGCAGATGATGACGTCCTACTGATTGTTAATCCGGGATAGTTGGAAAGCTTATATTCAGCTGTTTACATTCATAGTATCTTTATATATTATCAACAAGACTAAACAAAAATGATCTCAATAAATTGCAATAAATAAGAGATTTAGTTACTTGGCGTTAGAACTTAGAACCATTAATAGATATTCCAGGCGCTTTTAGAATAGTAATTAATTCTATAATTATATCAAATGTATTCATCCAATCCATCAAGCAGCGTTTGATCCAAGGAGATAAACAGTCCAAAATGAGACACAAGAAAAATTCATCTTTTTTCAAAGAATTAAACTTGGCCTGTACAGGGATCGAACCTGTGACCTTGGCGTTGTTAACACCACGCTCTAACCAACTGAGCTAACAGGCCAAATTTCACATCTTCTGGAGGACCAGCACAGGAAGCAGTGCTAATGATAGTTCAACTGGGAGATTTGGAAAGCTTAATTTCAGCTGTTTAATATGAATTAACTTTCATATTATCAACATGAAGAAACTAATAAGACTTCAAAAAAATTGCAATAAAAAAGAGATTTCCATACTTAGTGTTAGAATTTTGAACCAGTAACGTTTTTTCCACGTGGTTTAGCAATAAATAAATATTCATCACCTATATTCAATTGATTCATCTAATCATTCTATCAGCTTCTGCACAAAGGAAATATAGAGGTAAACATGATACAGAAGAAAATACATCTATTTTCAACATTAAAGGAGCATCAAGTATTGGCTTGGAGACTGATTGAAAGTATGTCCTTTGCGTTTTTAACTTCATGCTCTAACAGACTAAACTAATAGGCTCACTAAATATATAGAATACTTTTGAAGAATTAGCAGATGATGAAATGCTACTGATTCCATCCAATCCTTCAAGCAGCGTGTGATTCAAGGAGATAAACAGTCCAAAATGAGACACAAGAAAAATTAATCTTTGTTCAAACAATTAAACTTGGCCTGTACAGGGATCGAACCTGTGACCTTGGCATTATTAGCACCACGCTCTAACCATCTGAGCTAACAGGCCATTTTGCACAACTACCTGGAGGTCCAGCATATGAAGAAGGGCAAATGATAGTTAACCCAGGAGATTTGGAAAGCTTAATTTCAGCAGTTTACCATGAAGGTATTGTTATATATTATCAACATGAAGAAACTAATATGACTTAAAAAAATTACAATACAAAAGAGATTTTCATACTTAGTGTTAGAACTTAGAACCATTAACGTTTTTTCCATGTGGTTAAGCAATAAATAAATATTCATCACCTATATTGAATTGATTCATCTAATCATTTTATCAGCTTCTCCTCAAAGGAAATATAGAGATAAACATGATACAGTAGAAAATACATCTATTTTCAACATTAAAGGTGCATCAAGTATTGGCTTGGAGACTGATTGAAAGTATGTCCTTGGCGTTTTTAACTTCATGCTCTAACAGACTAAACTAATAGTCTCACTAAATATATAGTATACTATCGAAGATGAAGCTGATGATGAAGTCCTACTGATTGTTAATCCGGGATAGTTGGAAAGCTTATATTCAGCTGTTTACATTCATAGTATCTTTATATATTATCAACAAGACTAAACAAAAATTATCTAAATAAATTGCAATAAATAAGAGATTTAGTTACTTGGCGTTAGAACTTAGAACCATTAATAGATATTCCAGGCGCTTTAAGAATAGTAATTAATTCCATAATTATATCAAATGTATTCATCCAATCCTTCAAGCAGCGTTTGATCCAATGAGATAAACAGTACAAAATGAGACACAAGAAAAATTCATCTTTTTTCAAAGAATTAAACTTGGCCTGTACAGGGATCGAACCTGTGACCTTGGCGTTATTAGCATCACGCTCTAACCAACTGATCTAACAGGCCAATTTGCATATCTTCTGGACGACCAGCACAGGAAGCAGTGCTAATGATAGTTCAACCGGGAGATTTGGACAGCTTAATTTCAGCTGTTTAATATGAATTAACTTTCATGTTATCAACATGAAGAAACTAATATGACTTCAAAAAAATTGCAATACAAAAGAGATTTCCATACTTAGTGTTAGAATTTTGAACCAGTAACGTTTTTTCCACGCAGTTTAGCAATAAATAAATATTCATCACCTATATTCAATTGATTCATCTAATCATTCTATCAGCTTCTGCGCAAAGGAAATATAGAGGTAAACATGATACAGAAGAAAATACATCTATTTTCAACATTAAAGGAGCATCAAGTATTGGCTTGGAGACTGATTGAAATAATGTCCTTTGCGTTTTTAACTTCATGCTCTAACAGACTAAACTAATAGGCTCACTAAATATATAGAATACTTTTGAAGAATTAGCAGATGATGAAATGCTACTGATTCCATCCAATCCTTCAAGCAGCGTGTGATTCAAGGAGATAAACAGTCCAAAATGAGACACTAGAAAAATTCATCTTTTTTCAAACAATTAAACTTGGCCTGTACAGGGATCGAACATGTGACCTTGGCGTTATTAGCACCTCGCTCAAACCATCTGAGCTAACAGGCCATTTTGCACAACTACCAGGAGGTCCAGCAAATGAAGAAGGGCAAATAATAGTTAACCCAGGAGATTTGGAAAGCTTAATTTCAGCAGTTTACCATGAAGTTATTGACTGTTATATATTATCAACGTGAAGAAACTAATATGACTTAAAAACAATTACAATACAAAAGAGATTTTCATACTTAGTGTTAGAACTTAGAACCATTAACGTTTTTTCCATGTGGTTAAGCAATAAATAAATATTCATCACCTATATTGAATTGATTCATCTAATCATTTTATCAGCTTCTCCTCAAAGAAAATATAGAGATACACATGATACAGTAGAAAATACATCTATTTTCAACATTAAAGGAGCATCAAGTATTGGCTTGGAGACTGATTGAAAGTATGTCCTTGGCGTTTTTAACTTCATGCTCTAACAGACTAAACTAATAGGCTCACTAAATATATAGAATACTTTTGAAGAATTAGCAGATGATGAAATGCTGCTGATTCCATCCAATCCTTCAAGCAGCGTGTGATTCAAGGAGATAAACAGTCCAAAATGAGACCCAAGAAAAATTCATCTTTGTTCAAACAATTAAACTTGGCCTGTACAGGGAGCGAACCTGTGACCTTGGCGTTATTAGCACCACACTCTAACCATCTGAGCTAACAGGCCATTTTGCACAACTACCTGGAGGTCCAGCAAATGAAGAAGGGCAAATGATAGTTAACCCAGGAGATTTGGAAAGCTTCATTTCAGCAGTTTACCATGAAGTTATTGTTATATCTTATCAACATGAAGAAACTAATATGACTTAAAAAAAATTACAATACAAAAGAGATTTTCATACTTAGTGTTAGAACTTAGAACCATTAACGTTTTTTCCATGTGGTTAAGCAATAAATAAATATTCATCACCTATATTGAAATGATTCATCTAATCATTTTATCAGCTTCTCCTCAAAGGAAATAAAGAGATAAACATGATACAGTAGAAAATACATCTATTTTCAACATTAAAGGAGCATCAAGTATTGGCTTGGAGACTGATTGAAAGTATGTCCTTGGCGTTTTTAACTTCATGCTCTAACAGACTAAACTAATAGAGTCACTAAATATATAGCATACTACTGAAGATGAAGCAGATGATGAAGTCCTACTGATTGTTAATCCGGGATAGTTGGAAAGCTTATATTCAGCTGTTTACATTCATAGTATCTTTATATATTATCAACAAGACTAAACAAAAATGATCTCAATAAATTGCAATAAATAAGAGATTTAGTTACTTGGCGTTAGAACTTAGAACCATTAATAGATATTCCAGGCGCTTTAAGAATAGTAATTAATTCTATAATTATATCAAATGTATTCATCCAATCCTTCAAGCAGCGTTTGATCCAAGGAGATAAACAGTCCAAAATGAGACACAAGAAAAATTCATCTGTTTTTCAAAGAATTAAACTTGGCCTGTACAGGGATCGAACCTGTGACCTTGGCGTTATTAGCATCACGCTCTAACCAACTGACCTAACAGGCCAATTTGCATATCTTCTGGACGACCAGCACAGGAAGCAGTGCTAATGATAGTTCAACCGGGAGATTTGGACAGCTTAATTTCAGCTGTTTAATATGAATTAACTTTCATGTTATCAACATGAAGAAACTAATATGACTTCAAAAAAATTGCAATACAAAAGAGATTTCCATACTTAGTGTTAGAATTTTGAACCAGTAACGTTTTTTCCACGCAGTTTAGCAATAAATAAATATTCATCACCTATATTCAATTGATTCATCTAATCATTCTATCAGCTTCTGCGCAAAGGAAATATAGAGGTAAACATGATACAGAAGAAAATACATCTATTTTCAACATTAAAGGAGCATCAAGTATTGGCTTGGAAACTGATTGAAATAATGTCCTTTGCGTTTTTAACTTCATGCTCTAACAGACTAAACTAATAGGCTCACTAAATATATAGAATACTTTTGAAGAATTAGCAGATGATGAAATGCTACTGATTCCATCCAATCCTTCAAGCAGCGTGTGATTCAAGGAGATAAACAGTCCAAAATGAGACACTAGAAAAATTCATCTTTTTTCAAACAATTAAACTTGGCCTGTACAGGGATCGAACATGTGACCTTGGCGTTATTAGCACCTCGCTCAAACCATCTGAGCTAACAGGCCATTTTGCACAACTACCAGGAGGTCCAGCAAATGAAGAAGGGCAAATAATAGTTAACCCAGGAGATTTGGAAAGCTTAATTTCAGCAGTTTACCATGAAGTTATTGACTGTTATATATTATCAACGTGAAGAAACTAATATGACTTAAAAACAATTACAATACAAAAGAGATTTTCATACTTAGTGTTAGAACTTAGAACCATTAACGTTTTTTCCATGTGGTTAAGCAATAAATAAATATTCATCACCTATATTGAATTGATTCATCTAATCATTTTATCAGCTTCTCCTCAAAGAAAATATAGAGATAAACATGATACAGTAGAAAATACATCTATTTTCAACATTAAAGGAGCATCAAGTATTGGCTTGGAGACTGATTGAAAGTATGTCCTTGGCGTTTTTAACTTCATGCTCTAACAGACTAAACTAATAGAGTCACTAAATATATAGCATACTACTGAAGATGAAGCAGATGATGAAGTCCTACTGATTGTTAATCCGGGATAGTTGGAAAGCTTATATTCAGCTGTTTACATTCATAGTATCTTTATATATTATCAACAAAACTAAACAAAAATGATCTCAATCAATTGCAATAAATAAGAGATTTAGTTACTTGGCGTTAGAACTTAGAACCATTAATAGATATTCCAGGCGCTTTAAGAATAGTAATTAATTCTATAATTATATCAAATGTATTCATCCACTCCTTCAAGCAGCATTTGATCCAAGGAGATAAACAGTCCAAAATGAGACACAAGAAAAATTCATCTTTTTTGAAAGAATTAAACTTGGCCTGTACAGGGATCAAACCTGTGACCTTGGCGTTATTAGCACCACGCTCTAACCAACTGAGCTAACAGGCCAATTTGCACATCTTCTGCAGGACCAGCACAGGAAGCAGTGCTAATGATAGTTCAACCAGGAGATTTGGAAAGCTTAATTTCAGCTGTTTAATATGAATTAACTTTCATATTATCAACATGAAGAAACTAATATGACTTCAAAAAAATTGCAATACAAAAGAGATTTCCATACTTAGTGTTAGAATTTTGAACCAGTAACGTTTTTTCCACGTGGTTTAGCAATAAATAAATATTCATCACCTATATTCAATTGATTCATCTAATCATTCTATCAGCTTCTGCGCAAAGGAAATATGGAGGTAAACATGATACAGAAGAAAATACATCTATTTTCAACATTAAAGGAGCTTCAAGTATTGGCTTGGAGACTGATTGAAATTATGTCCTTTGCGTTTTTAACTTCATGCTCTAACAGACTAAACTAATAGGCTCACTAAATATATAGAATACTTTTGAAGAATTAGCAGATGATGAAATGCTACTGATTCCATCCAATCCTTCAAGCAGCGTGTGATTCAAGGAGATAAACAGTCCAAAATGAGACCCAAGAAAAATTCATCTTTGTTCAAACAATTAAACTTGGCCTGTACAGGGAGCGAACCTGTGACCTTGGCGTTATTAGCACCACACTCTAACCATCTGAGCTAACAGGCCATTTTGCACAACTACCTGGAGGTCCAGCAAATGAAGAAGGGCAAATGATAGTTAACCCAGGAGATTTGGAAAGCTTAATTTCAGCAGTTTACCATGAAGTTATTGTTATATCTTATCAACATGAAGAAACTAATATGACTTAAAAAAAATTACAATACAAAAGAGATTTTCATACTTAGTGTTAGAACTTAGAACCATTAACGTTTTTTCCATGTGGTTAAGCAATAAATAAATATTCATCACCTATATTGAAATGATTCATCTAATCATTTTATCAGCTTCTCCTCAAAGGAAATAAAGAAATAAACATGATACAGTAGAAAATACATCTATTTTCAACATTAAAGGAGCATCAAGTATTGGCTTGGAGACTGATTGAAAGTATGTCCTTGGCGTTTTTAACTTCATGCTCTAACAGACTAAACTAATAGAGTCACTAAATATATAGCATACTACTGAAGATGAAGCAGATGATGAAGTCCTACTGATTGTTAATCCGGGATAGTTGGAAAGCTTATATTCAGCTGTTTACATTCATAGTATCTTTATATATTATCAACAAGACTAAACAAAAATGATCTCAATAAATTGCAATAAATAAGAGATTTAGTTACTTGGCGTTAGAACTTAGAACCATTAATAGATATTCCAGGCGCTTTAAGAATAGTAATTAATTCTATAATTATATCAAATGTATTCATCCAATCCTTCAAGCAGCGTTTGATCCAAGGAGATAAACAGTCCAAAATGAGACACAAGAAAAATTCATCTTTTTTCAAAGAATTAAACTTGGCCTGTACAGGGATCGAACCTGTGACCTTGGTGTTATTAGCATCATGCTCTAACTAACTGAGCTAACAGGCCAATTTGCACATCTTCTGGAGGACCAGCACAGGAAGCAGTGCTAATGATAGTTCAACCGGGAGATTTGGAAAGCTTAATTTCAGCTGTTTAATATGAATTAACTTTCATATTATCAACATGAAGAAACTAATATGACTTCAAAAAAATTGCAATACAAAAGAGATTTCCATACTTAGTGTTAGAATTTTGAACCAGTAACGTTTTTTCCACGTGGTTTAGCAATAAATAAATATTCATCACCTATATTCAATTGATTCATCTAATCATTCTATCAGCTTCTGCGCAAAGGAAATATGGAGGTAAACATGATACAGAAGAAAATACATCTATTTTCAACATTAAAGGAGCTTCAAGTATTGGCTTGGAGACTGATTGAAATTATGTCCTTTGCGTTTTTAACTTCATGCTCTAACAGACTAAACTAATAGGCTCACTAAATATATAGAATACTTTTGAAGAATTAGCAGATGATGAAATGCTACTGATTCCATCCAATCCTTCAAGCAGCGTGTGATTCAAGGAGATAAACAGTCCAAAATGAGACCCAAGAAAAATTCATCTTTGTTCAAACAATTAAACTTGGCCTGTACAGGGAGCGAACCTGTGACCTTGGCGTTATTAGCACCACACTCTAACCATCTGAGCTAACAGGCCATTTTGCACAACTACCTGGAGGTCCAGCAAATGAAGAAGGGCAAATGATAGTTAACCCAGGAGATTTGGAAAGCTTAATTTCAGCAGTTTACCATGAAGTTATTGTTATATCTTATCAACATGAAGAAACTAATATGACTTAAAAAAAATTACAATACAAAAGAGATTTTCATACTTAGTGTTAGAACTTAGAACCATTAACGTTTTTTCCATGTGGTTAAGCAATAAATAAATATTCATCACCTATATTGAAATGATTCATCTAATCATTTTATCAGCTTCTCCTCAAAGGAAATAAAGAAATAAACATGATACAGTAGAAAATACATCTATTTTCAACATTAAAGGAGCATCAAGTATTGGCTTGGAGACTGATTGAAAGTATGTCCTTGGCGTTTTTAACTTCATGCTCTAACAGACTAAACTAATAGAGTCACTAAATATATAGCATACTACTGAAGATGAAGCAGATGATGAAGTCCTACTGATTGTTAATCCGGGATAGTTGGAAAGCTTATATTCAGCTGTTTACATTCATAGTATCTTTATATATTATCAACAAGACTAAACAAAAATGATCTCAATAAATTGCAATAAATAAGAGATTTAGTTACTTGGCGTTAGAACTTAGAACCATTAATAGATATTCCAGGCGCTTTAAGAATAGTAATTAATTCTATAATTATATCAAATGTATTCATCCAATCCTTCAAGCAGCGTTTGATCCAAGGAGATAAACAGTCCAAAATGAGACACAAGAAAAATTCATCTTTTTTCAAAGAATTAAACTTGGCCTGTACAGGGATCGAACCTGTGACCTTGGTGTTATTAGCATCATGCTCTAACTAACTGAGCTAACAGGCCAATTTGCACATCTTCTGGAGGACCAGCACAGGAAGCAGTGCTAATGATAGTTCAACCGGGAGATTTGGAAAGCTTAATTTCAGCTGTTTAATATGAATTAACTTTCATATTATCAACATGAAGAAACTAATATGACTTCAAAAAAATTGCAATACAAAAGAGATTTCCATACTTAGTGTTAGAATTTTGAACCAGTAACGTTTTTTCCACGTGGTTTAGCAATAAATAAATATTCATCACCTATATTCAATTGATTCATCTAATCATTCTATCAGCTTCTGCGCAAAGGAAATATGGAGGTAAACATGATACAGAAGAAAATACATCTATTTTCAACATTAAAGGAGCTTCAAGTATTGGCTTGGAGAGTGATTGAAATTATGTCCTTTGCGTTTTTAACTTCATGCTCTAACAGACTAAACTAATAGGCTCACTAAATATATAGAATACTTTTGAAGAATTAGCAGATGATGAAATGCTACTGATTCCATCCAATCCTTCAAGCAGCGTGTGATTCAAGGAGATAAACAGTCCAAAATGAGACACAAGAAACATTCATCTTTGTTCAAACAATTAAACTTGGCCTGTACAGGGATCGAACCTGTGACCTTGGCGTTATTAGCACCACGCTCTAACCATCTGAGCTAACAGGCCATTTTGCACAACTACCTGGAGGTCCAGCATATGAAGAAGGGCAAATGATAGTTAACCCAGGAGATTTGGAAAGCTTAATTTCAGCAGTTTACCATGAAGTTATTGTTATATATTATCAACATGAAGAAACTAATATGACTTAAAAAAAATTACAATACAAAAGAGATTTTCATACTTAGTGTTAGAACTTAGAACCATTAACGTTTTTTCCATGTGGTTAAGCAATAAATAAATATTCATCACCTATATTGAATTGATTCATCTAATCATTTTATCAGCTTCTCCTCAAAGGAAATATAGAGATAAACATGATACAGTAGAAAATACATCTATTTTCAACATTAATGGTGCATCAAGTATTGGCTTGGAGACTGATTGAAAGTATGTCCTTGCCGTTTTTAACTTCATGCTCTAACAGACTAAACTAATAGTCTCACTAAATATATAGTATACTATCGAAGATGAAGCTGATGATGAAGTCCTACTGATTGTTAATCCGGGATAGTTGGAAAGCTTATATTCAGCTGTTTACATTCATAGTATCTTTATATATTATCAACAAGACTAAACAAAAATGATCTAAATAAATTGCAATAAATAAGAGATTTAGTTACTTGGTGTTAGAACTTAGAACCATTATTAGATATTCCAGGCGCTTTAAGAATAGTAATTAATTCCATAATTATATCAAATGTATTCATCCAATCCTTCAAGCAGCGTTTGATCCAAGGAGATAAACAGTCCAAAATGAGACACAAGAAAAATTCATCTTTTTTCAAAGAATTAAACTTGGCCTGTACAAGGATCAAACCTGTGACCTTGGCGTTATTAGCACCACACTCTAACCGACTGAGCTAACAGGCCAATTTGCACATCTTCAGGAGGACCAGCACAGGAAGCAGTGCTAATGATAGTTCAACCGGGAGATTTGGAAAGCTTAATTTCAGCTGTTTAATATGAATTAACTTTCATATTATCAACATGAAGAAACTAATATGACTTCAAAAAAATTGCAATACAAAAGAGATTTCCATACTTAGTGTTAGAATTTTGAACCAGTAAAGTTTTTTTCACGCAGTTTAGCAATAAATAAATATTCATCACCTATATTCAATTGATTCATCTAATCATTCTATCAGCTTCTGCGCAAAGGAAATATAGAGGTAAACATGATACAGAAGAAAATACATCTATTTTCAACATTAAAGGAGCATCAAGTATTGGCTTGGAGACTGATTGAAATAATGTCCTTTGCGTTTTTAACTTCATGCTCTAACAGACTAAACTAATAGGCTCACTAAATATATAGAATACTTTTGAAGAATTAGCAGATGATGAAATGCTACTGATTCCATCCAATCCTTCAAGCAGCGTGTGATTCAAGGAGATAAACAGTCCAAAATGAGACACTAGAAAAATTCATCTTTGTTCAAACAATTAAACTTGGCCTGTACAGGGATCGAACCTGTGACCTTGGCGTTATTAGCACCACGCTCTAACCATCTGAGCTAACAGGCAATTTTGCACAACTACCTGGAGGTCCAGCAAATGAAGAAGGGCAAATGATAGTTAACCGAGGAGATTTGGAAAGCTTAATTTCAGCAGTTTACCATGAAGTTATTGTTATATATTATCAACATGAAGAAACTAATATGACTTAAAAAAAATTACAATACAAAAGAGATTTTCATACTTAGTGTTAGAACGTAGAACCATTAACGTTTTTTCCATGTGGTTAAGCAATAAATAAATATTCATCACCTATATTGAATTGATTCATCTAATCATTTTATCAGCTTCTCCTCAAAGGAAATATAGAGATAAACATGATACAGTAGAAAATACATCTATTTTCAACATTAAAGGAGCATCAAGTATTGGCTTAGAGACTGATTGAAAGTATGTCCTTGGCGTTTTTAACTTCATGCTCTAACAGACTAAACTAATAGAGTCACTAAATATATAGCATACTACTGAAGATGAAGCAGATGATGAAGTCCTACTGATTGTTAATCCGGGATAGTTGGAAAGCTTATATTCAGCTGTTTACATTCATAGTATCTTTATATATTATCAACAAGACTAAACAAAAATGATCTCAATAAATTGCAATAAATAAGAGATTTAGTTACTTGGCGTTAGAACTTAGAACCATTAATAGATATTCCAGGCGCTTTAAGAATAGTAATTAATTCTATAATTATATCAAATGTATTCATCCAATCCTTCAAGCAGCATTTGATCCAAGGAGATAAACAGTCCAAAATGAGACACAAGAAAAATTCATCTTTTTTCAAAGAATTAAACTTGGCCTGTACAGGGATCGAACCTGTGACCTTGGCGTTATTAGCACCACGCTCTAACCAACTGAGCTAACAGGTCAATTTGCACATCTCCTGGAGGACCAGCACAGGAAGCAGTGCTAACGATAGTTCAAACGGGAGATTTGGAAAGCTTAATTTCAGCTGTTTAATATGAATTAACTTTCATATTATCAACATGAAGAAACTAATATGACTTCAAAAAAATTGCAATACAAAAGAGATTTCCATACTTAGTGTTAGAATTTTGAACCAGTAACGTTTTTTCCACGTGGTTTAGCAAAAAATAAATATTCATCACCTATATTCAATTGATTCATCTAATCATTCTATCAGCTTCTGCGCAAAGGAAATATGGAGGTAAACATGATACAGAAGAAAATACATCTATTTTCAACATTAAAGGAGCTTCAAATATTGGCTTGGAGACTGATTGAAATTATGTCCTTTGCGTTTTTAACTTCATGCTCTAACAGACTAAACTAATAGGCTCACTTAATATATAGAATACTTTTAAAGAATTAGCAGATGATGAAATGCTACTGATTCCATCCAATCCTTCAAGCAGCGTGTGATTCAAGAAGATTAACAGTCCAAAATGAGACACAAGAAAAATTCATCTTTGTTCAAACAATTGAACTTGGTCTGTACAGGGATCGAACCAGTGACCTTGACGTTATTAGCACCACGCTCTAACCATCTGAGCTAACAGGCCATTTTGCACAACTACCTGGAGGTCCAGCAAATGAAGAAGGGCAAATTATAGTTAACCCAGGAGATTTGGAAAGCTTAATTTCAGCAGTTTACCATGAAGTTATTGTTATATATTATCAACATGAAGAAACTAATATGACTTAAAAAAAATTACAATACAAAAGAGATTTTCATACTTAGTGTTAGAACTTAGAACCATTAACGTTTTTTCCATGTGGTTAAGCAATAAATAAATATTCATCACCTATATTGAATTGATTCATCTAATCATTTTATCAGCTTCTCTTCAAAGGAAATATAGAGATAAACATGATACAGTAGAAAATACATCTATTTTCAACATTAAAGGAGCATCAAGTATTGGCTTGGAGACTGATTGAAAGTATGTCCTTGGCGTTTTTAACTTGATGCTCTAACAGACTAAACTAATAGAGTCACTAAATATATAGCATACTACTGAAGATGAAGCAGATGATGAAGTCCTACTGATTGTTAATCCGGAATAGTTGGAAAGCTTATATTCAGCTGTTTACATTCATAGTATCTTTATATATTATCAACAAGACTAAACAAAAATGATCTCAATAAATTGCAATAAATAAGAGATTTAGTTACTTGGCGTTAGAACTTAGAACCATTAATAGATATTCGAGGCGCTTTAAGAATAGTAATTAATTCTATAATTATATCAAATGTATTCATCCAATCCTTCAAGCAGCGTTTGATCCAAGGAGATAAACAGTCCAAAATGAGACACAAGAAAAATTCATCTTTTTTCAAAGAATTAAACTTGGCCTGTACAGGGATCGAACCTGTGACCTTGGCGTTATTAGCACCACGCTCTAACCAACTGAGCTAACAGGCCAATTTGCACATCTTCAGGAGGACCAGCACAGGAAGCCGTGCTAATGACAGTTCAACCGGGAGATTTGGAAAGCTTAATTTCAGCTGTTTAATATGAATTAACTTTCATATTATCAACATGAAGAAACTAATATGACTTCAAAAAAATTGCAATACAAAAGAGATTTCCATACTTAGTGTTAGAATTTTGAACCAGTAACGTTTTTTCCACGTGGTTTAGCAATAAATAAATATTCATCACCTATATTCAATTGATTCATCTAATCATTCTATCAGCTTCTGCGCAAAGGAAATATGGAGGTAAACATGATACAGAAGAAAATACATCTATTTTCAACATTAAAGGAGCATCAAGTATTGGCTTGGAGACTGATTGAAATTATGTCCTTTGCGTTTTTAACTTCATGCTCTAACAGACTAAACTAATAGGCTCACTAAATATATAGAATACTTTTGAAGAATTAGCAGATGATGAAATGCTACTGATTCCATCCAATCCTTCAAGCAGCGTGTGAGTCAAGGAGATAAACAGTCCAAAATGAGACACAAGAAAAATTCATCTTTGTTCAAACAATTAGACTTGGCCTGTACAGGGATCGAACCTGTGACCTGGGCGTTATTAGCACCACGCTCTAACCATCTGAGCTAAAAGGCCATTTTGCACAGCTAGCTGGAGGTCCAGCATATGAAGAAGGGCAAATGATAGTTAACCCAAGAGATTTGGAAAGCTTAATTTCAGCAGTTTACCATGAAGTTATTGTTATATATTATCAACATGAAGAAACTAATATGACTTAAAAAAATTACAATATGTTAATGTTATGTTATGTTAATAACTTTTATTCAGCGCACAGCTGCCCCAGCGAAGGGGCGTCCTGGCGCCTGATCAAGTACCACAACATAACAGATCGCCACTGAGAAGAAGAAATTAATTAACGGAGGTGAACAGATGGGTCTTAATCGCCCGTCTGAAAAGAGTCAGGCTATTCAGGGCACGGATATGGACAGGAAGAGAGTTCCATAGTCCAGCCGCCATAACACAAAAAGAACGACCTCCTATCCTACTCAATCTGAATCTAGGCACGTTCGCTAGGTAGAGAGATTCCGACCTGAGAGACCGCCTGGGGACATATGGGGAAACAAGGCCCATCAAGGCGGGGGGAGACGAGAGTTTCAAGATCTTAAATGTCAAACAGAGTGCCTTAAATTTGATTCTCTGTCTGACCGGCAGCCAATGCAGGGAGGTCAGGACTGCCGATACAGAGCACCGTCTCGGGAGGCCTACAATGGCCCGCGCAGCGGCATTCTGTACTCTCTGCAGTCTAGTCGCCTCAGCCTGATTAACGCCGAGTAACAGAGCACTCCCATAGTCCAGCCGGGAAAGAATGGAGGCTTGGACAACCAGTTGCCGAGTAGGGGGGTCGAAGAATTTAAGGACCGGTCTCAGTCCTCGCAGAATCCCATAACAGGTGGCTGCGATCTTCTTAGTATGGCTGGTAAAAGAAAGGTTGGAATCCAGCCAGACCCCCAAGTTCTTCACTTCGGCCGCTGGAATGGGAGTCACCCCCAGCTCAGGAGGCCACCATTGATCTCCCCACGAATCCGCTTGCTTTCCTAAAATCAGGACTTCGGTTTTCTTGGCGTTTAACTGTAAACAGTTAATACGCATCCAGTCCGCCACGGCAAGAAGCCCTGCGCGAAACCTGGGGGCAGTCACCTCAGGGTCCCCACTGAGTGTCACCGCTAGCTGCGTGTCATCGGCATAAGATGTCATGGTTAAGCCAGATTGTCTAACTACGGCAGCTAGCGGTTTCACATACAAGTTGAACAGCGTGGGGCTCAACGCCGAACCCTGAGGGACTCCTAACCCCAGAGGATGGAACGAGGACTGACCAGGAGGAATGGCCACTTTAAAAAACCGGTCCGAAAGGAAAGAGCGGAACCATTGAAGAGCCTTGCCCTCAAGTCCCACTTCCTCCAACCTCCGCAACAAAATGCCATGAGACACAGTATCAAATGCGGCGCTCAGATCTAACAAAAGGAGCGCCGCTGTCTGCCCCACATCCAGCACCGAACGGAGATGTTCGCTCATAAAGAGCAGAGCCGTTTCGGTGCTGTGTTGTGCCCGAAAGCCATTCTGACTCTCGTCAAGAATATTATTACGAGAGAGATGGGCAGACAAGATGGAATTTACATGTGCCTCAGTGACCTTGGCGGTCCAGGGCAGGAGGGAGATGGGGCGATAGTTCTCAGGGAGCAGAGGGTCTAGACTAGGCTTCTTCAATATAGGGCTGACCACAGCTTGCTTCCAAGAAGCAGGAACCACGCCTTCCGTAAGTGAAAGATTAATCAGGTCCAGTATGGGTTCACGACACAGGGGCGGGAGGAGAGTGATAAGCTCTGGCTTCAAAGGATCTAAAGGAGAGCCCGATTTAATTTTGAGGCTCAGGGTGTCAAATGCCTCAGCCGACATAGCAGGCAAGGAGGACAGAGGTTCACAATCTGGAACCCCAACAGGCCTGGGCTCAGCATCGGGCACAGCTGGCATAAACCCTCGGTAGATTATCTGCACCTTCTCCACGAAAAAGGATGCCAAGCTTTCACAATGAGAGTCAGTGCAGATTTCTAGCGAGGTGGCCCGTTTACCCATCAGATCTTTAAGCACCTTAAAAATTAATTTAGATGGATTAGGGCTGTTGGAGAACTCAAACGCATAATATGCTGCCCGGGCTTGACAGATAGCTCTGTGATAGCTCTTAAGCTGGGTAAAGTACAATGATTTCAGTGTGGGGTCAAAAGACTTCCTCCACGCCCTCTCCGCTTGTCGGCAAGTTCTCTTGAGCTCAGCAAGGGACTCATTATACCAAGGACTGCGGGTTTTAGCATGACATTTCGACCAACGCATTGGTATAAGAGAATCGAGGGCAGTACGGACCCAAGCACAGAACTGTTCATATCCCTGTTCAACATTCGACAGGTTGCCCAAGGGCTGTGCCTCGAGAATATTAACAAACTCCTCCATTTTAAGCTTACGCCAATTTCTTTTGAAGGTCAATCTGTCCACAGGTTTAAATTGGTGATCATCCAGAGGGCATGATACTTTAACCAATAGATGATCAGTCCAGCCCACCACCATCGGGTCAGATGCCAAAGCCCGGTCCAAGGTGGTAAAAAAGGGGTCGAGAATGTGACCTCCTCTGTGGGTAGGGGCAGTGACAAGTTGGTTCAACTGCATGGCTTCCAGATCCGCTATCAAAGAGCTGATAGATAAAGAAGATGTCTGATCAAGATGTATATTCAGATCACCAATGATGTTAAAATTAGCACATCTAGGAGCCAGGGAGTTAACCATGTCAACGAGAGCGGCCTTAAAGACCGTGTCATTCCCTGGAGGGCGATAGATTAACAGACCACTAAAAGTGAACTGATGGCTGACAGTGACCTTGAAAGCGGCGCTTTCGCACATCGGCAGATCAAGGGCTTGCCAGACCGCCGGAAAGCAAGATTTTGTTGCCAAAGCTATGCCTCCACCCCTGGTAGTACGGTTCAGGGTGAAGACCGTGTAGGTGGAAGGAAAGGCCAAATTTATTATGGCCGAGTCGGTGTCCTGTAACCACGTCTCAGTGAGAAAAATAAGATCCGGTGAGTCCTTGTCGATCATATCGCGAAGGGACTGATGGTGCTTAACCAATGATCTGACATTAAGGCTCCATATACTGAGTGCTCGCCCGGAAATGTCAGTATGCGCAGCTAGGGTAGACCTTTCAGAGGAGCGCACCCCACTAGGGGGATCCAACGAAAACCTGCCACACGGACAGTCATAGGGTCCCACAAGTGGGCACACCGGAGCATGAGTACAATCCGAGTGACCGTCTCTTAAGGTAAGGAGGTCAGTACGATTGTACCTGAGTGGCATGATAAAGTCCATGGTGAAAAGAGGACTGATGCCAGAGTCCTGTGCCCGTACCCGCTACCTCGACGCGGACGAGCGCAGACGGGCAGGACTCTGGCACGACTCCGGCACAGCGCAGGCGTCACCACTGCGCGTCCCGCTGCGCGGGAGAGGACGACTTTAAATAGGCGTCTCAAAGTACATCACGAGCGTGGGGACGCTCCAAGATGGCGCCCACAGGAAGTAGAACTCACCCAATCCAAAATGGCGCCCACAGTTATCCACCCCGGGACCCGGACCCGCCAAACAGCGGTGACAGTTCCTCAATTTAAATGCAGGTAAGGGGACTTGAGCCACACAGGGGCGCTACGTTAAAATCAGCAAATACAGCAAACTGAATAAACTAAATATGATAAAGGCGAGTTAAAAGTGCAGCGCACTAGCAGCGCGACCTGCGCAGAATGCAGCAGATGATCAAGGAATGAGGTGTAAAAGTCCGCCTTAAATAGGCGTCTCAAAGTACATCACGAGCGTGGGGACGCTCCAAGATGGCGCCCACAGGAAGTAGAACTCACCCAATCCAAAATGGCGCCCACAGTTATCCACCCCGGGACCCGGACCCGCCAAACAGCGGTGACAGTTCCTCAATTTAAATGCAGGTAAGGGGACTTGAGCCACACAGGGGCGCTACGTTAAAATCAGCAAATACAGCAAACTGAATAAACTAAATATGATAAAGGCGAGTTAAAAGTGCAGCGCACTAGCAGCGCGACCTGCGCAGAATGCAGCAGATGATCAAGGAATGAGGTGTAAAAGTCCGCCTTAAATAGGCGTCTCAAAGTACATCACGAGCGTGGGGACGCTCCAAGATGGCGCCCACAGGAAGTAGAACTCACCCAATCCAAAATGGCGCCCACAGTTATCCACCCCGGGACCCGGACCCGCCAAACAGCGGTGACAGTTCCTCAATTTAAATGCAGGTAAGGGGACTTGAGCCACACAGGGGCGCTACGTTAAAATCAGCAAATACAGCAAACTGAATAAACTAAATATGATAAAGGCGAGTTAAAAGTGCAGCGCACTAGCAGCGCGACCTGCGCAGAATGCAGCAGATGATCAAGGAATGAGGTGTAAAAGTCCGCCTTAAATAGGCGTCTCAAAGTACATCACGAGCGTGGGGACGCTCCAAGATGGCGCCCACAGGAAGTAGAACTCACCCAATCCAAAATGGCGCCCACAGTTATCCACCCCGGGACCCGGACCCGCCAAACAGCGGTGACAGTTCCTCAATTTAAATGCAGGTAAGGGGACTTGAGCCACACAGGGGCGCTACGTTAAAATCAGCAAATACAGCAAACTGAATAAACTAAATATGATAAAGGCGAGTTAAAAGTGCAGCGCACTAGCAGCGCGACCTGCGCAGAATGCAGCAGATGATCAAGGAATGAGGTGTAAAAGTCCGCCTTAAATAGGCGTCTCAAAGTACATCACGAGCGTGGGGACGCTCCAAGATGGCGCCCACAGGAAGTAGAACTCACCCAATCCAAAATGGCGCCCACAGTTATCCACCCCGGGACCCGGACCCGCCAAACAGCGGTGACAGTTCCTCAATTTAAATGCAGGTAAGGGGACTTGAGCCACACAGGGGCGCTACGTTAAAATCAGCAAATACAGCAAACTGAATAAACTAAATATGATAAAGGCGAGTTAAAAGTGCAGCGCACTAGCAGCGCGACCTGCGCAGAATGCAGCAGATGATCAAGGAATGAGGTGTAAAAGTCCGCCTTAAATAGGCGTCTCAAAGTACATCACGAGCGTGGGGACGCTCCAAGATGGCGCCCACAGGAAGTAGAACTCACCCAATCCAAAATGGCGCCCACAGTTATCCACCCCGGGACCCGGACCCGCCAAACAGCGGTGACAGTTCCTCAATTTAAATGCAGGTAAGGGGACTTGAGCCACACAGGGGCGCTACGTTAAAATCAGCAAATACAGCAAACTGAATAAACTAAATATGATAAAGGCGAGTTAAAAGTGCAGCGCACTAGCAGCGCGACCTGCGCAGAATGCAATATAGGTGATGAATACAAAAGAGATTTACATACTTAGTGTTAGAACTTAGAACCATTAGCATTTTTTCCATGTGGTTAAGCAATAAATAAATATTCATCACCTATATTGAATTGATTCATCTAATCATTTTATCAGCTTCTCCTCAAAGGAAATATAGAGATAAACATGATACAGTAGAAAATACATCTATTTTCAACATTAAAGGAGCATCAAGTATTGGCTTGGAGACTGATTGAAAGTATGTCCTTGGCGTTTTTAACTTCATGCTCTAACAGACTAAACTAATAGAGTCACTAAATATATAGCATACTATTGAAGATGAAGCAGATGATGAAGTCCTACTGATTGTTAATCCGGGATAGTTGGAAAGCTTATATTCAGCTGTTTACATTCATAGTATCTTTATATATTATCAACAAGACAAAAAAAAAATGATCTTAATAAATTGCAATAAATAAAAGATTTAGTTACTTGGCGTTAGAACTTAGAACCATTATTAGATATTCCAGGCGCTTTAAGAATAGTAATTAATTCTATAAATATATCAAATGTATTCATCCAATCCTTCAAGCAGCGTTTGATCCAAGGAGATAAACAGTCCAAAATGAGACACAAGAAATATTCATCTTTTTTCAAAGAATTAAACTTGGCCTGTACAGGGATCGAACCTGTGACCTTGGCGTTATTAGCACCACGCTCTAACCAACTGAGCTAACAGGCCAATTTGCACATCTTCTGGAGGATCAGCACAGGAAGCAGTGCTAATGATAGTTCAACCGGGAGATTTGGAAAGCTTAATTTCAGCTGTTTAATATGAATTAACTTTCATATTATCAACATGAAGAAATTAATATGACTTCAAAAAAATTGCAATACAAAAGAGATTTCCATACTTAGTGTTAGAATTTTGAACCAGTAACGTTTTTTCCACGTGGTTTAGCAATAAATAAATATTCATCACCTATATTCAATTGATTCATCTAATCATTCTATCTGCTTCTGCGCAAAGGGAATATGGAGGTAAACATGATACAGAAGAAAATACATCTATTTTCAACATTAAAGGAGCATCAAGTATTGGCTTGGAGACTGATTGAAATTATGTCCTTTGCGTTTTTAACTTCATGCTCTAACAGACTAAACTAATAAGCTCACTAAATATATAGAATACTTTTGAAGAATTAGCAGATGATGAAATGCTACTGATTCCATCCAATCCTTCAAGCAGCGTGTGATTCAAGGAGATAAACAGTCCAAAATGAGACACAAGAAAAATTCATCTTTGTTCAAACAATTAAACTTGGCCTGTACAGGGATCGAACCTGTGACCTTGGCGTTATTAGCACCACGCTCTAACCATCTGAGCTAACAGGCCATTTTGCACAGCTAGCTGGAGGTCCAGCATATGAAGAAGGGCAAATGATAGTTAACCCAGGAGATTTGGAAAGCTTAATTTCAGCAGTTTACCATGAAGTTATTGTTATATATTATCAACATGAAGAAACTAATATGACTTAAAAAAATTACAATACAAAAGAGATTTACATACTTAGTGTTAGAACTTAGAACCATTAACGTTTTTTCCATGTGGTTAAGCAATAAATAAATATTCATCACCTATATTGAATTGATTCATCTAATCATTTTATCAGCTTCTCCTCAAAGGAAATATAGAGATAAACATGATACAGTAGAAAATACATCTATTTTCAACGTTAAAGGAGCATCAAGTATTGGCTTGGCGACTGATTGAAAGTATGTCCTTGTCGTTTTTAACTTCATGCTCTAACAGACTAAACTAATAGAGTCACTAAATATATAGCATACTATTGAAGATGAAGCAGATGATGAAGTCCTACTGATTGTTAATCCGGGATAGTTGGAAAGCTTATATTCAGCTGTTTACATTCATAGTATCTTTATATATTATCAACAAGACTAAACAAAAATGATCTCAATAAATTGCTATAAATAAGAGATTTAGTTACTTGGGGTTAGAACTTAAAACCATTAATAGATATTCCAGGCGCTTTAAGAATAGTAATTAATTCTATAATTATATCAAATGTATTCATCCAATCCTTCAAGCTGCGTTTGATCCAAGGAGATAAACAGTCCAAAATGAGACACAAGAAAAATTCATCTTTTTTCAAAGAATTAAACTTGGCCTGTACAGGGATCGAACCTGTGACCTTGGCGTTATTAGCACCGCGCTCTAACCAACTGAGCTAACAGGCCAATTTGCACATTTTCTGTAGGACCAGCACAGGAAGCAGTGCTAATGATAGTTCAACCGGGAGATTTGGAAAGCTTAATTTCAGCTGTTTAATATGAATTACCTTTCATATTATCAACATGAAGAAACTAATATGACTTCAAAAAAATTGCAATACAAAAGAGATTTCCATACTTAGTGTTAGAATTTTGAACCAGTAACGTTTTTTCCACGTGGTTTAGCAATAAATAAATATTCATCACCTATATTCAATTGATTCATCTAATCATTCTATCAGCTTCTGTGCAAAGCAAATATGGAGGTAAACATGATACAGAAGAAAATACATCTATTTTCAACATTAAAGGAGCTTCAAATATTGGCTTGGAGACTGATTGAAATTATGTCCTTTGCGTTTTTAACTTCATGCTCTAACAGACTAAACTAATAGGCTCACTAAATATATAGAATACTTTTGAAGAATTAGCAGATGATGAAATGCTACTGATTCCAACCAACCCTTCAAGCAGCGTGTGATTCAAGAAGATTAACAGTCCAAAATGAGACACAAGAAAAATTCATCTTTGTTCAAACAATTGAACTTGGCCTGTACAGGGATCGAACCTGTGACCTTGGCGTTATTAGCACCACGCTCTAACCATCTGAGCTAACAGGCCATTTTGCACAACTACCTGGAGGTCCAGCAAATGAAGAAGGGCAAATGATAGTTAACCCAGGAGATTTGGAAAGCGTAATTTCAGCAGTTTACCATGAAGTTATTGTTATATATTATCAACATGAAGAAACTAATATGACTTAAAAAAAATTACAATACAAAAAAGATTTTCATACTTAGTGTTAGAACTTAGAACCATTAACGTTTTTTCCATGTGGTTAAGCAATAAATATATATTCATCACCTATATTGAATTGATTCATCTAATCATTTTATCAGCTTCTCCTCAAAGGAAATATAGAGATAAACATGATACAGTAGAAAATACATCTATTTTCAACATTAAAGGAGCATCAAGTATTGGCTTGGAGACTGATTGAAAGTATGTCCTTGGCGTTTTTAACTTCATGCTCTAACAGACTAAACTAATAGAGTCACTAAATATATAGTATACTATTGAAGATGAAGCTGATGATGAAGTCCTACTGATTGTTAATCCGGGATAGTTGTAAAGCTTATATTCAGCTGTTTACATTCATAGTATCTTTATATAATATCAACAAGACTAAACAAAAATGATCTCAATAAATTGCAATAAATAAGAGATTTAGTTACTTGGCGTTAGAACTTAGAACCATTAATAGATATTCCAGGCGCTTTAAGAATAGTAATTCATTCTATAATTATATCAAATGTATTCATCCAGTCGATCAAGCAGCGTTTGATCCAAGCAGATAAACAGTCCAAAATGAGACACAAGAAAAATTAATCTTTTTTCAAAGAATTAAACTTGGCCTGTACAGGGATCGAACCTGTGACCTTGGCATTATTAGCAAAGCGCTCTAACCAACTGAGCTAACAGGCCAATTTGCACATCTTCTGGAGGACCAGCACAGGAAGCAGTGCTACTGATAGTTCAACCGGGAGATTTGGAAAGCTTAATTTCAGCTGTTTAATATGAATTAACTTTCATATTATCAACATGAAGAAACTAATATGACTTCAAAAAAATTGCAATACAAATGAGATTTCCATACTTAGTGTTAGAATTTTGAACCAGTAACGTTTTTTCCACGTGGTTTAGCAATAAATAAATATTCATCACCTATATTCAATTGATTCATCTAATCATTCTATCAGCTTCTGCGCAAAGGAAATATAGAGGTAAACATGATACAGAAGAAAATACATCTATTTTCAACATTAAAGGAGAATCAAGTATTGGCTTGGAGACTGATTGAAATTATGTCCTGTGCGTTTTTAACTTCATGCTCTAACAGACTAAACTAATAGGCTCACTAAATATATAGAATACTTTTGAAGAATTAGCAGATGATTAAATGCTACTTTTTCCATCCAATCCTTCAAGCAGCGTGCGATTCAAGGAGATAAACAGTCCAAAATGAGACACAAGAAAAGTTCATCTTTGTTCAAACAATTAAACTTGGCCTGTACAGGGATCGAACCTGTGACCTTGGCGTTATTAGCACCACGCTCTAACCATCTGAGCTAACAGGCCATTTTGCACAACTACCTGGAGGTCCAGCATATGAAGAAGGGCAAATGATAGTTAACCCAGGAGATTTGGAAAGCTTAATTTCAGCAGTTTACCATGAAGTTATTGTTATATATTATCAGCATGAAGAAACTAATATGACTTAAAAAAAATTACAATACAAAAGAGATTTACATACTTAGTGTTAGAACTTAGAACCATTAACGTTTTTTCCATGTGGTTAAGCAATAAATAAATATTCATCACCTATATTGAATTGATTCATCTAATCATTATATCAGCTTCTCCTCAAAGGAAATATAGAGATAAACATGATACAGTAGAAAATACATCTATTTTCAACATTAAAGGTGCATCAAGTATTGGCTTGGAGACTGATTGAATGTATGTCCTTGGCGTTTTTAACTTCATGCTCTAACAGACTAAACTAATAGTCTCACTAAATATATAGTATACTATTGAAGATGAAGCTGATGATGAAGTCCTACTGATTGTTAATCCGGGATAGTTGGAAAGCTTATATTCAGCTGTTTACATTCATAGTATCTTTATATAATATCAACAAGACTAAACAAAAATGATCTCAATAAATTGCAATAAATAAGAGATTTAGTTACTTGGCGTTAGAACTTAGAACCATTAATAGATATTCCAGGCGCTTTAAGAATAGTAATTAATTCTATAATTATATCAAATGTATTCATCCAATCCTTCAAGCAGCGTTTGATCCAAGGAGATAAACAGTACACAATGAGACACAAGAAAAATTGATCTTTTTTCAAAGAATTAAACATGGCCTGTACAGGGATCGAACCTGTGACCTTGGCGTTATTAGCACCACGCTCTAACCAACTGAGCTAACAGGCCAATTTGCACATCTTCTGGAGAATCAGCACAGGAAGCAGTGCTTATGATAGTTCAACCAGGAGATTTGGAAAGCTTAATTTCAGCTGTTTAATATGAATTAACTTTCATATTATCAACATGAAGAAACTAATATGACTTCAAAAAAATTGCAATACAAAAGAGATTTCCATACTTAGTGTTAGAATTTTGAACCAGTAACGTTTTTTCCACGTGGTTTAGCAATAAATAAATATTCATCACCTATATTCAATTGATTCATCTAATCATTCTATCAGCTTCTGCGCAAAGGAAATATGGAGGTAAACATGATACAGAAGAAAATACATCTATTTTCAACATTAAAGGAGAATCAAGTATTGGCTTGGAGACTGATTGAAATTATGTTCTTTTGCGTTTTTAACTTCATGCTCTAACAGACTAAACGAATAGGCTCACTAAATATATAGAATACTTTTGAAGAATTAGCAGATGATGAAATGCTACTGATTCCATCCAATCCTTCAAGCAGCGTGTGATTCAAGGAGATAAACAGTCCAAAATGAGACACAAGAAAAATTCATCTTTGTTCAAACAATTAAACTTGGCCTGTACAGAGATCGAACCTGTGACCTTGGCGTTATTAGCACAACGCTCTAACCATCTGAGCTAACAGGCCATTTTGCACAACTACCTGGAGGTCCAGCAAATGAAGAAGGGCAAATTATAGTTAATCCAGGAGATTTGGAAAGCTTAATTTCAGCAGTTTACCATGAAGTTATTGTTATATATTATCAACATGAAGAAACTAATATGACTTAAAAAAAATTACAATACAAAAGAGATTTTCATACTTAGTGTTAGAACTTAGAACCATTAACGTTTTTTCCATGTGGTTAAGCAATAAATAAATATTCATCACCTATATTGAATTGATTCATCTAATCATTTTATCAGCTTCTCCTCAAAGGAAATATAGAGATAAACATGATACAGTAGAAAATACATCTATTTTCAACAGTAAAGGAGCATCAAGTATTGGCTTGGAGACTGATTGAAAGTATGTCCTTTGCGTTTTTAACTTCATGCTCTAACAGACTAAACTAATAGAGTCACTAAATATATAGCATACTACTGAAGATGAAGCAGATGATGAAGTCCTACTGATTGTTAATCCGGGATAGTTGGAAAGCTTATATTCAGCTGTTTACATTCATAGTATCTTTATATATTATCAACAAGACTAAACAAAAATGATCTCAATAAATTGCAATAAATAAGAGATTTAGTTACTTGGAGTTAGAACTTAGAACCATTAATAGATATTCCAGGCGCTTTAAGAATAGTAATTAATTCTATAATTATATCAAATGTATTCATCCAATCATTCAAGCAGCGTTTGATCCAAGGAGATAAACAGTCAAAAATGAGACACAAGAAAAATTCATCTTTTTTCAAGGAATTAAACTTGGCCTGTACAGGGATCGAACCTGTGACCTTGGCGTTATTAGCACCACGCTCTAACCAACTGAGCTAACAGGCCAATTTTCACATGTTCTGGAGGACCAGCACCGGAAGCAATGCTAATGATAGTTCAACCGGGAGATTTGGAAAGCTTAATTTCAGCTGTTTAATATGAATTAACTTTCATATTATCAACATGAAGAAGCTAATAGGACTTCAAAAAAATTGCAATACAAAAGAGATTTCCATACTTAGTGTTGGAATTTTGAACCAGTAACGTTTTTTCCACGTGGATTAGCAATAAATAAATATTTATCACCTATATTCAATTGATTCATCTAATCATTCTATCGGCTTCAGCGCAAAAGAAATATGGAGGTAAACATGATACAGAAGAAAATACATCTATTTTCAACATTAAAGGAGCATCAAGTATTGGCTTGGAGACTGATTGAAATTATGTCCTTTGCGTTTTTAACTTCATGATCTAACAGACTAAACTAATAGGCTCACTAAATATATAGAATACTTTTGAAGAAATAGCAGATGATGAAATGCTACTGATTCCATCCAATCCTTCAAGCAGCGTGTGATTCAAGGAGATAAACAGTCCAAAATGAGACACAAGAAAAATTCATCTTTGTTCAAACAATTAAACTTGGCCTGTACAGGGATCGAACCTGTGACCTTGGCGTTATTAGCACCACGCTCTAACCATCTGAGCTAACAGGCCATTTCGCACAACTACTTGGAGGTCCAGCATATGAAGAAGGGCAAATGATAGTTAACCCAGGAGATTTGGAAAGCTTAATTTCAGCAGTTTACCATGAAGTTATTGTTAGATATTATCAACATGAAGAAACTAATATGACTTAAAAAAAATTACAATACAAAAGAGATTTACATACTTAGTGTTAGAACTTAGAACCATTAACGTTTTTTCCATGTGGTTAAGCAATAAATAAATATTCATCACCTATATTGAATTGATTCATCTAATCATTGTATCAGCTTCTCCTCAAAGGAAATATAGAGATAAACATGATACAGTAGAAAATACATCTATTTTCAACATTAAAGGAGCATCAAGTATTGGCTTGGAGACTGATTGAAAGTATGTCCTTGTCGTTTTTAACTTCATGCCCTAACAGACTAAACTAATAGAGTCACTAAATATATAGCATACTATTGAAGATGAAGCAGATGATGAAGTCCTACTGATTGTTAATCCGGGATAGTTGGAAAGCTTATATTCAGCTGTTTACATTCATAGTATCTTTATATATTATCAACAAGACTAAACAAAAATGATCTCAATAAATTGCTATAAATAAGAGATTTAGTTACTTGGCGTTAGAACTTAGAACCATTAATAGATATTCCAGGCGCTTTAAGAATAGTAATTAATTCTATAATTATATCAAATGTATTCATCCAGTCCTTCAAGCAGCGTTTGATCCAAGGAGATAAACAGTTCAAAATGAGACACAAGAAAAATTAATCTTTTTTCAAAGAATTAAACTTGGCCTGTACAGGGATCGAACCTGTGACCTTGGCATTATTAGCACCACGATCTAACCAACTGAGCTAAAAGGCCAATTTGCACATCTTCTGGAGGACCAGCACAGGAAGCAGTGCTAATGATAGTTCAACCGGGAGATTTGGAAAGCTTAATTTCAGCTGTTTAATATGAATTAACTTTCATATTATCAACATGAAGAAACTAATATGACTTCAAAAAAATTGCAATACAAAAGAGATTTCCATACTTAGTGATAGAATTTTGAACCAGTAACGTTTTTTCCACGTGGTTTAGCAATAAATAAATATTCATCACCTATATTCAATTGATTCATCTAATCATTCTATCAGCTTCTGCGCAAAGGAAATATAGAGGTAAACATGATACAGAAGAAAATACATCTATTTTCAACATTAAAGGAGAATCAAGTATTGGCTTGGAGACTGATTGAAATTATGTCCTTTTGCGTTTTTAACTTCATGCTCTAACAGACTAAACTAATAGGCTCACTAAATATATAGAATACTTTTGAAGAATTAGCAGATTATGAAATGCTACTGATTCCATCCAATCCTTCAAGCAGCGTGTGATTCAAGGAGATAAACAGTCCAAAATGAGACACAAGAAAAATTCATCTTCGTTCAAACAATTAAACTTGGCCTGTACAGGGATCGAACCTGTGACCTTGGCGTTATTAGCACAACGCTCTAACCATCTGAGCTAACAGGCCATTTTGCACAACTACCTGGAGGTCCAGCAAATGAAGAAGGGCAAATGATAGTTAACCCAGGAGATTTGGAAAGCTTAATTTCAGCAGTTTACCATGAAGTTATTGTTATATATTATCAACATGAAGAAACTAATATGACTTAAAAAAAATTACAATACAAAAGAGATTTTCATACTTAGTGTTAGAACTTAGAACCATTAACGTTTTTTCCATGTGGTTAAGCAATAAATAAATATTCATCACCTATATTGAATTGATTCATCTAATCATTTTATCAGCTTCTCCTCAAAGGAAATATAGAGATAAACATGATACAGTAGAAAATACATCTATTTTCAACAGTAAAGGAGCATCAAGTATTGGCTTGGAGACTGATTGAAAGTATGTCCTTTGCGTTTTTAACTTCATGCTCTAACAGACTAAACTAATAGAGTCACTAAATATATAGCATACTACTGAAGATGAAGCAGATGATGAAGTCCTACTGATTGTTAATCCGGGATAGTTGGAAAGCTTATATTCAGCTGTTTACATTCATAGTATCTTTATATATTATCAACAAGACTAAACAAAAATGATCTCAATAAATTGCAATAAATAAGAGATTTAGTTACTTGGCGTTAGAACTTAGAACCATTAATAGATATTCCAGGCGCTTTAAGAATAGTAATTAATTCTATAATTATATCAAATGTATTCATCCAATCATTCAAGCAGCGTTTGATCCAAGGAGATAAACAGTCCAAAATGAGACACAAGAAAAATTCATCTTTTTTCAAGGAATTAAACTTGGCCTGTACAGGGATCGAACCTGTGACCTTGGCGTTATTAGCACCACGTTCTAACCAACTGAGATAACAGGCCAATTTTCACATCTTCTGGAGGACCAGCACCGGAAGCAGTGCTAATGATAGTTCAACCGGGAGATTTGGAAAGCTTAATTTCAGCTGTTTAATATGAATTAACTTTCATATTATCAACATGAAGAAGCTAATAGGACTTCAAAAAAATTGCAATACAAAAGAGATTTCCATACTTAGTGTTAGAATTTTGAACCAGTAACGTTTTTTCCACGTGGATTAGCAATAAATAAATATTTATCACCTATATTCAATTCATTCATCTAATCATTCTATCAGCTTCTGCGCAAAGGAAATATGGAGGTAAACATGATACAGAAGAAAATACATCTATTTTCAACATTAAAGGAGCATCAAGTATTGGCTTGGAGACTGATTGAAATTATGTCCTTTGCGTTTTTAACTTCATGCTCTAACAGACTAAACTAATAGGCTCACTAAATATATAGAATACTTTTGAAGAATTAGCAGATGATGAAATGCTACTGATTCCATCCAATCCTTCAAGCAGCGTGTGATTCAAGGAGATAAACAGTCCAAAATGAGACACAAGAAAAATTCATCTTTGTTCAAACAATTAAACTTGGCCTGTACAGGGATCGAACCTGTGACCTTGGCGTTATTAGCACCACGCTCTAACCATCTGAGCTAACAGGCCATTTTGCACAACTACCTGGAGGTCCAGCATATGAAGAAGGGCAAATGATAGTTAACCCAGGAGATTTGGAAAGCTTAATTTCAGCAGTTTACCATGAAGTTATTGTTATATATTATCAACATGAAGAAACTAATATGACTTAAAAAAAATTACAATACAAAAGAGATTTACATACTTAGTGTTAGAACTTAGAACCATTAACTTTTTTTCAATGTGGTTAAGCAATAAATAAATATTCATCACCTATATTGAATTGATTCATCTAATCATTATATCAGCTTCTCCTCTAAGGAAATATAGAGATAAACATGATACAGTAGAAAATACATCTATTTTCAACATTAAAGGTGCATCAAGTATTGGCTTGGAGACTGATTGAATGTATGTCCTTGGCGTTTTTAACTTCATGCTCTAACAGACTAAACTAATAGTCTCACTAAATATATAGTATACTATTGAAGATGAAGCTGATGATCAAGTCCTACTGATTGTTAATCCGGGATAGTTGTAAAGCTTATATTCAGCTGTTTACATTCATAGTATCTTTATATAATATCAACAAGACTAAACAAAAATGATCTCAATAAATTGCAATAAATAAGAGATTTAGTTACTTGGCGTTAGAACTTAGAACCATTAATAGATATTCCAGGCGCTTTAAGAATAGTAATTCATTCTATAATTATATCAAATGTATTCATCCAGTCGATCAAGCAGCGTTTGATCCAAGCAGATAAACAGTCCAAAATGAGACACAAGAAAAATTAATCTTTTTTCAAAGAATTAAACTTGGCCTGTACAGGGATCGAACCTGTGACCTTGGCATTATTAGCAAAGCGCTCTAACCAACTGAGCTAACAGGCCAATTTGCACATCTTCTGGAGGACCAGCACAGGAAGCAGTGCTACTGATAGTTCAACCGGGAGATTTGGAAAGCTTAATTTCAGCTGTTTAATATGAATTAACTTTCATATTATCAACATGAAGAAATTAATATGACTTCAAAAAAATTGCAATACAAAAGAGATTTCCATACTTAGTGTTAGAATTTTGAACCAGTAACGTTTTTTCCACGTGGTTTAGCAATAAATAAATATTCATCACCTGTATTCAATTGATTCATTTAATCATTCTATCAGCTTCTGCGCAAAGGAAATATAGAGGTAAACATGATACAGAAGAAAATACATCTATTTTCAACATTAAAGGAGAATCAAGTATTGGCTTGGAGACTGATTGAAATTATGTCCTTTTGCGTTTTTAACTTCATGCTCTAACAGACTAAACTAATAGGCTCACTAAATATATAGAATACTTTTGAAGAATTAGCAGATGATGAAATGCTACTGATTCCATCCAATCCTTCAAGCAGCGTGTGATTCAAGGAGATAAACAGTCCAAAATGAGACACAAGAAAAATTCATCTTTGTTCAAACAATTAAACCTGGCCTGTACAGGGATCGAACCTGTGACCTTGGCGTTATTAGCACAACGCTCTAACCATCTGAGCTAACAGGCCATTTTGCACAACTACCTGGAGGTCCAGCATATGAAGAAGGGCAAATGA
The DNA here is from genome assembly GCF_964261635.1 of Lissotriton helveticus. NCBI lineage: Eukaryota > Metazoa > Chordata > Amphibia > Caudata > Salamandridae > Lissotriton > Lissotriton helveticus. Next base: position 970,533,272 of record NC_136063.1, on the reverse strand, counting down.
TAGTTAACCCAGGAGATTTGGAAAGCTTAATTTCAGCAGTTTACCATGAAGTTATTGTATATATTATCAACATGAAGAAACTAATATGACTTAAAAAAAATTACAATACAAAAGAGATTTTCATACTTAGTGTTAGAACTTAGAACCATTAACGTTTTTTCCATGTGGTTAAGCAATAAATAAATATTCATCACCTATATTGAATTGATTCATCTAATCATTTTATCAGCTTCTCCTCAAAGGAAATACAGAGATAAACATGATACAGTAGAAAATACATCTATTTTCAACAGTAAAGGAGCATCAAGTATTGGCTTGGAGACTGATTGAAAGTATGTCCTTTGTGTTTTTAACTTCATGCTCTAACAGACTAAACTAATAGAGTCACTAAATATATAGCATACTATTGAAGATGAAGCAGATGATGAAGTCCTACTGATTGTTAATCCGGGATAGTTGTAAAGCTTATATTCAGCTGTTTACATTCATAGTATCTTTATATATTATCAACAAGACTAAACAAAAATGATCTCAATAAATTGCAATAAATAAGAGATTTAGTTACTTGGCGTTAGAACTTAGAACCATTAATAGATATTCCAGGCGCTTTAAGAATAGTAATTAATTCTATAATTATATCAAATGTATTCATCCAGTCGATCAAGCAGCGTTTGATCCAAGCAGATAAACAGTCCAAAATGAGACACAAGAAAAATTAATCTTTTTTCAAAGAATTAAACTTGGCCTGTACAGGGATCGAACCTGTGACCTTGGCATTATTAGCAAAGCGCTCTAACCAACTGAGCTAACAGGCCAATTTGCACATCTTCTGGAGGACCAGCACAGGAAGCAGTGCTACTGATAGTTCAACCGGGAGATTTGGAAAGCTTAATTTCAGCTGTTTAATATGAATTAACTTTCATATTATCAACATGAAGAAACTAATATGACTTCAAAAAAATTGCAATACAAATGAGATTTCCATACTTAGTGTTAGAATTTTGAACCAGTAACGTTTTTTCCACGTGGATTAGCAATAAATAAATATTTATCACCTATATTCAATTCATTCATCTAATCATTCTATCAGCTTCTGCGCAAAGGAAATATGGAGGTAAACATGATACAGAAGAAAATACATCTATTTTCAACATTAAAGGAGCATCAAGTATTGGCTTGGAGACTGATTGAAATTATGTCCTTTGCGTTTTTAACTTCATGCTCTAACAGACTAAACTAATAGGCTCACTAAATATATAGAATACTTTTGAAGAATTAGCAGATGATGAAATGCTACTGATTCCATCCAATCCTTCAAGCAGCGTGTGATTCAAGGAGATAAACAGTCCAAAATGAGACACAAGAAAAATTCATCTTTGTTCAAACAATTAAACTTGGCCGGTACAGGGATCGAACCTGTGACCTTGGCGTTATTAGCACCACGCTCTAACCATCTGAGCTAACAGGCCATTTTGCACAACTACCTGGAGGTCCAGCATATGAAGAAGGGCAAATGATAGTTAACCCAGGAGATTTGGAAAGCTTAATTTCAGCAGTTTACCATGAAGTTATTGTTATATATTATCAACATGAAGAAACTAATATGACTTAAAAAAAATTACAATACAAAAGAGATTTACATACTTAGTGTTAGAACTTAGAACCATTAACTTTTTTTCCATGTGGTTAAGCAATAAATAAATATTCATCACCTATATTGAATTGATTCATCTAATCATTATATCAGCTTCTCCTCTAAGGAAATATAGAGATAAACATGATACAGTAGAAAATACATCTATTTTCAACATTAAAGGTGCATCAAGTATTGGCTTGGAGACTGATTGAATGTATGTCCTTGGCGTTTTTAACTTCATGCTCTAACAGACTAAACTAATAGTCTCACTAAATATATAGTATACTATTGAAGATGAAGCTGATGATGAAGTCCTACTGATTGTTAATCCGGGATAGTTGTAAAGCTTATATTCAGCTGTTTACATTCATAGTATCTTTATATAATATCAACAAGACTAAACAAAAATGATCTCAATAAATTGCAATAAATAAGAGATTTAGTTACTTGGCGTTAGAACTTAGAACCATTAATAGATATTCCAGGCGCTTTAAGAATAGTAATTCATTCTATAATTATATCAAATGTATTCATCCAGTCGATCAAGCAGCGTTTGATCCAAGCAGATAAACAGTCCAAAATGAGACACAAGAAAAATTAATCTTTTTTCAAAGAATTAAACTTGGCCTGTACAGGGATCGAACCTGTGACCTTGGCATTATTAGCAAAGCGCTCTAACCAACTGAGCTAACAGGCCAATTTGCACATCTTCTGGAGGACCAGCACAGGAAGCAGTGCTACTGATAGTTCAACCGGGAGATTTGGAAAGCTTAATTTCAGCTGTTTAATATGAATTAACTTTCATATTATCAACATGAAGAAACTAATATGACTTCAAAAAAATTGCAATACAAATGAGATTTCCATACTTAGTGTTAGAATTTTGAACCAGTAACGTTTTTTCCACGTGGTTTAGCAATAAATAAATATTCATCACCTATATTCAATTGATTCATCTAATCATTCTATCAGCTTCTGCGCAAAGGAAATATAGAGGTAAACATGATACAGAAGAAAATACATCTATTTTCAACATTAAAGGAGAATCAAGTATTGGCTTGGAGACTGATTGAAATTATGTCCTGTGCGTTTTTAACTTCATGCTCTAACAGACTAAACTAATAGGCTCACTAAATATATAGAATACTTTTGAAGAATTAGCAGATGATTAAATGCTACTTTTTCCATCCAATCCTTCAAGCAGCGTGTGATTCAAGGAGATAAACAGTCCAAAATGAGACACAAGAAAAGTTCATCTTTGTTCAAACAATTAAACTTGGCCTGTACAGGGATCGAACCTGTGACCTTGGCGTTATTAGCACCACGCTCTAACCATCTGAGCTAACAGGCCATTTTGCACAACTACCTGGAGGTCCAGCATATGAAGAAGGGCAAATGATAGTTAACCCAGGAGATTTGGAAAGCTTAATTTCAGCAGTTTACCATGAAGTTATTGTTATATATTATCAGCATGAAGAAACTAATATGACTTAAAAAAAATTACAATACAAAAGAGATTTACATACTTAGTGTTAGAACTTAGAACCATTAAAGTTTTTTCCATGTGGTTAAGCAATAAATAAATATTCATCACCTATATTGAATTGATTCATCTAATCATTATATCAGCTTCTCCTCAAAGGAAATATAGAGATAAACATGATACAGTAGAAAATACATCTATTTTCAACATTAAAGGTGCATCAAGTATTGGCTTGGAGACTGATTGAATGTATGTCCTTGGCGTTTTTAACTTCATGCTCTAACAGACTAAACTAATAGTCTCACTAAATATATAGTATACTATTGAAGATGAAGCTGATGATGAAGTCCTACTGATTGTTAATCCGGGATAGTTGGAAAGCTTATATTCAGCTGTTTACATTCATAGTATCTTTATATAATATCAACAAGACTAAACAAAAATGATCTCAATAAATTGCAATAAATAAGAGATTTAGTTACTTGGCGTTAGAACTTAGAACCATTAATAGATATTCCAGGCGCTTTAAGAATAGTAATTAATTCTATAATTATATCAAATGTATTCATCCAATCCTTCAAGCAGCGTTTGATCCAAGGAGATAAACAGTACACAATGAGACACAAGAAAAATTGATCTTTTTTCAAAGAATTAAACTTGGCCTGTACAGGGATCGAACCTGTGACCTTGGCGTTATTAGCACCACGCTCTAACCAACTGAGCTAACAGGCCAATTTGCACATCTTCTGGAGAACCAGCACAGGAAGCAGTGCTTATGATAGTTCAACCAGGAGATTTGGAAAGCTTAATTTCAGCTGTTTAATATGAATTAACTTTCATATTATCAACATGAAGAAACTAATATGACTTCAAAAAAATTGCAATACAAAAGAGATTTCCATACTTAGTGTTAGAATTTTGAACCAGTAACGTTTTTTCCACGTGGTTTAGCAATAAATAAATATTCATCACCTATATTCAATTGATTCATCTAATCATTCTATCAGCTTCTGCGCAAAGGAAATATGGAGGTAAACATGATACAGAAGAAAATACATCTATTTTCAACATTAAAGGAGAATCAAGTATTGGCTTGGAGACTGATTGAAATTATGTTCTTTTGCGTTTTTAACTTCATGCTCTAACAGACTAAACGAATAGGCTCACTAAATATATAGAATACTTTTGAAGAATTAGCAGATGATGAAATGCTACTGATTCCATCCAATCCTTCAAGCAGCGTGTGATTCAAGGAGATAAACAGTCCAAAATGAGACACAAGAAAAATTCATCTTTGTTCAAACAATTAAACTTGGCCTGTACAGAGATCGAACCTGTGACCTTGGCGTTATTAGCACAACGCTCTAACCATCTGAGCTAACAGGCCATTTTGCACAACTACCTGGAGGTCCAGCAAATGAAGAAGGGCAAATTATAGTTAATCCAGGAGATTTGGAAAGCTTAATTTCAGCAGTTTACCATGAAGTTATTGTTATATATTATCAACATGAAGAAACTAATATGACTTAAAAAAAATTACAATACAAAAGAGATTTTCATACTTAGTGTTAGAACTTAGAACCATTAACGTTTTTTCCATGTGGTTAAGCAATAAATAAATATTCATCACCTATATTGAATTGATTCATCTAATCATTTTATCAGCTTCTCCTCAAAGGAAATATAGAGATAAACATGATACAGTAGAAAATACATCTATTTTCAACAGTAAAGGAGCATCAAGTATTGGCTTGGAGACTGATTGAAAGTATGTCCTTTGCGTTTTTAACTTCATGCTCTAACAGACTAAACTAATAGAGTCACTAAATATATAGCATACTACTGAAGATGAAGCAGATGATGAAGTCCTACTGATTGTTAATCCGGGATAGTTGGAAAGCTTATATTCAGCTGTTTACATTCATAGTATCTTTATATATTATCAACAAGACTAAACAAAAATGATCTCAATAAATTGCAATAAATAAGAGATTTAGTTACTTGGAGTTAGAACTTAGAACCATTAATAGATATTCCAGGCGCTTTAAGAATAGTAATTAATTCTATAATTATATCAAATGTATTCATCCAATCATTCAAGCAGCGTTTGATCCAAGGAGATAAACAGTCCAAAATGAGACACAAGAAAAATTCATCTTTTTTCAAGGAATTAAACTTGGCCTGTACAGGGATCGAACCTGTGACCTTGGCGTTATTAGCACCACGCTCTAACCAACTGAGCTAACAGGCCAATTTTCACATGTTCTGGAGGACCAGCACCGGAAGCAGTGCTAATGATAGTTCAACCGGGAGATTTGGAAAGCTTAATTTCAGCTGTTTAATATGAATTAACTTTCATATTATCAACATGAAGAAGCTAATAGGACTTCAAAAAAATTGCAATACAAAAGAGATTTCCATACTTAGTGTTGGAATTTTGAACCAGTAACGTTTTTTCCACGTGGATTAGCAATAAATAAATATTTATCACCTATATTCAATTGATTCATCTAATCATTCTATCGGCTTCAGCGCAAAAGAAATATGGAGGTAAACATGATACAGAAGAAAATACATCTATTTTCAACATTAAAGGAGCATCAAGTATTGGCTTGGAGACTGATTGAAATTATGTCCTTTGCGTTTTTAACTTCATGATCTAACAGACTAAACTAATAGGCTCACTAAATATATAGAATACTTTTGAAGAAATAGCAGATGATGAAATGCTACTGATTCCATCCAATCCTTCAAGCAGCGTGTGATTCAAGGAGATAAACAGTCCAAAATGAGACACAAGAAAAATTCATCTTTGTTCAAACAATTAAACTTGGCCTGTACAGGGATCGAACCTGTGACCTTGGCGTTATTAGCACCACGCTCTAACCATCTGAGCTAACAGGCCATTTCGCACAACTACTTGGAGGTCCAGCATATGAAGAAGGGCAAATGATAGTTAACCCAGGAGATTTGGAAAGCTTAATTTCAGCAGTTTACCATGAAGTTATTGTTAGATATTATCAACATGAAGAAACTAATATGACTTAAAAAAAATTACAATACAAAAGAGATTTACATACTTAGTGTTAGAACTTAGAACCATTAACGTTTTTTCCATGTGGTTAAGCAATAAATAAATATTCATCACCTATATTGAATTGATTCATCTAATCATTGTATCAGCTTCTCCTCAAAGGAAATATAGAGATAAACATGATACAGTAGAAAATACATCTATTTTCAACATTAAAGGAGCATCAAGTATTGGCTTGGAGACTGATTGAAAGTATGTCCTTGTCGTTTTTAACTTCATGCCCTAACAGACTAAACTAATAGAGTCACTAAATATATAGCATACTATTGAAGATGAAGCAGATGATGAAGTCCTACTGATTGTTAATCCGGGATAGTTGGAAAGCTTATATTCAGCTGTTTACATTCATAGTATCTTTATATATTATCAACAAGACTAAACAAAAATGATCTCAATAAATTGCTATAAATAAGAGATTTAGTTACTTGGCGTTAGAACTTAGAACCATTAATAGATATTCCAGGCGCTTTAAGAATAGTAATTAATTCTATAATTATATCAAATGTATTCATCCAGTCCTTCAAGCAGCGTTTGATCCAAGGAGATAAACAGTTCAAAATGAGACACAAGAAAAATTAATCTTTTTTCAAAGAATTAAACTTGGCCTGTACAGGGATCGAACCTGTGACCTTGGCATTATTAGCACCACGATCTAACCAACTGAGCTAAAAGGCCAATTTGCACATCTTCTGGAGGACCAGCACAGGAAGCAGTGCTAATGATAGTTCAACCGGGAGATTTGGAAAGCTTAATTTCAGCTGTTTAATATGAATTAACTTTCATATTATCAACATGAAGAAACTAATATGACTTCAAAAAAATTGCAATACAAAAGAGATTTCCATACTTAGTGATAGAATTTTGAACCAGTAACGTTTTTTCCACGTGGTTTAGCAATAAATAAATATTCATCACCTATATTCAATTGATTCATCTAATCATTCTATCAGCTTCTGCGCAAAGGAAATATAGAGGTAAACATGATACAGAAGAAAATACATCTATTTTCAACATTAAAGGAGAATCAAGTATTGGCTTGGAGACTGATTGAAATTATGTCCTTTTGCGTTTTTAACTTCATGCTCTAACAGACTAAACTAATAGGCTCACTAAATATATAGAATACTTTTGAAGAATTAGCAGATTATGAAATGCTACTGATTCCATCCAATCCTTCAAGCAGCGTGTGATTCAAGGAGATAAACAGTCCAAAATGAGACACAAGAAAAATTCATCTTTGTTCAAACAATTAAACTTGGCCTGTACAGGGATCGAACCTGTGACCTTGGCGTTATTAGCACAACGCTCTAACCATCTGAGCTAACAGGCCATTTTGCACAACTACCTGGAGGTCCAGCAAATGAAGAAGGGCAAATGATAGTTAACCCAGGAGATTTGGAAAGCTTAATTTCAGCAGTTTACCATGAAGTTATTGTTATATATTATCAACATGAAGAAACTAATATGACTTAAAAAAAATTACAATACAAAAGAGATTTTCATACTTAGTGTTAGAACTTAGAACCATTAACGTTTTTTCCATGTGGTTAAGCAATAAATAAATATTCATCACCTATATTGAATTGATTCATCTAATCATTTTATCAGCTTCTCCTCAAAGGAAATATAGAGATAAACATGATACAGTAGAAAATACATCTATTTTCAACAGTAAAGGAGCATCAAGTATTGGCTTGGAGACTGATTGAAAGTATGTCCTTTGCGTTTTTAACTTCATGCTCTAACAGACTAAACTAATAGAGTCACTAAATATATAGCATACTACTGAAGATGAAGCAGATGATGAAGTCCTACTGATTGTTAATCCGGGATAGTTGGAAAGCTTATATTCAGCTGTTTACATTCATAGTATCTTTATATATTATCAACAAGACTAAACAAAAATGATCTCAATAAATTGCAATAAATAAGAGATTTAGTTACTTGGCGTTAGAACTTAGAACCATTAATAGATATTCCAGGCGCTTTAAGAATAGTAATTAATTCTATAATTATATCAAATGTATTCATCCAATCATTCAAGCAGCGTTTGATCCAAGGAGATAAACAGTCCAAAATGAGACACAAGAAAAATTCATCTTTTTTCAAGGAATTAAACTTGGCCTGTACAGGGATCGAACCTGTGACCTTGGCGTTATTAGCACCACGCTCTAACCAACTGAGATAACAGGCCAATTTTCACATCTTCTGGAGGACCAGCACCGGAAGCAGTGCTAATGATAGTTCAACCGTGAGATTTGGAAAGCTTAATTTCAGCTGTTTAATATGAATTAACTTTCATATTATCAACATGAAGAAGCTAATAGGACTTCAAAAAAATTGCAATACAAAAGAGATTTCCATACTTAGTGTTAGAATTTTGAACCAGTAACGTTTTTTCCACGTGGATTAGCAATAAATAAATATTTATCACCTATATTCAATTCATTCATCTAATCATTCTATCAGCTTCTGCGCAAAGGAAATATGGAGGTAAACATGATACAGAAGAAAATACATCTATTTTCAACATTAAAGGAGCATCAAGTATTGGCTTGGAGACTGATTGAAATTATGTCCTTTGCGTTTTTAACTTCATGCTCTAACAGACTAAACTAATAGGCTCACTAAATATATAGAATACTTTTGAAGAATTAGCAGATGATGAAATGCTACTGATTCCATCCAATCCTTCAAGCAGCGTGTGATTCAAGGAGATAAACAGTCCAAAATGAGACACAAGAAAAATTCATCTTTGTTCAAACAATTAAACTTGGCCTGTACAGGGATCGAACCTGTGACCTTGGCGTTATTAGCACCACGCTCTAACCATCTGAGCTAACAGGCCATTTTGCACAACTACCTGGAGGTCCAGCATATGAAGAAGGGCAAATGATAGTTAACCCAGGAGATTTGGAAAGCTTAATTTCAGCAGTTTACCATGAAGTTATTGTTATATATTATCAACATGAAGAAACTAATATGACTTAAAAAAAATTACAATACAAAAGAGATTTACATACTTAGTGTTAGAACTTAGAACCATTAACTTTTTTTCAATGTGGTTAAGCAATAAATAAATATTCATCACCTATATTGAATTGATTCATCTAATCATTATATCAGCTTCTCCTCTAAGGAAATATAGAGATAAACATGATACAGTAGAAAATACATCTATTTTCAACATTAAAGGTGCATCAAGTATTGGCTTGGAGACTGATTGAATGTATGTCCTTGGCGTTTTTAACTTCATGCTCTAACAGACTAAACTAATAGTCTCACTAAATATATAGTATACTATTGAAGATGAAGCTGATGATCAAGTCCTACTGATTGTTAATCCGGGATAGTTGTAAAGCTTATATTCAGCTGTTTACATTCATAGTATCTTTATATAATATCAACAAGACTAAACAAAAATGATCTCAATAAATTGCAATAAATAAGAGATTTAGTTACTTGGCGTTAGAACTTAGAACCATTAATAGATATTCCAGGCGCTTTAAGAATAGTAATTCATTCTATAATTATATCAAATGTATTCATCCAGTCGATCAAGCAGCGTTTGATCCAAGCAGATAAACAGTCCAAAATGAGACACAAGAAAAATTAATCTTTTTTCAAAGAATTAAACTTGGCCTGTACAGGGATCGAACCTGTGACCTTGGCATTATTAGCAAAGCGCTCTAACCAACTGAGCTAACAGGCCAATTTGCACATCTTCTGGAGGACCAGCACAGGAAGCAGTGCTACTGATAGTTCAACCGGGAGATTTGGAAAGCTTAATTTCAGCTGTTTAATATGAATTAACTTTCATATTATCAACATGAAGAAGCTAATATGACTTCAAAAAAATTGCAATACAAAAGAGATTTCCATACTTAGTGTTAGAATTTTGAACCAGTAACGTTTTTTCCACGTGGTTTAGCAATAAATAAATATTCATCACCTATATTCAATTGATTCATCTAATCATTCTATCAGCTTCTGCGCAAAGGAAATATAGAGGTAAACATGATACAGAAGAAAATACATCTATTTTCAACATTAAAGGAGAATCAAGTATTGGCTTGGAGACTGATTGAAATTATGTTCTTTTGCGTTTTTAACTTCATGCTCTAACAGACTAAACTAATAGGCTCACTAAATATATAGAATACTTTTGAAGAATTAGCAGATGATGAAATGCTACTGATTCCATCCAATCCTTCAAGCAGCGTGTGATTCAAGGAGATAAACAGTCCAAAATGTGACACAAGAAAAATTCATCTTTTTTCAAACAATTAAACTTGGCCTGTACAGAGATCGAACCTGTGACCTTGGCGTTATTAGCACAACGCTCTAACCATCTGAGCTAACAGGCCATTTTGCACAACTACCTGGAGGTCCAGCATATGAAGAAGGGCAAATGATAGTTAACCCAGGAGATTTGGAAAGCTTAATTTCAGCAGTTTACCATGAAGTTATTGTTATATATTATCAACATGAAGAAACTAATATGACTTAAAAAAAATTACAATACAAAAGAGATTTTCATACTTAGTGTTAGAACTTAGAACCATTAACGTTTTTTCCATGTGGTTAAGCAATAAATAAATATTCATCACCTATATTGAATTGATTCATCTAATCATTTTATCAGCTTCTCCTCAAAGGAAATATAGAGATAAACATGATACAGTAGAAAATACATCTATTTTCAACAGTAAAGGAGCATCAAGTATTGGCTTGGAGACTGATTGAAAGTATGTCCTTTGCGTTTTTAACTTCATGCTCTAACAGACTAAACTAATAGAGTCACTAAATATATAGCATACTACTGAAGATGAAGCAGATGATGAAGTCCTACTGATTGTTAATCCGGGATAGTTGGAAAGCTTATATTCAGCTGTTTACATTCATAGTATCTTTATATATTATCAACAAGACTAAACAAAAATGATCTCAATAAATTGCAATAAATAAGAGATTTAGTTACTTGGCGTTAGAACTTAGAACCATTAATAGATATTCCAGGCGCTTTAAGAATAGTAATTAATTCTATAATTATATCAAATGTATTCATCCAATCATTCAAGCAGCGTTTGATCCAAGGAGATAAACAGTCCAAAATGAGACACAAGAAAAATTCACCTTTTTTCAAGGAATTAAACTTGGCCTGTACAGGGATCGAACCTGTGACCTTGGCGTTATTAGCACCACGCTCTAACCAACTGAGCTAACAGGCCAATTTTCACATCTTCTGGAGGACCAGCACCGGAAGCAGTGCTAATGATAGTTCAACCGGGAGATTTGGAAAGCTTAATTTTAGCTGTTTAATATGAATTAACTTTCATATTATCAACATGAAGAAGCTAATAGGACTTCAAAAAAATTGCAATACAAAAGAGATTTCCATACTTAGTGTTGGAATTTTGAACCAGTAACGTTTTTTCCACGTGGATTAGCAATAAATAAATATTTATCACCTATATTCAATTGATTCATCTAATCATTCTATCGGCTTCTGCACAAAGGAAATATGGAGGTAAACATGATACAGAAGAAAATACATCTATTTTCAACATTAAAGGAGCATCAAGTATTGGCTTGGAGACTGATTGAAATTATGTCCTTTGCGTTTTTAACTTCATGATCTAACAGACTAAACTAATAGGCTCACTAAATATATAGAATACTTTTGAAGAAATAGCAGATGATGAAATGCTACTGATTCCATCCAATCCTTCAAGCAGCGTGTGATTCGAGGAGATAAACAGTCCAAAATGAGACACAAGAAAAATTCATCTTTGTTCAAACAATTAAACTTGGCCTGTACAGGGATTGAACCTGTGACCTTGGCGTTATTAGCACCACGCTCTAACCATCTGAGCTAACAGGCCATTTCGCACAACTACTTGGAGGTCCAGCATATGAAGAAGGGCAAATGATAGTTAACCCAGGAGATTTGGAAAGCTTAATTTCAGCAGTTTACCATGAAGTTATTGTTAGATATTATCAACATGAAGAAACTAATATGACTTAAAAAAAATTACAATACAAAAGAGATTTACATACTTAGTGTTAGAACTTAGAACCATTAACGTTTTTTCCATGTGGTTAAGCAATAAATAAATATTCATCACCTATATTGAATTGATTCATCTAATCATTGTATCAGCTTCTCCTCAAAGGAAATATAGAGAAAAACATGATACAGTAGAAAATACATCTATTTTCAACATTAAAGGAGCATCAAGTATTGGCTTGGAGACTGATTGAAAGTATGTCCTTGTCGTTTTTAACTTCATGCCCTAACAGACTAAACTAATAGAGTCACTAAATATATAGCATACTATTGAAGATGAAGCAGATGATGAAGTCCTACTGATTGTTAATCCGGGATAGTTGGAAAGCTTATATTCAGCTGTTTACATTCATAGTATCTTTATATATTATCAACAAGACTAAACAAAAATGATCTCAATAAATTGCTATAAATAAGAGATTTAGTTACTTGGCGTTAGAACTTAGAACCATTAATAGATATTCCAGGCGCTTTAAGAATAGTAATTAATTCTATAATGATATCAAATGCATTCATCCAGTCCTTCAAGCAGCGTTTGATCCAAGGAGATAAACAGTCCAAAATGAGACACAAGAAAAATTAATCTTTTTTCAAAGAATTAAACTTGGCCTGTACAGGGATCGAACCTGTGACCTTGGCATTATTAGCACCACGATCTAACCAACTGAGCTAAAAGGCCAATTTGCACATCTTCTGGAGGACCAGCACAGGAAGCAGTGCTAATGATAGTTCAACCGGGAGATTTGGAAAGCTTAATTTCAGCTGTTTAATATGAATTAACTTTCATATTATCAACATGAAGAAACTAATATGACTTCAAAAAAATTGCAATACAAAAGAGATTTCCATACTTAGTGATAGAATTTTGAACCAGTAACGTTTTTTCCACGTGGTTTAGCAATAAATAAATATTCATCACCTATATTCAATTGATTCATCTAATCATTCTATCAGCTTCTGCGCAAAGGAAATATAGAGGTAAACATGATACAGAAGAAAATACATCTATTTTCAACATTAAAGGAGAATCAAGTATTGGCTTGGAGACTGATTGAAATTATGTCCTTTTGCGTTTTTAACTTCATGCTCTAACAGACTAAACTAATAGGCTCACTAAATATATAGAATACTTTTGAAGAATTAGCAGATGATGAAATGCTACTGATTCCATCCAATCCTTCAAGCAGCGTGTGATTCAAGGAGATAAACAGTCCAAAATGAGACACAAGAAAAATTCATCTTTGTTCAAACAATTAAACTTGGCCTGTACAGGGATCGAACCTGTGACCTTGGCGTTATTAGCACAACGCTCTAACCATCTGAGCTAACAGGCCATTTTGCACAACTACCTGGAGGTCCAGCAAATGAAGAAGGGCAAATGATAGTTAACCCAGGAGATTTGGAAAGCTTAATTTCAGCAGTTTACCATGAAGTTATTGTTATATATTATCAACATGAAGAAACTAATATGACTTAAAAAAAATTACAATACAAAAGAGATTTTCATACTTAGTGTTAGAACTTAGAACCATTAACGTTTTTTCCATGTGGTTAAGCAATAAATAAATATTCATCACCTATATTGAATTGATTCATCTAATCATTTTATCAGCTTCTCCTCAAAGGAAATATAGAGATAAACATGATACAGTAGAAAATACATCTATTTTCAACAGTAAAGGAGCATCAAGTATTGGCTTGGAGACTGATTGAAAGTATGTCCTTTGCGTTTTTAACTTCATGCTCTAACAGACTAAACTAATAGAGTCACTAAATATATAGCATACTACTGAAGATGAAGCAGATGATGAAGTCCTACTGATTGTTAATCCGGGATAGTTGGAAAGCTTATATTCAGCTGTTTACATTCATAGTATCTTTATATATTATCAACAAGACTAAACAAAAATGATCTCAATAAATTGCAATAAATAAGAGATTTAGTTACTTGGCGTTAGAACTTAGAACCATTAATAGATATTCCAGGCGCTTTAAGAATAGTAATTAATTCTATAATTATATCAAATGTATTCATCCAATCATTCAAGCAGCGTTTGATCCAAGGAGATAAACAGTCCAAAATGAGACACAAGAAAAATTCATCTTTTTTCAAGGAATTAAACTTGGCCTGTACAGGGATCGAACCTGTGACCTTGGCGTTATTAGCACCATGCTCTAACCAACTGAGCTAACAGGCCAATTTGCACATCTTCTGGAGAACCAGCACAGGAAGCAGTGCTTATGATAGTTCAACCAGGAGATTTGGAAAGCTTAATTTCAGCTGTTTAATATGAATTAACTTTCATATTATCAACATGAAGAAACTAATATGACTTCAAAAAAATTGCAATACAAAAGAGATTTCCATACTTAGTGTTAGAATTTTGAACCAGTAACGTTTTTTCCACGTGGTTTAGCAATAAATAAATATTCATCACCTATATTCAATTGATTCATCTAATCATTCTATCAGCTTCTGCGCAAAGGAAATATGGAGGTAAACATGATACAGAAGAAAATACATCTATTTTCAACATTAAAGGAGCTTCAAGTATTGGCTTGGAGACTGATTGAAATTATGTCCTTTGCGTTTTTAACTTCATGCTCTAACAGACTAAACTAATAGGCTCACTAAATATATAGAATACTTTTGAAGAATTAGCAGATGATGAAATGCTACTGATTTCATCCAATCCTTCAAGCAGCGTGTGATTCAAGGAGATAAACAGTCCAAAATGAGACCCAAGAAAAATTCATCTTTGTTCAAACAATTAAACTTGGCCTGTACAGGGAGCGAACCTGTGACCTTGGCGTTATTAGCACCACACTCTAACCATCTGAGCTAACAGGCCATTTTGCACAACTACCTGGAGGTCCAGCAAATGAAGAAGGGCAAATGATAGTTAACCCAGGAGATTTGGAAAGCTTAATTTCAGCAGTTTACCATGAAGTTATTGTTATATCTTATCAACATGAAGAAACTAATATGACTTAAAAAAAATTACAATACAAAAGAGATTTTCATACTTAGTGTTAGAACTTAGAACCATTAACGTTTTTTCCATGTGGTTAAGCAATAAATAAATATTCATCACCTATATTGAAATGATTCATCTAATCATTTTATCAGCTTCTCCTCAAAGGAAATAAAGAGATAAACATGATACAGTAGAAAATACATCTATTTTCAACATTAAAGGAGCATCAAGTATTGGCTTGGAGACTGATTGAAAGTATGTCCTTGGCGTTTTTAACTTCATGCTCTAACAGACTAAACTAATAGAGTCACTAAATATATAGCATACTACTGAAGATGAAGCAGATGATGAAGTCCTACTGATTGTTAATCCGGGATAGTTGGAAAGCTTATATTCAGCTGTTTACATTCATAGTATCTTTATATATTATCAACAAGACTAAACAAAAATGATCTCAATAAATTGCAATAAATAAGAGATTTAGTTACTTGGCGTTAGAACTTAGAACCATTAATAGATATTCCAGGCGCTTTAAGAATAGTAATTAATTCTATAATTATATCAAATGTATTCATCCAATCCTTCAAGCAGCGTTTGATCCAAGGAGATAAACAGTCCAAAATGAGACACAAGAAAAATTCATCTTTTTTCAAAGAATTAAACTTGGCCTGTACATGGATCGAACCTGTGACCTTGGTGTTATTAGCATCATGCTCTAACCAACTGAGCTAACAGGCCAATTTGCACATCTTCTGGAGGACCAGCACAGGAAGCAGTGCTAATGATAGTTCAACCAGGAGATTTGGAAAGCTTAATTTCAGCTGTTTAATATGAATTAACTTTCATATTATCAACATGAAGAAACTAATATGACTTCAAAAAAATTGCAATACAAAAGAGATTTCCATACTTAGTGTTAGAATTTTGAACCAGTAACGTTTTTTCCACGTGGTTTAGCAATAAATAAATATTCATCACCTATATTCAATTGATTCATCTAATCATTCTATCAGCTTCTGCGCAAAGGAAATATGGAGGTAAACATGATACAGAAGAAAATACATCTATTTTCAACATTAAAGGAGCTTCAAGTATTGGCTTGGAGACTGATTGAAATTATGTCGTTTGCGTTTTTAACTTCATGCTCTAACAGACTAAGCTAATAGGCTCACTAAATATATAGAATACTTTTGAAGAATTAGCAGATGATGAAATGCTACTGATTCCATCCAATCCTCCAAGCAGCGTGTGATTCAAGGAGATAAACAGTCCAAAATGAGACACAAGAAAAATTAATCTTTGTTCAAACAATTAAACTTGGCCTGTACAGGGATCGAACCTGTGACCTTGGGATTATTAGCACCACGCTCTAACCATCTGAGCTAACAGGCCATTTTGCACAACTACCTGGAGGTCCAGCATATGAAGAAGGGCAAATGATAGTTAACCCAGGAGATTTGGAAAGCTTAATTTCAGCAGTTTACCATGAAGTTATTGTTATATATTATCAACATGAAGAAACTAATATGACTTAAAAAAATTACAATACAAAAGAGATTTTCATACTTAGTGTTAGAACTTAGAACCATTAACGTTTTTTCCATGTGGTTAAGCAATAAATAAATATTCATCACCTATATTGAATTGATTCATCTAATCATTTTATCAGCTTCTCCTCAAAGGAAATATAGAGATAAACATGATACAGTAGAAAATACATCTATTTTCAACAATAAAGGTGCATCAAGTATTGGCTTGGAGACTGATTGAAAGTATGTCCTTGGCGTTTTTAACTTCATGCTCTAACAGACTAAACTAATAGTCTCACTAAATATATAGTATACTATCGAAGATGAAGCTGATGATGAAGTCCTACTGATTGTTAATCCGGGATAGTTGGAAAGCTTATATTCAGCTGTTTACATTCATAGTATCTTTATATATTATCAACAAGACTAAACAAAAATTATCTAAATAAATTGCAATAAATAAGAGATTTAGCTACTTGGCGTTAAAACTTAGAACCATTAATAGATATTCCAGGCGCTTTAAGAATAGTAATTAATTCCATAATTATATCAAATGTATTCATCCAATCCTTCAAGCAGCGTTTGATCCAATGAGATAAACAGTCCAAAATGAGACACAAGAAAAATTCATCTGTTTTTCAAAGAATTAAACTTGGCCTGTACAGGGATCGAACCTGTGACCTTGGCGTTATTAGCATCACGCTCTAACCAACTGATCTAACAGGCCAATTTGCATATCGTCTGGACGACCAGCACAGGAAGCAGTGCTAATGATAGTTCAACCGGGAGATTTGGACAGCTTAATTTCAGCTGTTTAATATGAATTAACTTTCATGTTATCAACATGAAGAAACTAATATGACTTCAAAAAAATTGCAATACAAAAGAGATTTCCATACTTAGTGTTAGAATTTTGAACCAGTAACGTTTTTTCCACGCAGTTTAGCAATAAATAAATATTCATCACCTATATTCAATTGATTCATCTAATCATTCTATCAGCTTCTGCGCAAAGGAAATATAGAGGTAAACATGATACAGAAGAAAATACATCTATTTTCAACATTAAAGGAGCATCAAGTATTGGCTTGGAGACTGATTGAAATAATGTCCTTTGCGTTTTTAACTTCATGCTCTAACAGACTAAACTAATAGGCTCACTAAATATATAGAATACTTTTGAAGAATTAGCAGATGATGAAATGCTACTGATTCCATCCAATCCTTCAAGCAGCGTGTGATTCAAGGAGATAAACAGTCCAAAATGAGACACTAGAAAAATTCATCTTTTTTCAAACAATTAAACTTGGCCTGTACAGGGATCGAACATGTGACCTTGGCGTTATTAGCACCTCGCTCAAACCATCTGAGCTAACAGGCCATTTTGCACAACTACCAGGAGGTCCAGCAAATGAAGAAGGGCAAATAATAGTTAACCCAGGAGATTTGGAAAGCTTAATTTCAGCAGTTTACCATGAAGTTATTGACTGTTATATATTATCAACGTGAAGAAACTAATATGACTTAAAAACAATTACAATACAAAAGAGATTTTCATACTTAGTGTTAGAACTTAGAACCATTAACGTTTTTTCCATGTGGTTAAGCAATAAATAAATATTCATCACCTATATTGATTTGATTCATCTAATCATTTTATCAGCTTCTCCTCAAAGAAAATATAGAGATAAACATGATACAGTAGAAAATACATCTATTTTCAACATTAAAGGAGCATCAAGTATTGGCTTGGAGACTGATTGAAAGTATGTCCTTGGCGTTTTTAACTTCATGCTCTAACAGACTAAACTAATAGAGTCACTAAATATATAGCATACTACTGAAGATGAAGCAGATGATGAAGTCCTACTGATTGTTAATCCGGGATAGTTGGAAAGCTTATATTCAGCTGTTTACATTCATAGTATCTTTATATATTATCAACAAGACTAAACAAAAATGATCTCAATCAATTGCAATAAATAAGAGATTTAGTTACTTGGCGTTAGAACTTAGAACCATTAATAGATATTCCAGGCGCTTTAAGAATAGTAATTAATTCTATAATTATATCAAATGTATTCATCCATTCCTTCAAGCAGCATTTGATCCAAGGAGATAAACAGTCCAAAATGAGACACAAGAAAAATTCATCTTTTTTGAAAGAATTAAACTTGGCCAGTACAGGGATCAAACCTGTGACCTTGGCGTTATTAGCACCACGCTCTAACCAACTGAGCTAACAGGCCAATTTGCACATCTTCTGGAGGACCAGCACAGGAAGCAGTGCTAATGATAGTTCAACCAGGAGATTTGGAAAGCTTAATTTCAGCTGTTTAATATGAATTAACTTTCATATTATCAACATGAAGAAACTAATATGACTTCAAAAAAATTGCAATACAAAAGAGATTTCCATACTTAGTGTTAGAATTTTGAACCAGTAACGTTTTTTCCACGTGGTTTAGCAATAAATAAATATTCATCACCTATATTCAATTGATTCATCTAATCATTCTATCAGCTTCTGCGCAAAGGAAATATGGAGGTAAACATGATACAGAAGAAAATACATCTATTTTCAACATTAAAGGAGCTTCAAGTATTGGCTTGGAGAGTGATTGAAATTATGTCCTTTGCGTTTTTAACTTCATGCTCTAACAGACTAAACTAATAGGCTCACTAAATATATAGAATACTTTTGAAGAATTAGCAGATGATGAAATGCTACTGATTCCATCCAATCCTTCAAGCAGCGTGTGATTCAAGGAGATAAACAGTCCAAAATGAGACACAAGAAACATTCATCTTTGTTCAAACAATTAAACTTGGCCTGTACAGGGAGCGAACCTGTGACCTTGGCGTAATTAGCACCACACTCTAACCATCTGAGCTAACAGGCCATTTTGCACAACTACCTGGAGGTCCAGCAAATGAAGAAGGGCAAATGATAGTTAACCCAGGAGATTTGGAAAGCTTAATTTCAGCAGTTTACCATGAAGTTATTGTTATATCTTATCAACATGAAGAAACTAATATGACTTAAAAAAAATTACAATACAAAAGAGATTTTCATACTTAGTGTTAGAACTTAGAACCATTAACGTTTTTTCCATGTGGTTAAGCAATAAATAAATATTCATCACCTATATTGAAATGATTCATCTAATCATTTTATCAGCTTCTCCTCAAAGGAAATAAAGAAATAAACATGATACAGTAGAAAATACATCTATTTTCAACATTAAAGGAGCATCAAGTATTGGCTTGGAGACTGATTGAAAGTATGTCCTTGGCGTTTTTAACTTCATGCTCTAACAGACTAAACTAATAGAGTCACTAAATATATAGCATACTACTGAAGATGAAGCAGATGATGAAGTCCTACTGATTGTTAATCCGGGATAGTTGGAAAGCTTATATTCAGCTGTTTACATTCATAGTATCTTTATATATTATCAACAAGACTAAACAAAAATGATCTCAATAAATTGCAATAAATAAGAGATTTAGTTACTTGGCGTTAGAACTTAGAACCATTAATAGATATTCCAGGCGCTTTAAGAATAGTAATTAATTCTATAATTATATCAAATGTATTCATCCAATCCTTCAAGCAGCGTTTGATCCAAGGAGATAAACAGTCCAAAATGAGACACAAGAAAAATTCATCTTTTTTCAAAGAATTAAACTTGGCCTGTACAGGGATCGAACCTGTGACCTTGGTGTTATTAGCATCATGCTCTAACCAACTGAGCTAACAGGCCAATTTGCACATCTTCTGGAGGACCAGCACAGGAAGCAGTGCTAATGATAGTTCAACCGGGAGATTTGGAAAGCTTAATTTCAGCTGTTTAATATGAATTAACTTTCATATTATCAACATGAAGAAACTAATATGACTTCAAAAAAATTGCAATACAAAAGAGATTTCCATACTTAGTGTTAGAATTTTGAACCAGTAACGTTTTTTCCACGCAGTTTAGCAATAAATAAATATTCATCACCTATATTCAATTGATTCATCTAATCATTCTATCAGCTTCTGCGCAAAGGAAATATAGAGGTAAACATGATACAGAAGAAAATACATCTATTTTCAACATTAAAGGAGCATCAAGTATTGGCTTGGAGACTGATTGAAATAATGTCCTTTGCGTTTTTAACTTCATGCTCTAACAGACTAAACTAATAGGCTCACTAAATATATAGAATACTTTTGAAGAATTAGCAGATGATGAAATGCTACTGATTCCATCCAATCCTTCAAGCAGCGTGTGATTCAAGGAGATAAACAGTCCAAAATGAGACACTAGAAAAATTCATCTTTGTTCAAACAATTAAACTTGGCCTGTACAGGGATCGAACCTGTGACCTTGGCGTTATTAGCACCACGCTCTAACCATCTGAGCTAACAGGCAATTTTGCACAACTACCTGGAGGTCCAGCAAATGAAGAAGGGCAAATGATAGTTAACCGAGGAGATTTGGAAAGCTTAATTTCAGCAGTTTACCATGAAGTTATTGTTATATATTATCAACATGAAGAAACTAATATGACTTAAAAAAAATTACAATACAAAAGAGATTTTCATACTTAGTGTTAGAACTTAGAACCATTAACGTTTTTTCCATGTGGTTAAGCAATAAATAAATATTCATCACCTATATTGAATTGATTCATCTAATCATTTTATCAGCTTCTCCTCAAAGGAAATATAGAGATAAACATGATACAGTAGAAAATACATCTATTTTCAACATTAAAGGAGCATCAAGTATTGGCTTAGAGACTGATTGAAAGTATGTCCTTGGCGTTTTTAACTTCATGCTCTAACAGACTAAACTAGTAGAGTCACTAAATATATAGCATACTACTGAAGATGAAGCAGATGATGAAGTCCTACTGATTGTTAATCCGGGATAGTTGGAAAGCTTATATTCAGCTGTTTACATTCATAGTATCTTTATATATTATCAACAAGACTAAACAAAAATGATCTCAATAAATTGCAATAAATAAGAGATTTAGTTACTTGGCGTTAGAACTTAGAACCATTAATAGATATTCCAGGCGCTTTAAGAATAGTAATTAATTCTATAATTATATCAAATGTATTCATCCAATCCTTCAAGCAGCATTTGATCCAAGGAGATAAACAGTCCAAAATGAGACACAAGAAAAATTCATCTTTTTTCAAAGAATTAAACTTGGCCTGTACAGGGATCGAACCTGTGACCTTGGCGTTATTAGCACCACGCTCTAACCAACTGAGCTAACAGGTCAATTTGCACATCTTCTGGAGGACCAGCACAGGAAGCAGTGCTAACGATAGTTCAAACGGGAGATTTGGAAAGCTTAATTTCAGCTGTTTAATATGAATTAACTTTCATATTATCAACATGAAGAAACTAATATGACTTCAAAAAAATTGCAATACAAAAGAGATTTCCATACTTAGTGTTAGAATTTTGAACCAGTAACGTTTTCTCCACGTGGTTTAGCAACAAATAAATATTCATCACCTATATTCAATTGATTCATCTAATCATTCTATCAGCTTCTGCGCAAAGGAAATATGGAGGTAAACATGATACAGAAGAAAATACATCTATTTTCAACATTAAAGGAGCTTCAAATATTGGCTTGGAGACTGATTGAAATTATGTCCTTTGCGTTTTTAA
This sequence comes from Lissotriton helveticus, assembly GCF_964261635.1. Classification (NCBI taxonomy): domain Eukaryota; kingdom Metazoa; phylum Chordata; class Amphibia; order Caudata; family Salamandridae; genus Lissotriton; species Lissotriton helveticus. The sequence goes on along the minus strand of NC_136063.1, from coordinate 970,510,798 downwards.
CTTCATGCTCTAACAGACTAAACTAATAGGCTCACTTAATATATAGAATACTTTTGAAGAATTAGCAGATGATGAAATGCTACTGATTCCATCCAATCCTTCAAGCAGCGTGTGATTCAAGAAGATTAACAGTCCAAAATGAGACACAAGAAAAATTCATCTTTGTTCAAACAATTGAACTTGGTCTGTACAGGGATCGAACCTGTGACCTTGACGTTATTAGCACCACGCTCTAACCATCTGAGCTAACAGGCCATTTTGCACAACTACCTGGAGGTCCAGCAAATGAAGAAGGGCAAATTATAGTTAACCCAGGAGATTTGGAAAGCTTAATTTCAGCAGTTTACCATGAAGTTATTGTTATATATTATCAACATGAAGAAACTAATATGACTTAAAAAAAATTACAATACAAAAGAGATTTTCATACTTAGTGTTAGAACTTAGAACCATTAACGTTTTTTCCATGTGGTTAAGCAATAAATAAATATTCATCACCTATATTGAATTGATTCATCTAATCATTTTATCAGCTTCTCTTCAAAGGAAATATAGAGATAAACATGATACAGTAGAAAATACATCTATTTTCAACATTAAAGGAGCATCAAGTATTGGCTTGGAGACTGATTGAAAGTATGTCCTTGGCGTTTTTAACTTGATGCTCTAACAGACTAAACTAATAGAGTCACTAAATATATAGCATACTACTGAAGATGAAGCAGATGATGAAGTCCTACTGATTTTTAATCCGGAATAGTTGGAAAGCTTATATTCAGCTGTTTACATTCATAGTATCTTTATATATTATCAACAAGACTAAACAAAAATGATCTCAATAAATTGCAATAAATAAGAGATTTAGTTACTTGGCGTTAGAACTTAGAACCATTAATAGATATTCGAGGCGCTTTAAGAATAGTAATTAATTCTATAATTATATCAAATGTATTCATCCAATCCTTCAAGCAGCGTTTGATCCAAGGAGATAAACAGTCCAAAATGAGACACAAGAAAAATTCATCTTTTTTCAAAGAATTAAACTTGGCCTGTACAGGGATCGAACCTGTGACCTTGGCGTTATTAGCACCACGCTCTAACCAACTGAGCTAACAGGCCAATTTGCACATCTTCAGGAGGACCAGCACAGGAAGCCGTGCTAATGACAGTTCAACCGGGAGATTTGGAAAGCTTAATTTCAGCTGTTTAATATGAATTAACTTTCATATTATCAACATGAAGAAACTAATATGACTTCAAAAAAATTGCAATACAAAAGAGATTTCCATACTTAGTGTTAGAATTTTGAACCAGTAACGTTTTTTCCACGTGGTTTAGCAATAAATAAATATTCATCACCTATATTCAATTGATTCATCTAATCATTCTATCAGCTTCTGCGCAAAGGAAATATGGAGGTAAACATGATACAGAAGAAAATACATCTATTTTCAACATTAAAGGAGCATCAAGTATTGGCTTGGAGACTGATTGAAATTATGTCCTTTGCGTTTTTAACTTCATGCTCTAACAGACTAAACTAATAGGCTCACTAAATATATAGAATACTTTTGAAGAATTAGCAGATGATGAAATGCTACTGATTCCATCCAATCCTTCAAGCAGCGTGTGATTCAAGGAGATAAACAGTCCAAAATGAGACACAAGAAAAATTCATCTTTGTTCAAACAATTAGACTTGGCCTGTACAGGGATCGAACCTGTGACCTTGGCGTTATTAGCACCACGCTCTAACCATCTGAGCTAAAAGGCCATTTTGCACAGCTAGCTGGAGGTCCAGCATATGAAGAAGGGCAAATGATAGTTAACCCAAGAGATTTGGAAAGCTTAATTTCAGCAGTTTACCATGAAGTTATTGTTATATATTATCAACATGAAGAAACTAATATGACTTAAAAAAATTACAATACAAAAGAGATTTACATACTTAGTGTTAGAACTTAGAACCATTAGCATTTTTTCCATGTGGTTAAGCAATAAATAAATATTCATCACCTATATTGAATTGATTCATCTAATCATTTTATCAGCTTCTCCTCAAAGGAAATATAGAGATAAACATGATACAGTAGAAAATACATCTATTTTCAACATTAAAGGAGCATCAAGTATTGGCTTGGAGACTGATTGAAAGTATGTCCTTGGCGTTTTTAACTTCATGCTCTAACAGACTAAACTAATAGAGTCACTAAATATATAGCATACTATTGAAGATGAAGCAGATGATGAAGTCCTACTGATTGTTAATCCGGGATAGTTGGAAAGCTTATATTCAGCTGTTTACATTCATAGTATCTTTATATATTATCAACAAGACAAAAAAAAAATGATCTTAATAAATTGCAATAAATAAAAGATTTAGTTACTTGGCGTTAGAACTTAGAACCATTATTAGATATTCCAGGCGCTTTAAGAATAGTAATTAATTCTATAAATATATCAAATGTATTCATCCAATCCTTCAAGCAGCGTTTGATCCAAGGAGATAAACAGTCCAAAATGAGACACAAGAAATATTCATCTTTTTTCAAAGAATTAAACTTGGCCTGTACAGGGATCGAACCTGTGACCTTGGCGTTATTAGCACCACGCTCTAACCAACTGAGCTAACAGGCCAATTTGCACATCTTCTGGAGGATCAGCACAGGAAGCAGTGCTAATGATAGTTCAACCGGGAGATTTGGAAAGCTTAATTTCAGCTGTTTAATATGAATTAACTTTCATATTATCAACATGAAGAAACTAATATGACTTCAAAAAAATTGCAATACAAAAGAGATTTCCATACTTAGTGTTAGAATTTTGAACCAGTAACGTTTTTTCCACGTGGTTTAGCAATAAATAAATATTCATCACCTATATTCAATTGATTCATCTAATCATTCTATCTGCTTCTGCGCAAAGGGAATATGGAGGTAAACATGATACAGAAGAAAATACATCTATTTTCAACATTAAAGGAGCATCAAGTATTGGCTTGGAGACTGATTGAAATTATGTCCTTTGCGTTTTTAACTTCATGCTCTAACAGACTAAACTAATAAGCTCACTAAATATATAGAATACTTTTGAAGAATTAGCAGATGATGAAATGCTACTGATTCCATCCAATCCTTCAAGCAGCGTGTGATTCAAGGAGATAAACAGTCCAAAATGAGACACAAGAAAAATTCATCTTTGTTCAAACAATTAAACTTGGCCTGTACAGGGATCGAACCTGTGACCTTGGCGTTATTAGCACCACGCTCTAAGCATCTGAGCTAACAGGCCATTTTGCACAGCTAGCTGGAGGTCCAGCATATGAAGAAGGGCAAATGATAGTTAACCCAGGAGATTTGGAAAGCTTAATTTCAGCAGTTTACCATGAAGTTATTGTTATATATTATCAACATGAAGAAACTAATATGACTTAAAAAAATTACAATACAAAAGAGATTTACATACTTAGTGTTAGAACTTAGAACCATTAACGTTTTTTCCATGTGGTTAAGCAATAAATAAATATTCATCACCTATATTGAATTGATTCATCTAATCATTTTATCAGCTTCTCCTCAAAGGAAATATAGAGATAAACATGATACAGTAGAAAATACATCTATTTTCAACGTTAAAGGAGCATCAAGTATTGGCTTGGCGACTGATTGAAAGTATGTCCTTGTCGTTCTTAACTTCATGCTCTAACAGACTAAACTAATAGAGTCACTAAATATATAGCATACTATTGAAGATGAAGCAGATGATGAAGTCCTACTGATTGTTAATCCGGGATAGTTGGAAAGCTTATATTCAGCTGTTTACATTCATAGTATCTTTATATATTATCAACAAGACTAAACAAAAATGATCTCAATAAATTGCTATAAATAAGAGATTTAGTTACTTGGGGTTAGAACTTAAAACCATTAATAGATATTCCAGGCGCTTTAAGAATAGTAATTAATTCTATAATTATATCAAATGTATTCATCCAATCCTTCAAGCTGCGTTTGATCCAAGGAGATAAACAGTCCAAAATGAGACACAAGAAAAATTCATCTTTTTTCAAAGAATTAAACTTGGCCTGTACAGGGATCGAACCTGTGACCTTGGCGTTATTAGCACCGCGCTCTAACCAACTGAGCTAACAGGCCAATTTGCACATCTTCTGTAGGACCAGCACAGGAAGCAGTGCTAATGATAGTTCAACCGGGAGATTTGGAAAGCTTAATTTCAGCTGTTTAATATGAATTACCTTTCATATTATCAACATGAAGAAACTAATATGACTTCAAAAAAATTGCAATACAAAAGAGATTTCCATACTTAGTGTTAGAATTTTGAACCAGTAACGTTTTTTCCACGTGGTTTAGCAATAAATAAATATTCATCACCTATATTCAATTGATTCATCTAATCATTCTATCAGCTTCTGTGCAAAGCAAATATGGAGGTAAACATGATACAGAAGAAAATACATCTATTTTCAACATTAAAGGAGCTTCAAATATTGGCTTGGAGACTGATTGAAATTATGTCCTTTGCGTTTTTAACTTCATGCTCTAACAGACTAAACTAATAGGCTCACTAAATATATAGAATACTTTTGAAGAATTAGCAGATGATGAAATGCTACTGATTCCAACCAACCCTTCAAGCAGCGTGTGATTCAAGAAGATTAACAGTCCAAAACGAGACACAAGAAAAATTCATCTTTGTTCAAACAATTGAACTTGGCCTGTACAGGGATCGAACCTGTGACCTTGGCGTTATTAGCACCACGCTCTAACCATCTGAGCTAACAGGCCATTTTGCACAACTACCTGGAGGTCCAGCAAACGAAGAAGGGCAAATGATAGTTAACCCAGGAGATTTGGAAAGCGTAATTTCAGCAGTTTACCATGAAGTTATTGTTATATATTATCAACATGAAGAAACTAATATGACTTAAAAAAATTACAATACAAAAGAGATTTTCATACTTAGTGTTAGAACTTAGAACCATTAACGTTTTTTCCATGTGGTTAAGCAATAAATAAATATTCATCACCTATATTGAATTGATTCATCTAATCATTTTATCAGCTTCTCCTCAAAGGAAATATAGAGATAAACATGATACAGTAGAAAATACATCTATTTTCAACATTAAAGGAGCATCAAGTATTGGCTTGGAGACTGATTGAAAGTATGTCCTTGGCGTTTTTAACTTCATGCTCTAACAGACTAAACTAATAGAGTCACTAAATATATAGCATACTATTGAAGATGAAGCAGATGATGAAGTCCTACTGATTGTTAATCCGGGATAGTTGGAAAGCTTATATTCAGCTGTTTACATTCATAGTATCTTTATATATTATCAAGAAGACTAAACAAAAATGATCTCAATAAATTGCAATAAATAAAAGATTTAGTTACTTGGCGTTAGAACTTAGAACCATTAATAGATATTCCAGGCGCTTTAAGAATAGTAATTAATTCTATAAATATATCAAATGTATTTATCCAATCCTTCAAGCAGCGTTTGATCCAAGGAGATAAACAGTCCAAAATGAGACACAAGAAATATTCATCTTTTTTCAAAGAATTAAACTTGGCCTGTACAGGGATCGAACCTGTGACCTTGGCGTTATTAGCACCACGCTCTAACCAACTGAGCTAACAGGCCAATTTACACATCTTCTGGAGGACCAGCACAGGAAGCAGTGCTAATGATAGTTCAACCGGGAGATTTGGAAAGCTTAATTTCAGCTGTTGAATATGAATTAACTTTCATATTATCAACATGAAGAAACTAATATGACTTCAAAAAAATTGCAATACAAAAGAGATTTCCATACTTAGTGTTAGAATTTTGAACCAGTAACGTTTTTTCCACGTGGTTTAGCAATAAATAAATATTCATCACCTATATTCAATTGATTCATCTAATCATTCTATCAGCTTCTGCGCAAAGGAAATATGGAGGTAAACATGATACATAAGAAAATACATCTATTTTCAACATTAAAGGAGCATCAAGTATTGGCTTGGAGACTGATTGAAATTATTTCCTTTGCGTTTTTAACTTCATGCTCTAAGAGACTAAACTAATAGGCTCACTAAATATATAGAATACTTTTGAAGAATTAGCAGATGATGAAATGCTACTGATTCCATCCAATCCTTCAAGCAGCGTGTGATTCAAGGAGATAAACAGTCCAAAATGAGACACAAGAAAAATTCATCTTAGTTCAAACAATTAAACTTGGCCTGTACAGGGATTGAACCTGTGACCTTGGTGTTATTAGCACCACGCTCTAACCATCTGAGCTAACAGGCCATTTTGCACAGCTAGCTGGAGGTCCAGCATATGAAGTAGGACAAATGATAGTTAACCCAGGAGATTTGGAAAGCTTAATTTCAGCAGTTTACCATGAAGTTATTGTTATATATTATCAACATGAAGAAACTAATATGACTTAAAAAAAAATTACAATACAAAAGAGATTTACATACTTAGTGTTAGAACTTAGAACCATTAACGTTTTTTCCATGTGGTTAAGCAATAAATAAATATTCATCACCTATATTGAATTGATTCATCTAATCATTTTATCAGCTTCTCCTCAAAGGAAATATAGAGATAAACATGATACAGTAGAAAATACATCTATTTTCAACATTAAAGGAGCATCAAGTATTGGCTTGTAGACTGATTGAAAGTATGTCCTTGTCGTTTTTAACTTCATGCTCTAACAGACTAAACTAATAGAGTCACTAAATATATAGCATACTATTGAAGATGAAGCAGATGATGAAGTCCTACTGATTGTTAATCCGGGATAGTTGGAAAGCTTATATTCAGCTGTTTACATTCATAGTATCTTTATATATTATCAACAAGACTAAACAAAAATGATCTCAATAAATTGCTATAAATAAGAGATTTAGTTACTTGGCGTTAGAACTTAGAACCATTAATAGATATTCCAGGCGTTTTAAGAATAGTAATTCATTCTATAATTATATCAAATGTATTCATCCAGTCCTTCAAGCAGCGTTTGATCCAAGGAGATAAACAGTCCAAAATGATATACAAGAAAAATTAATCTTTTTTCAAAGAATTAAACTTGGCCTGTACAGGGATCGAACCTGTGACCTTGGCGTTATTAGCACCACGCTCTAACCAACTGAGCTAAAAGGCCAATTTGCACATCTTCTGGAGGACCAGCACAGGAAGCAGTGCTAATGATAGTTCAACCGGGAGATTTGGAAAGCTTAATTTCAGCTGTTTAATATGAATTAACTTTCATATTATCAACATGAAGAAACTAATATGACTTCAAAAAAATTGCAATACAAAAGAGATTTCCATACTTAGTGTTAGAATTTTGAACCAGTAACGTTTTTTCCACGTGGTTTAGCAATAAATAAATATTCATCACCTATATTCAATTGATTCATCTAATCATTCTATCAGCTTCTGCGCAAAGGAAATATGGAGGTAAACATGATACAGAAGAAAATACATATATTTTCAACATTAAAGGAGCTTCAAATATTGGCTTGGAGACTGATTGAAATCATGTCCTTTGCGTTTTTAACTTCATGCTCTAACAGACTAAACTAATAGGCTCACTGAATATATAGAATACTTTTGAAGAATTAGAAGATGATGAAATGCTACTGATTCCATCCAATCCTTCAAGCAGCGTGTGATTCAAGAAGATTAACAGTCCAAAATGAGACACAAGAAACATTCATCTTTGTTCAAACAATTGAACTTGGCATGTACAGGGATCGAACCTGTGACATTGGCTTTATTAGCACCACGCTCTAACCATCTGAGCTAACAGGACATTTTGCACAACTATCTGGAGGTCCAGCAAATGAAGAAGGGCAAATGATAGTTAACCCAGGAGATTTGGAAAGCTTAATTTCAGCAGTTTACCATGAAGTTATTGTTATATATTATCAACATGAAGAAACTAATATGACTTAAAAAAAATTACAATACAAAAGAGATTTTCATACTTAGTGTTAGAACTTAGAACCATTAACGTTTTTTCCATGTGGTTAAGCAATAAATAAATATTCATCACCTATATTGAATTGATTCATCTAATCATTTTATCAGCTTCTCCTCAAAGGAAATATAGAGATAAACATGATACAGTAGAAAATACATCTATTTTCAACATTAAAGGAGCATCAAGTATTGGCTTGGAGACTGATTGAAAGTATGTCCTTGTCGTTTTTAACTTCATGCTCTAACAGACTAAACTAATAGAGTCACTAAATATATAGCATACTATTGAAGATGAAGCAGATGATGAAGTCCTATTGATTGTTAATCTGGGATAGTTGGAAAGCTTATATTCAGCTGTTTACATTCATAGTATCTTTATATATTATCAACAAGACTAAACAAAAATGATCAATAAATTGCTATAAATAAGAGATTTAGTTACTTGACGTTAGAACTTAGAACCATTAATAGATATTCCAGGCGCTTTAAGAATAGTAATTAATTCTATAATTATATCAAATGTATTCATCCAATCCTTCAAGCAGCGTTTGATCCAAGGAGATAAACAGTCCAAAATGAGACACAAGAAAAATTCATCTTTTTTCAAAGAATTAAACTTGGCCTGTACAGGGATCGAACCTGTGACCTTGGCGTTATTAGCACCACGCTCTAACCAACTGAGCTAAAAGGCCAATTTGCACATCTTCTGGAGGACCAGCACAGGAAGCAGTGCTAATGATAGTTCAACCGGGAGATTTGGAAACCTTAATTTCAGCTGTTTAATATGAATTAACTTTCATATCATCAACATGAAGAAACTAATATGACTTCAAAAAAATTGCAATACAAAAGAGATTTCCATACTTAGTGTTAGAATTTTGAACCAGTAACGTTTTTTCCACGTGGTTTAGCAATAAATAAATATTCATCACCTATATTCAATTGATTCATCTAATCATTCTATCAGCTTGGAAATATAGAGGTAAACATGATACAGAAGAAAATACATCTATTTTCAACATTAAAGGAGAATCAAGTATTGGCTTGGAGACTGATTGAAATTATGTCCTTTGCGTTTTTAACTTCATGCTCTAACAGACTAAACTAATAGGCTCACTAAATATATAGAATACTTTTGAAGAATTAGCAGATGATGAAATGCTACTGATTCCATCCAATCCTTCAAGCAGCGTGTGATTCAAGGAGATAAACAGTCCAAAATGAGACACTAGAAAAATAAATCTTTTTTCAAACAATTAAACTTGGCCTGTACAGGGATTGAACCTGTGACCCTGGCGTTATTAGCACCACGCTCTAACCATCAGAGCTAACAGGTCATTTTGCAGAACTACCTGGAGGTCCAGCAAATGAAGAAGGGCAAATGATAGTTAACCCAGGAGATTTGGAAAGCTTAATTTCAGCAGTTTACCATGAAGTTATTGTTATATATTATCAACATGAAGAAACTAATATTACTTAAAAAAAATTACAATACAAAAGAGATTTTCATACTTAGTGTTAGAACTTAGAACCATTAACATTTTTTCCATGTGGTTAAGCAATAAATAAATATTCATCACCTATATTGAATTGATTCATCTAATCATTTTATCAGCTTCTCCTCAAAGGAAATATAGAGATAAACATGATACAGTAGAAAATACATCTATTTTCAACATTAAAGGAGCATCAAGTATTGGCTTGGAGACTGATTGAAAGTATGTCCTTGGCGTTTTTAACTTGATGCTCTAACAGACTAAACTAATAGAGTCACTAAATATATAGCATACTATTGAAGATGAAGCAGATGATGAAGTCCTACTGATTGTTAATCCGGGATAGTTGGAAAGCTTATATTCAGCTGTTTAGATTCATAGTATCTTTATATATTATCAACAAGACTAAAAAAAATTGATCTTAATAAATTGCAATAAATAACAGATTAAGTTACTTGGCGTTAGAACTTAGAACCATTATTAGATATTCCAGGCGCTTTAAGAATAGTAATTAATTCTATAAATATATCAAATGTATTCATCCAATCCTTCAAACAGCGTTTGATCCAAGGAGATAAACAGTCCAAAATGAGACACAAGAAATATTCATCTTTTTTCAAAGAATTAAACTTGGCCTGTACAGGGATCGAACCTGTGACCTTGGCGATATTAGCACCACGCTCTAACTAACTGAGCTAACAGGCCAATTTGCACATCTTCGGTAGGACCAGCACCGGAAGCAGTGCTAATGATAGTTCAACCGGGAGATTTGGAAAGCTTAATTTCAGCTGTTTAATATGAATTAACTTTCATATTATCAACATGAAGAAACTAATATGACTTCAAAAAAATTGCAATACAAAAGAGATTTCCATACTTAGTGTTAGAATTTTGAACCAGTAAAGTTTTTTCCACGTGGTTTAGCAATAAATAAATATTCATCACCTATATTCAATTGATTCATCTAATCATTCTATCAGCTTCTGTGCAAAGGAAATATGGAGGTAAACATGATACAGAAGAAAATACATCTATTTTCAACATTAAAGGAGCTTCAAATATTGGCTTGGAGACAGATTGAAATTATGTCCTTTGCGTTTTTAACTTCATGCTCTAACAGACTAAACTAATAGGCTCACTAAATATATAGAATACTTTTGAAGAATTAGCAGATGATGAAATGCTACTGATTCCATCCAATCCTTCAAGCAGCGTGTGATTCAAGGAGATAAACATTCCAAAATGAGACACAAGAAAAATTCATCTTTGTTCAAATAATTAAACTTGGCCTGTACAGGGATCGAACCTGTGACCTTGGTGTTATTAGCACCACGCTCTAACCATCAGAGCTAACAGGCCATTTGGCACAACTACCTGGAGGTCCAGCATATGAAGAAGGGCAAATGATAGTTAACCCAGGAGATTTGGAAAGCTTAATTTCAGCAGTTTACCATGAAGTTATTGTTATATATTATCAACATGAAGAAACTAATATGACCTAAAAAAAATTACAATACAAAAGAGATTTTCATACTTAGTGTTAGAACTTAGAACCATTAACGTTTTTTCCATGTGGTTAAGCAATAAATAAATATTCATCACCTATATTGAATTGATTCATCTAATCATTTTATCAGCTTCTCCTCAAAGGAAATATAGAGATAAACATGATACAGTAGAAAATACATCTATTTTCAACAATAAAGGAGCATCAAGTATTGGCTTGGAGACTGATTGAAAGTATGTCCTTGTCGTTTTTAACTTCATGCTCTAACAGACTAAACTAATAGAGTCACTAAATATATAGCATACTATTGAAAATGAAGCAGATGATGAAGTCCTACTGATTGTTAATCCGGGATAGTTGGAAAGCTTATATTCAGCTGTTTACATTCATAGTATCTTTATATATTATCAACAAGACTAAACAAAAATGATCTCAATAAATTGCAATAAATAAGAGATTTAGTTACTTGGCGTTAGAACTTAGAACCATTAATAGATATTCCAGGCGCTTTAAGAATAGTAATTAATTCTATAATTATATCAAATGTATTCATCCAGTCCTTCAAGCAGCGTTTGATCCAAGGAGATAAACAGTCCAAAATGAGACACAAGAAAAATTAATCTTTTTTCAAAGAATTAAACTTGGCCTGTACAGGGATCGAACCTGTGACCTTGGCATTATTAGCACCACGATCTAACCAACTGAGCTAAAAGGCCAATTTGCACATCTTCTGGAGGACCAGCACAGGAAGCAGTGCTAATGATAGTTCAACCGGGAGATTTGGAAAGCTTAATTTCAGCTGTTTAATATGAATTAACTTTCATATTATCAACATGAAGAAACTAATATGACTTCAAAAAAATTGCAATACAAAAGAGATTTCCATACTTAGTGATAGAATTTTGAACCAGTAACGTTTTTTCCACGTGGTTTAGCAATAAATAAATATTCATCACCTATATTCAATTGATTCATCTAATCATTCTATCAGCTTCTGCGCAAAGGAAATATAGAGGTAAACATGATACAGAAGAAAATACATCTATTTTCAACATTAAAGGAGAATCAAGTATTGGCTTGGAGACTGATTGAAATTATGTCCTTTTGCGTTTTTAACTTCATGCTCTAACAGACTAAACTAATAGGCTCACTAAATATATAGAATACTTTTGAAGAATTAGCAGATGATGAAATGCTACTGATTCCATCCAATCCTTCAAGCAGCGTGTGATTCAAGGAGATAAACAGTCCAAAATGAGACACAAGAAAAATTCATCTTTGTTCAAACAATTAAACCTGGCCTGTACAGGGATCGAACCTGTGACCTTGGCGTTATTAGCACAACGCTCTAACCATCTGAGCTAACAGGCCATTTTGCACAACTACCTGGAGGTCCAGCAAATGAAGAAGGGCAAATGATAGTTAACCCAGGAGATTTGGAAAGCTTAATTTCAGCAGTTTACCATGAAGTTATTGTTATATATTATCAACATGAAGAAACTAATATGACTTAAAAAAAATTACAATACAAAAGAGATTTTCATACTTAGTGTTAGAACTTAGAACCATTAACGTTTTTTCCATGTGGTTAAGCAATAAATAAATATTCATCACCTATATTGAATTGATTCATCTAATCATTTTATCAGCTTCTCCTCAAAGGAAATATAGAGATAAACATGATACAGTAGAAAATACATCTATTTTCAACAGTAAAGGAGCATCAAGTATTGGCTTGGAGACTGATTGAAAGTATGTCCTTTGTGTTTTTAACTTCATGCTCTAACAGACTAAACTAATAGAGTCACTAAATATATAGCATACTACTGAAGATGAAGCAGATGATGAAGTCCTACTGATTGTTAATCCGGGATAGTTGGAAAGCTTATATTCAGCTGTTTACATTCATAGTATCTTTATATATTATCAACAAGACTAAACAAAAATGATCTCAATAAATTGCAATAAATAAGAGATTTAGTTACTTGGCGTTAGAACTTAGAACCATTAATAGATATTCCAGGCGCTTTAAGAATAGTAATTAATTCTATAATTATATCAAATGTATTCATCCAATCATTCAAGCAGCGTTTGATCCAAGGAGATAAACAGTCCAAAATGAGACACAAGAAAAATTCATCTTTTTTCAAGGAATTAAACTTGGCCTGTACAGGGATCGAACCTGTGACCTTGGCGTTATTAGCACCACGCTCTAACCAACTGAGATAACAGGTCAATTTTCACATCTTCTGGAGGACCAGCACCGGAAGCAGTGCTAATGATAGTTCAACCGGGAGATTTGGAAAGCTTAATTTCAGCTGTTTAATATGAATTAACTTTCATATTATCAACATGAAGAAGCTAATAGGACTTCAAAAAAATTGCAATACAAAAGAGATTTCCATACTTAGTGTTAGAATTTTGAACCAGTAACGTTTTTTCCACGTGGATTAGCAATAAATAAATATTTATCACCTATATTCAATTCATTCATCTAATCATTCTATAAGCTTCTGCGCAAAGGAAATATGGAGGTAAACATGATACAGAAGAAAATACATCTATTTTCAACATTAAAGGAGCATCAAGTATTGGCTTGGAGACTGATTGAAATTATGTCCTTTGCGTTTTTAACTTCATGCTCTAACAGACTAAACTAATAGGCTCACTAAATATATAGAATACTTTTGAAGAATTAGCAGATGATGAAATGCTACTGATTCCATCCAATCCTTCAAGCAGCGTGTGATTCAAGGAGATAAACAGTCCAAAATGAGACACAAGAAAAATTCATCTTTGTTCAAACAATTAAACTTGGCCGGTACAGGGATCGAACCTGTGACCTTGGCGTTATTAGCACCACGCTCTAACCATCTGAGCTAACAGGCCATTTTGCACAACTACCTGGAGGTCCAGCATATGAAGAAGGGCAAATGATAGTTAACCCAGGAGATTTGGAAAGCTTAATTTCAGCAGTTTACCATGAAGTTATTGTTATATATTATCAACATGAAGAAACTAATATGACTTAAAAAAAATTACAATACAAAAGAGATTTACATACTTAGTGTTAGAACTTAGAACCATTAACTTTTTTTCCATGTGGTTAAGCAATAAATAAATATTCATCACCTATATTGAATTGATTCATCTAATCATTATATCAGCTTCTCCTCTAAGGAAATATAGAGATAAACATGATACAGTAGAAAATACATCTATTTTCAACATTAAAGGTGCATCAAGTATTGGCTTGGAGACTGATTGAATGTATGTCCTAGGCGTTTTTAACTTCATGCTCTAACAGACTAAACTAATAGTCTCACTAAATATATAGTATACTATTGAAGATGAAGCTGATGATGAAGTCCTACTGATTGTTAATCCGGGATAGTTGTAAAGCTTATATTCAGCTGTTTACATTCATAGTATCTTTATATAATATCAACAAGACTAAACAAAAATGATCTCAATAAATTGCAATAAATAAGAGATTTAGTTACTTGGCGTTAGAACTTAGAACCATTAATAGATATTCCAGGCGCTTTAAGAATAGTAATTCATTCTATAATTATATCAAATGTATTCATCCAGTCGATCAAGCAGCGTTTGATCCAAGCAGATAAACAGTCCAAAATGAGACACAAGAAAAATTAATCTTTTTTCAAAGAATTAAACTTGGTCTGTACAGGGATCGAACCTGTGACCTTGGCATTATTAGCAAAGCGCTCTAACCAACTGAGCTAACAGGCCAATTTGCACATCTTCTGGAGGACCAGCACAGGAAGCAGTGCTACTGATAGTTCAACCGGGAGATTTGGAAAGCTTAATTTCAGCTGTTTAATATGAATTAACTTTCATATAATCAACATGAAGAAACTAATATGACTTCAAAAAAATTGCAATACAAATGAGATTTCCATACTTAGTGTTAGAATTTTGAACCAGTAACGTTTTTTCCACGTGGTTTAGCAATAAATAAATATTCATCACCTATATTCAATTGTTTCATCTAATCATTCTATCAGCTTCTGCGCAAAGGAAATATAGAGGTAAACATGATACAGAAGAAAATACATCTATTTTCAACATTAAAGGAGAATCAAGTATTGGCTTGGAGACTGATTGAAATTATGTCCTGTGCGTTTTTAACTTCATGCTCTAACAGACTAAACTAATAGGCTCACTAAATATATAGAATACTTTTGAAGAATTAGCAGATGATTAAATGCTACTTTTTCCATCCAATCCTTCAAGCAGCGTGTGATTCAAGGAGATAAACAGTCCAAAATGAGACACAAGAAAAGTTCATCTTTGTTCAAACAATTAAACTTGGCCTGTACAGGGATCGAACCTGTGACCTTGGCGTTATTAGCACCACGCTCTAACCATCTGAGCTAACAGGCCATTTTGCACAACTACCTGGAGGTCCAGCATATGAAGAAGGGCAAATGATAGTTAACCCAGGAGATTTGGAAAGCTTAATTTCAGCAGTTTACCATGAAGTTATTGTTATATATTATCAGCATGAAGAAACTAATATGACTTAAAAAAAATTACAATACAAAAGAGATTTACATACTTAGTGTTAGAACTTAGAACCATTAACGTTTTTTCCATGTGGTTAAGCAATAAATACATATTCATCACCTATATTGAATTGATTCATCTAATCATTATATCAGCTTCTCCTCAAAGGAAATATAGAGATAAACATGATACAGTAGAAAATACATCTATTTTCAACATTAAAGGTGCATCAAGTATTGGCTTGGAGACTGATTGAATGTATGTCCTTGGCGTTTTTAACTTCATGCTCTAACAGACTAAACTAATAGTCTCACTAAATATATAGTATACTATTGAAGATGAAGCTGATGATGAAGTCCTACTGATTGTTAATCCGGGATAGTTGGAAAGCTTATATTCAGCTGTTTACATTCATAGTATCTTTATATAATATCAACAAGACTAAACAAAAATGATCTCAATAAATTGCAATAAATAAGAGATTTAGTTACTTGGCGTTAGAACTTAGAACCATTAATAGATATTCCAGGCGCTTTAAGAATAGTAATTAATTCTATAATTATATCAAATGTATTCATCCAATCCTTCAAGCAGCGTTTGATCCAAGGAGATAAACAGTACACAATGAGACACAAGAAAAATTGATCTTTTTTCAAAGAATTAAACTTGGCCTGTACAGGGATCGAACCTGTGACCTTGGCGTTATTAGCACCACGCTCTAACCAACTGAGCTAACAGGCCAATTTGCACATCTTCTGGAGAACCAGCACAGGAAGCAGTGCTTATGATAGTTCAACCAGGAGATTTGGAAAGCTTAATTTCAGCTGTTTAATATGAATTAACTTTCATATTATCAACATTAAGAAACTAATATGACTTCAAAAAAATTGCAATACAAAAGAGATTTCCATACTTAGTGTTAGAATTTTGAACCAGTAACGTTTTTTCCACGTGGTTTAGCAATAAATAAATATTCATCACCTATATTCAATTGATTCATCTAATCATTCTATCAGCTTCTGCGCAAAGGAAATATGGAGGTAAACATGATACAGAAGAAAATACATCTATTTTCAACATTAAAGGAGCATCAAGTATTGGCTTGGAGACTGATTGAAATTATGTCCTTTGCGTTTTTAACTTCATGCTCTAACAGACTAAACGAATAGGCTCACTAAATATATAGAATACTTTTGAAGAATTAGCAGATGATGAAATGCTACTGATTCCATCCAATCCTTCAAGCAGCGTGTGATTCAAGGAGATAAACAGTCCAAAATGAGACACAAGAAAAATTCATCTTTGTTCAAACAATTAAACTTGGCCTGTACAGAGATTGAACCTGTGACCTTGGCGTTATTAGCACAACGCTCTAACCATCTGAGCTAACAGGCCATTTTGCACAACTACCTGGAGGTCCAGCAAATGAAGAAGGGCAAATTATAGTTAATCCAGGAGATTTGGAAAGCTTAATTTCAGCAGTTTACCATGAAGTTATTGTTATATATTATCAACATGAAGAAACTAATATGACTTAAAAAAAATTACAATACAAAAGAGATTTTCATACTTAGTGTTAGAACTTAGAACCATTAACGTTTTTTCCATGTGGTTAAGCAATAAATAAATATTCATCACCTATATTGAATTGATTCATCTAATCATTTTATCAGCTTCTCCTCAAAGGAAATATAGAGATAAACATGATACAGTAGAAATACATCTATTTTCAACAGTAAAGGAGCATCAAGTATTGGCTTGGAGACTGATTGAAAGTATGTCCTTTGCGTTTTTAACTTCATGCTCTAACAGACTAAACTAATAGAGTCACTAAATATATAGCATACTACTGAAGATGAAGCAGATGATGAAGTCCTACTGATTGTTAATCCGGGATAGTTGGAAAGCTTATATTCAGCTGTTTACATTCATAGTATCTTTATATATTATCAACAAGACTAAACAAAAATGATCTCAATAAATTGCAATAAATAAGAGATTTAGTTACTTGGAGTTAGAACTTAGAACCATTAATAGATATTCCAGGCGCTTTAAGAATAGTAATTAATTCTATAATTATATCAAATGTATTCATCCAATCATTCAAGCAGCGTTTGATCCAAGGAGATAAACAGTCAAAAATGAGACACAAGAAAAATTCATCTTTTTTCAAGGAATTAAACTTGGCCTGTACAGGGATCGAACCTGTGACCTTGGCGTTATTAGCACCACGCTCTAACCAACTGAGCCAACAGGCCAATTTTCACATGTTCTGGAGGACCAGCACCGGAAGCAGTGCTAATGATAGTTCAACCGGGAGATTTGGAAAGCTTAATTTCAGCTGTTTAATATGAATTAACTTTCATATTATCAACATGAAGAAGCTAATAGGACTTCAAAAAAATTGCAATACAAAAGAGATTTCCATACTTAGTGTTGGAATTTTGAACCAGTAACGTTTTTTCCACGTGGATTAGCAATAAATAAATATTTATCACCTATATTCAATTGATTCATCTAATCATTCTATCGGCTTCAGCGCAAAAGAAATATGGAGGTAAACATGATACAGAAGAAAATACATCTATTTTCAACATTAAAGGAGCATCAAGTATTGGCTTGGAGACTGATTGAAATTATGTCCTTTGCGTTTTTAACTTCATGATCTAACAGACTAAACTAATAGGCTCACTAAATATATAGAATACTTTTGAAGAAATAGCAGATGATGAAATGCTACTGATTCCATCCAATCCTTCAAGCAGCGTGTGATTCAAGGAGATAAACAGTCCAAAATGAGACACAAGAAAAATTCATCTTTGTTCAAACAATTAAACTTGGCCTGTACAGGGATCGAACCTGTGACCTTGGCGTTATTAGCACCACGCTCTAACCATCTGAGCTAACAGGCCATTTCACACAACTACTTGGAGGTCCAGCATATGAAGAAGGGCAAATGATAGTTAACCCAGGAGATTTGGAAAGCTTAATTTCAGCAGTTTACCATGAAGTTATTGTTAGATATTATCAACATGAAGAAACTAATATGACTTAAAAAAAAATTACAATACAAAAGAGATTTACATACTTAGTGTTAGAACTTAGAACCATTAACGTTTTTTCCATGTGGTTAAGCAATAAATAAATATTCATCACCTATATTGAATTGATTCATCTAATCATTTTATCAACTTCTCCTCAAAGGAAATATAGAGATAAACATGATACAGTAGAAAATACATCTATTTTCAACATTAAAGGAGCATCAAGTATTGGCTTGGAGACTGATTGAAAGTATGTCCTTGTCGTTTTTAACTTCATGCCCTAACAGACTAAACTAATAGAGTCACTAAATATATAGCATACTATTGAAGATGAAGCAGATGATGAAGTCCTACTGATTGTTAATCCGGGATAGTTGGAAAGCTTATATTCAGCTGTTTACATTCATAGTATCTTTATATATTATCAACAAGACTAAACAAAAATGATCTCAATAAATTGCTATAAATAAGAGATTTAGTTACTTGGCGTTAGAACTTAGAACCATTAATAGATATTCCAGGCGCTTTAAGAATAGTAATTAATTCTATAATTATATCAAATGTATTCATCCAGTCCTTCAAGCAGCGTTTGATCCAAGGAGATAAACAGTTCAAAATGAGACACAGGAAAAATTAATCTTTTTTCAAAGAATTAAACTTGGCCTGTACAGGGATCGAACCTGTGACCTTGGCATTATTAGCACCACGATCTAACCAACTGAGCTAAAAGGCCAATTTGCACATCTTCTGGAGGACCAGCACAGGAAGCAGTGCTAATGATAGTTCAACCGGGAGATTTGGAAAGCTTAATTTCAGCTGTTTAATATGAATTAACTTTCATATTATCAACATGAAGAAACTAATATGACTTCAAAAAAATTGCAATACAAAAGAGATTTCCATACTTAGTGATAGAATTTTGAACCAGTAACGTTTTTTCCACGTGGTTTAGCAATAAATAAATATTCATCACCTATATTCAATTGATTCATCTAATCATTCTATCAGCTTCTGCGCAAAGGAAATATAGAGGTAAACATGATACAGAAGAAAATACATCTATTTTCAACATTAAAGGAGAATCAAGTATTGGCTTGGAGACTGATTGAAATTATGTCCTTTTGCGTTTTTAACTTCATGCTCTAACAGACTAAACTAATAGGCTCACTAAATATATAGAATACTTTTGAAGAATTAGCAGATTATGAAATGCTACTGATTCCATCCAATCCTTCAAGCAGCGTGTGATTCAAGGAGATAAACAGTCCAAAATGAGACACAAGAAAAATTCATCTTTGTTCAAACAATTAAACTTGGCCTGTACAGGGATCGAACCTGTGACCTTGGCGTTATTAGCACAACGCTCTAACCATCTGAGCTAACAGGCCATTTTGCACAACTACCTGGAGGTCCAGCAAATGAAGAAGGGCAAATGATAGTTAACCCAGGAGATTTGGAAAGCTTAATTTCAGCAGTTTACCATGAAGTTATTGTTATATATTATCAACATGAAGAAACTAATATGACTTAAAAAAAATTACAATACAAAAGAGATTTTCATACTTAGTGTTAGAACTTAGAACCATTAACGTTTTTTCCATGTGGTTAAGCAATAAATAAATATTCATCACCTATATTGAATTGATTCATCTAATCATTTTATCAGCTTCTCCTCAAAGGAAATATAGAGATAAACATGATACAGTAGAAAATACATCTATTTTCAACAGTAAAGGAGCATCAAGTATTGGCTTGGAGACTGATTGAAAGTATGTCCTTTGCGTTTTTAACTTCATGCTCTAACAGACTAAACTAATAGAGTCACTAAATATATAGCATACTACTGAAGATGAAGCAGATGATGAAGTCCTACTGATTGTTAATCCGGGATAGTTGGAAAGCTTATATTCAGCTGTTTACATTCATAGTATCTTTATATATTATCAACAAGACTAAACAAAAATGATCTCAATAAATTGCAATAAATAAGAGATTTAGTTACTTGGCGTTAGAACTTAGAACCATTAATAGATATTCCAGGCGCTTTAAGAATAGTAATTAATTCGATAATTATATCAAATGTATTCATCCAATCATTCAAGCAGCGTTTGATCCAAGGAGATAAACAGTCCAAAATGAGACACAAGAAAAATTCATCTTTTTTCAAGGAATTAAACTTGGCCTGTACAGGGATCGAACCTGTGACCTTGGCGTTATTAGCACCACGCTCTAACCAACTGAGATAACAGGCCAATTTTCACATCTTCTGGAGGACCAGCACCGGAAGCAGTGCTAATGATAGTTCAACCGGGAGATTTGGAAAGCTTAATTTCAGCTGTTTAATATGAATTAACTTTCATATTATCAACATGAAGAAGCTAATAGGACTTCAAAAAAATTGCAATACAAAAGAGATTTCCATACTTAGTGTTAGAATTTTGAACCAGTAACGTTTTTTCCACGTGGATTAGCAATAAATAAATATTTATCACCTATATTCAATTCATTCATCTAATCATTCTATCAGCTTCTGCGCAAAGGAAATATGGAGGTAAACATGATACAGAAGAAAATACATCTATTTTCAACATTAAAGGAGCATCAAGTATTGGCTTGGAGACTGATTGAAATTATGTCCTTTGCGTTTTTAACTTCATGCTCTAACAGACTAAACTAATAGGCTCACTAAATATATAGAATACTTTTGAAGAATTAGCAGATGATGAAATGCTACTGATTCCATCCAATCCTTCAAGCAGCGTGTGATTCAAGGAGATAAACAGTCCAAAATGAGACACAAGAAAAATTCATCTTTGTTCAAACAATTAAACTTGGCCTGTACAGGGATCGAACCTGTGACCTTGGCGTTATTAGCACCACGCTCTAACCATCTGAGCTAACAGGCCATTTTGCACAACTACCTGGAGGTCCAGCATATGAAGAAGGGCAAATGATAGTTAACCCAGGAGATTTGGAAAGCTTAATTTCAGCAGTTTACCATGAAGTTATTGTTATATATTATCAACATGAAGAAACTAATATGACTTAAAAAAAATTACAATACAAAAGAGATTTACATACTTAGTGTTAGAACTTAGAACCATTAACTTTTTTTCAATGTGGTTAAGCAATAAATAAATATTCATCACCTATATTGAATTGATTCATCTAATCATTATATCAGCTTCTCCTCTAAGGAAATATAGAGATAAACATGATACAGTAGAAAATACATCTATTTTCAACATTAAAGGTGCATCAAGTATTGGCTTGGAGACTGATTGAATGTATGTCCTTGGCGTTTTTAACTTCATGCTCTAACAGACTAAACTAATAGTCTCACTAAATATATAGTATACTATTGAAGATGAAGCTGATGATCAAGTCCTACTGATTGTTAATCCGGGATAGTTGTAAAGCTTATATTCAGCTGTTTACATTCATAGTATCTTTATATAATATCAACAAGACTAAACAAAAATGATCTCAATAAATTGCAATAAATAAGAGATTTAGTTACTTGGCGTTAGAACTTAGAACCATTAATAGATATTCCAGGCGCTTTAAGAATAGTAATTCATTCTATAATTATATCAAATGTATTCATCCAGTCGATCAAGCAGCGTTTGATCCAAGCAGATAAACAGTCCAAAATGAGACACAAGAAAAATTAATCTTTTTTCAAAGAATTAAACTTGGCCTGTACAGGGATCGAACCTGTGACCTTGGCATTATTAGCAAAGCGCTCTAACCAACTGAGCTAACAGGCCAATTTGCACATCTTCGGGAGGACCAGCACAGGAAGCAGTGCTACTGATAGTTCAACCGGGAGATTTGGAAAGCTTAATTTCAGCTGTTTAATATGAATTAACTTTCATATTATCAACATGAAGAAATTAATATGACTTCAAAAAAATTGCAATACAAAAGAGATTTCCATACTTAGTGTTAGAATTTTGAACCAGTAACGTTTTTTCCACGTGGTTTAGCAATAAATAAATATTCATCACCTATATTCAATTGATTCATTTAATCATTCTATCAGCTTCTGCGCAAAGGAAATATAGAGGTAAACATGATACAGAAGAAAATACATCTATTTTCAACATTAAAGGAGAATCAAGTATTGGCTTGGAGACTGATTGAAATTATGTCCTTTTGCGTTTTTAACTTCATGCTCTAACAGACTAAACTAATAGGCTCACTAAATATATAGAATACTTTTGAAGAATTAGCAGATGATGAAATGCTACTGATTCCATCCAATCCTTCAAGCAGCGTGTGATTCAAGGAGATAAACAGTCCAAAATGAGACACAAGAAAAATTCATCTTTGTTCAAACAATTAAACCTGGCCTGTACAGGGATCGAACCTGTGACCTTGGCGTTATTAGCACAACGCTCTAACCATCTGAGCTAACAGGCCATTTTGCACAACTACCTGGAGGTCCAGCAAATGAAGAAGGGCAAATGATAGTTAACCCAGGAGATTTGGAAAGCTTAATTTCAGCAGTTTACCATGAAGTTATTGTTATATATTATCAACATGAAGAAACTAATATGACTTAAAAAAAATTACAATACAAAAGAGATTTTCATACTTAGTGTTAGAACTTAGAACCATTAACGTTTTTTCCATGTGGTTAAGCAATAAATAAATATTCATCACCTATATTGAATTGATTCATCTAATCATTTTATCAGCTTCTCCTCAAAGGAAATATAGAGATAAACATGATACAGTAGAAAATACATCTATTTTCAACAGTAAAGGAGCATCAAGTATTGGCTTGGAGACTGATTGAAAGTATGTCCTTTGTGTTTTTAACTTCATGCTCTAACAGACTAAACTAATAGAGTCACTAAATATATAGCATACTACTGAAGATGAAGCAGATGATGAAGTCCTACTGATTGTTAATCCGGGATAGTTGGAAAGCTTATATTCAGCTGTTTACATTCATAGTATCTTTATATATTATCAACAAGACTAAACAAAAATGATCTCAATAAATTGCAATAAATAAGAGATTTAGTTACTTGGCGTTAGAACTTAGAACCATTAATAGATATTCCAGGCGCTTTAAGAATAGTAATTAATTCTATAATTATATCAAATGTATTCATCCAATCATTCAAGCAGCGTTTGATCCAATGAGATAAACAGTCCAAAATGAGACACAAGAAAAATTCATCTTTTTTCAAGGAATTAAACTTGGCCTGTACAGGGATCG
Organism: Lissotriton helveticus; assembly: GCF_964261635.1. Taxonomy (NCBI): domain Eukaryota; kingdom Metazoa; phylum Chordata; class Amphibia; order Caudata; family Salamandridae; genus Lissotriton; species Lissotriton helveticus. The sequence continues at coordinate 970,486,975 of NC_136063.1, read as the reverse complement.
AACCTGTGACCTTGGCGTTATTAGCACCACGCTCTAACCAACTGAGATAACAGGCCAATTTTCACATCTTCTGGAGGACCAGCACCGGAAGCAGTGCTAATGATAGTTCAACCGGGAGATTTGGAAAGCTTAATTTCAGCTGTTTAATATGAATTAACTTTCATATTATCAACATGAAGAAGCTAATAGGACTTCAAAAAAATTGCAATACAAAAGAGATTTCCATACTTAGTGTTAGAATTTTGAACCAGTAACGTTTTTTCCACGTGGATTAGCAATAAATAAATATTTATCACCATTATTCAATTCATTCATCTAATCATTCTATCAGCTTCTGCGCAAAGGAAATATGGAGGTAAACATGATACAGAAGAAAATACATCTATTTTCAACATTAAAGGAGCATCAAGTATTGGCTTGGAGACTGATTGAAATTATGTCCTTTGCGTTTTTAACTTCATGCTCTAACAGACTAAACTAATAGGCTCACTACATATATAGAATACTTTTGAAGAATTAGCAGATGATGAAATGCTACTGATTCCATCCAATCCTTCAAGCAGCGTGTGATTCAAGGAGATAAACAGTCCAAAATGAGACACAAGAAAAATTCATCTTTGTTCAAACAATTAAACTTGGCCGGTACAGGGATCGAACCTGTGACCTTGGCGTTATTAGCACCACGCTCTAACCATCTGAGCTAACAGGCCATTTTGCACAACTACCTGGAGGTCCAGCATATGAAGAAGGGCAAATGATAGTTAACCCAGGAGATTTGGAAAGCTTAATTTCAGCAGTTTACCATGAAGTTATTGTTATATATTATCAACATGAAGAAACTAATATGACTTAAAAAAAATTACAATACAAAAGAGATTTACATACTTAGTGTTAGAACTTAGAACCATTAACTTTTTTTCCATGTGGTTAAGCAATAAATAAATATTCATCACCTATATTGAATTGATTCATCTAATCATTATATCAGCTTCTCCTCTAAGGAAATATAGAGATAAACATGATACAGTAGAAAATACATCTATTTTCAACATTAAAGGTGCATCAAGTATTGGCTTGGAGACTGATTGAATGTATGTCCTTGGCGTTTTTAACTTCATGCTCTAACAGACTAAACTAATAGTCTCACTAAATATATAGTATACTATTGAAGATGAAGCTGATGATGAAGTCCTACTGATTGTTAATCCGGGATAGTTGTAAAGCTTATATTCAGCTGTTTACATTCATAGTATCTTTATATAATATCAACAAGACTAAACAAAAATGATCTCAATAAATTGCAATAAATAAGAGATTTAGTTACTTGGCGTTAGAACTTAGAACCATTAATAGATATTCCAGGCGCTTTAAGAATAGTAATTCATTCTATAATTATATCAAATGTATTCATCCAGTCGATCAAGCAGCGTTTGATCCAAGCAGATAAACAGTCCAAAATGAGACACAAGAAAAATTAATCTTTTTTCAAAGAATTAAACTTGGCCTGTACAGGGATCGAACCTGTGACCTTGGCATTATTAGCAAAGCGCTCTAACCAACTGAGCTAACAGGCCAATTTGCACATCTTCTGGAGGACCAGCACAGGAAGCAGTGCTACTGATAGTTCAACCGGGAGATTTGGAAAGCTTAATTTCAGCTGTTTAATATGAATTAACTTTCATATTATCAACATGAAGAAACTAATATGACTTCAAAAAAATTGCAATACAAATGAGATTTCCATACTTAGTGTTAGAATTTTGAACCAGTAACGTTTTTTCCACGTGGTTTAGCAATAAATAAATATTCATCACCTATATTCAATTGATTCATCTAATCATTCTATCAGCTTCTGCGCAAAGGAAATATAGAGGTAAACATGATACAGAAGAAAATACATCTATTTTCAACATTAAAGGAGAATCAAGTATTGGCTTGGAGACTGATTGAAATTATGTCCTGTGCGTTTTTAACTTCATGCTCTAACAGACTAAACTAATAGGCTCACTAAATATATAGAATACTTTTGAAGAATTAGCAGATGATTAAATGCTACTTTTTCCATCCAATCCTTCAAGCAGCGTGTGATTCAAGGAGATAAACAGTCCAAAATGAGACACAAGAAAAGTTCATCTTTGTTCAAACAATTAAACTTGGCCTGTACAGGGATCGAACCTGTGACCTTGGCGTTATTAGCACCACGCTCTAACCATCTGAGCTAACAGGCCATTTTGCACAACTACCTGGAGGTCCAGCATATGAAGAAGGGCAAATGATAGTTAACCCAGGAGATTTGGAAAGCTTAATTTCAGCAGTTTACCATGAAGTTATTGTTATATATTATCAGCATGAAGAAACTAATATGACTTAAAAAAAATTACAATACAAAAGAGATTTACATACTTAGTGTTAGAACTTAGAACCATTAACGTTTTTTCCATGTGGTTAAGCAATAAATAAATATTCATCACCTATATTGAATTGATTCATCTAATCATTATATCAGCTTCTCCTCAAAGGAAATATAGAGATAAACATGATACAGTAGAAAATACATCTATTTTCAACATTAAAGGTGCATCAAGTATTGGCTTGGAGACTGATTGAATGTATGTCCTTGGCGTTTTTAACTTCATGCTCTAACAGACTAAACTAATAGTCTCACTAAATATATAGTATACTATTGAAGATGAAGCTGATGATGAAGTCCTACTGATTGTTAATCCGGGATAGTTGGAAAGCTTATATTCAGCTGTTTACATTCATAGTATCTTTATATAATATCAACAAGACTAAACAAAAATGATCTCAATAAATTGCAATAAATAAGAGATTTAGTTACTTGGCGTTAGAACTTAGAACCATTAATAGATATTCCAGGCGCTTTAAGAATAGTAATTAATTCTATAATTATATCAAATGTATTCATCCAATCCTTCAAGCAGCGTTTGATCCAAGGAGATAAACAGTACACAATGAGACACAAGAAAAATTGATCTTTTTTCAAAGAATTAAACTTGGCCTGTACAGGGATCGAACCTGTGACCTTGGCGTTATTAGCACCACGCTCTAACCAACTGAGCTAACAGGCCAATTTGCACATCTGCTGGAGAACCAGCACAGGAAGCAGTGCTTATGATAGTTCAACCAGGAGATTTGGAAAGCTTAATTTCAGCTGTTTAATATGAATTAACTTTCATATTATCAACATGAAGAAACTAATATGACTTCAAAAAAATTGCAATACAAAAGAGATTTCCATACTTAGTGTTAGAATTTTGAACCAGTAACGTTTTTTCCACGTGGTTTAGCAATAAATAAATATTCATCACCTATATTCAATTGATTCATCTAATCATTCTATCAGCTTCTGCGCAAAGGAAATATGGAGGTAAACATGATACAGAAGAAAATACATCTATTTTCAACATTAAAGGAGAATCAAGTATTGGCTTGGAGACTGATTGAAATTATGTTCTTTTGCGTTTTTAACTTCATGCTCTAACAGACTAAACGAATAGGCTCACTAAATATATAGAATACTTTTGAAGAATTAGCAGATGATGAAATGCTACTGATTCCATCCAATCCTTCAAGCAGCGTGTGATTCAAGGAGATAAACAGTCCAAAATGAGACACAAGAAAAATTCATCTTTGTTCAAACAATTAAACTTGGCCTGTACAGAGATCGAACCTGTGACCTTGGCGTTATTAGCACAACGCTCTAACCATCTGAGCTAACAGGCCATTTTGCACAACTACCTGGAGGTCCAGCAAATGAAGAAGGGCAAATTATAGTTAATCCAGGAGATTTGGAAAGCTTAATTTCAGCAGTTTACCATGAAGTTATTGTTATATATTATCAACATGAAGAAACTAATATGACTTAAAAAAAATTACAATACAAAAGAGATTTTCATACTTAGTGTTAGAACTTAGAACCATTAACGTTTTTTCCATGTGGTTAAGCAATAAATAAATATTCATCACCTATATTGAATTGATTCATCTAATCATTTTATCAGCTTCTCCTCAAAGGAAATATAGAGATAAACATGATACAGTAGAAAATACATCTATTTTCAACAGTAAAGGAGCATCAAGTATTGGCTTGGAGACTGATTGAAAGTATGTCCTTTGCGTTTTTAACTTCATGCTCTAACAGACTAAACTAATAGAGTCACTAAATATATAGCATACTACTGAAGATGAAGCAGATGATGAAGTCCTACTGATTGTTAATCCGGGATAGTTGGAAAGCTTATATTCAGCTGTTTACATTCATAGTATCTTTATATATTATCAACAAGACTAAACAAAAATGATCTCAATAAATTGCAATAAATAAGAGATTTAGTTACTTGGCGTTAGAACTTAGAACCATTAATAGATATTCCAGGCGCTTTAAGAATAGTAATTAATTCTATAATTATATCAAATGTATTCATCCAATCATTCAAGCAGCGTTTGATCCAAGGAGATAAACAGTCCAAAATGAGACACAAGAAAAATTCATCTTTTTTCAAGGAATTAAACTTGGCCTGTACAGGGATCGAACCTGTGACCTTGGCGTTATTAGCACCACGCTCTAACCAACTGAGATAACAGGCCAATTTTCACATCTTCTGGAGGACCAGCACCGGAAGCAGTGCTAATGATAGTTCAACCGGGAGATTTGGAAAGCTTAATTTCAGCTGTTTAATATGAATTAACTTTCATATTATCAACATGAAGAAGCTAATAGGACTTCAAAAAAATTGCAATACAAAAGAGATTTCCATACTTAGTGTTAGAATTTTGAACCAGTAACGTTTTTTCCACGTGGATTAGCAATAAATAAATATTTATCACCTATATTCAATTCATTCATCTAATCATTCTATCAGCTTCTGCGCAAAGGAAATATGGAGGTAAACATGATACAGAAGAAAATACATCTATTTTCAACATTAAAGGAGCATCAAGTATTGGCTTGGAGACTGATTGAAATTATGTCCTTTGCGTTTTTAACTTCATGCTCTAACAGACTAAACTAATAGGCTCACTAAATATATAGAATACTTTTGAAGAATTAGCAGATGATGAAATGCTACTGATTCCATCCAATCCTTCAAGCAGCGTGTGATTCAAGGAGATAAACAGTCCAAAATGAGACACAAGAAAAATTCATCTTTGTTCAAACAATTAAACTTGGCCTGTACAGGGATCGAACCTGTGACCTTGGCGTTATTAGCACCACGCTGTAACCATCTGAGCTAACAAGCCATTTTGCACAACTACCTGGAGGTCCAGCATATGAAGAAGGGCAAATGATAGTTAACCCAGGAGATTTGGAAAGCTTAATTTCAGCAGTTTACCATGAAGTTATTGTTATATATTATCAACATGAAGAAACTAATATGACTTAAAAAAAATTACAATACAAAAGAGATTTACATACTTAGTGTTAGAACTTAGAACCATTAACTTTTTTTCAATGTGGTTAAGCAATAAATAAATATTCATCACCTATATTGAATTGATTCATCTAATCATTATATCAGCTTCTCCTCTAAGGAAATATAGAGATAAACATGATACAGTAGAAAATACATCTATTTTCAACATTAAAGGTGCATCAAGTATTGGCTTGGAGACTGATTGAATGTATGTCCTTGGCGTTTTTAACTTCATGCTCTAACAGACTAAACTAATAGTCTCACTAAATATATAGTATACTATTGAAGATGAAGCTGATGATCAAGTCCTACTGATTGTTAATCCGGGATAGTTGTAAAGCTTATATTCAGCTGTTTACATTCATAGTATCTTTATATAATATCAACAAGACTAAACAAAAATGATCTCAATAAATTGCAATAAATAAGAGATTTAGTTACTTGGCGTTAGAACTTAGAACCATTAATAGATATTCCAGGCGCTTTAAGAATAGTAATTCATTCTATAATTATATCAAATGTATTCATCCAGTCGATCAAGCAGCGTTTGATCCAAGCAGATAAACAGTCCAAAATGAGACACAAGAAAAATTAATCTTTTTTCAAAGAATTAAACTTGGCCTGTACAGGGATCAAACCTGTGACCTTGGCATTATTAGCAAAGCGCTCTAACCAACTGAGCTAACAGGCCAATTTGCACATCTTCTGGAGGACCAGCACAGGAAGCAGTGCTACTGATAGTTCAACCGGGAGATTTGGAAAGCTTAATTTCAGCTGTTTAATATGAATTAACTTTCATATTATCAACATGAAGAAATTAATATGACTTCAAAAAAATTGCAATACAAAAGAGATTTCCATACTTAGTGTTAGAATTTTGAACCAGTAACGTTTTTTCCACGTGGTTTAGCAATAAATAAATATTCATCACCTATATTCAATTGATTCATCTAATCATTCTATCAGCTTCTGCGCAAAGGAAATATAGAGGTAAACATGATACAGAAGAAAATACATCTATTTTCAACATTAAAGGAGAATCAAGTATTGGCTTGGAGACTGATTGAAATTATGTCCTGTGCGTTTTTAACTTCATGCTCTAACAGACTAAACTAATAGGCTCACTAAATATATAGAATACTTTTGAAGAATTAGCAGATGATTAAATGCTACTTTTTCCATCCAATCCTTCAAGCAGCGTGTGATTCAAGGAGATAAACAGTCCAAAATGAGACACAAGAAAAGTTCATCTTTGTTCAAACAATTAAACTTGGCCTGTACAGGGATCGAACCTGTGACCTTGGCGTTATTAGCACCACGCTCTAACCATCTGAGCTAACAGGCCATTTTGCACAACTACCTGGAGGTCCAGCATATGAAGAAGGGCAAATGATAGTTAACCCAGGAGATTTGGAAAGCTTAATTTCAGCAGTTTACCATGAAGTTATTGTTATATATTATCAACATGAAGAAACTAATATGACTTAAAAAAAATTACAATACAAAAGAGATTTACATACTTAGTGTTAGAACTTAGAACCATTAACGTTTTTTCCATGTGGTTAAGCAATAAATAAATATTCATCACCTATATTGAATTGATTCATCTAATCATTATATCAGCTTCTCCTCAAAGGAAATATAGAGATAAACATGATACAGTAGAAAATACATCTATTTTCAACAGTAAAGGAGCATCAAGTATTGGCTTGGAGACTGATTGAAAGTATGTCCTTTGCGTTTTTAACTTCATGCTCTAACAGACTAAACTAATAGAGTCACTAAATATATAGCATACTACTGAAGATGAAGCAGATGATGAAGTCCTACTGATTGTTAATCCGGGATAGTTGGAAAGCTTATATTCAGCTGTTTACATTCATAGTATCTTTATATATTATCAACAAGACTAAACAAAAATGATCTCAATAAATTGCAATAAATAAGAGATTTAGTTACTTGGCGTTAGAACTTAGAACCATTAATAGATATTCCAGGCGCTTTAAGAATAGTAATTAATTCTATAATTATATCAAATGTATTTATCCAATCATTCAAGCAGCGTTTGATCCAAGGAGATAAACAGTCCAAAATGAGACACAAGAAAAATTCATCTTTTTTCAAGGAATTAAACTTGGCCTGTACAGGGATCGAACCTGTGACCTTGGCGTTATTAGCACCACGCTCTAACCAACTGAGATAACAGGCGAATTTTCACATCTTCTGGAGGACCAGCACCGGAAGCAGTACTAATGATAGTTCAACCGGGAGATTTGGAAAGCTTAATTTCAGCTGTTTAATATGAATTAACTTTCATATTATCAACATGAAGAAGCTAATAGGACTTCAAAAAAATTGCAATACAAAAGAGATTTCCATACTTAGTGTTAGAATTTTGAACCAGTAACGTTTTTTCCACGTGGATTAGCAATAAATAAATATTTATCACCTATATTCAATTCATTCATCTAATCATTCTATCAGCTTCTGCGCAAAGGAAATATGGAGGTAAACATGATACAGAAGAAAATACATCTATTTTCAACATTAAAGGAGCATCAAGTATTGGCTTGGAGACTGATTGAAATTATGTCCTTTGCGTTTTTAACTTCATGCTCTAACAGACTAAACTAATAGGCTCACTAAATATATAGAATACTTTTGAAGAATTAGCAGATGATGAAATGCTACTGATTCCATCCAATCCTTCAAGCAGCGTGTGATTCAAGGAGATAAACAGTCCAAAATGAGACACAAGAAAAATTCATCTTTGTTCAAACAATTAAACTTGGCCTGTACAGGGATCGAACCTGTGACCTTGGCGTTATTAGCACCACGCTCTAACCATCTGAGCTAACAGGCCATTTTGCACAACTACCTGGAGGTCCAGCATATGAAGAAGGGCAAATGATAGTTAACCCAGGAGATTTGGAAAGCTTAATTTCAGCAGTTTACCATGAAGTTATTGTTATATATTATCAACATGAAGAAACTAATATGACTTAAAAAAAATTACAATACAAAAGAGATTTACATACTTAGTGTTAGAACTTAGAACCATTAACTTTTTTTCCATGTGGTTAAGCAATAAATAAATATTCATCACCTATATTGAATTGATTCATCTAATCATTATATCAGCTTCTCCTCTAAGGAAATATAGAGATAAACATGATACAGTAGAAAATACATCTATTTTCAACATTAAAGGTGCATCAAGTATTGGCTTGGAGACTGATTGAATGTATGTCCTTGGCGTTTTTAACTTCATGCTCTAACAGACTAAACTAATAGTCTCACTAAATATATAGTATACTATTGAAGATGAAGCTGATGATCAAGTCCTACTGATTGTTAATCCGGGATAGTTGTAAAGCTTATATTCAGCTGTTTACATTCATAGTATCTTTATATAATATCAACAAGACTAAACAAAAATGATCTCAATAAATTGCAATAAATAAGAGATTTAGTTACTTGGCGTTAGAACTTAGAACCATTAATAGATATTCCAGGCGCTTTAAGAATAGTAATTCATTCTATAATTATATCAAATGTATTCATCCAGTCGATCAAGCAGCGTTTGATCCAAGCAGACAAACAGTCCAAAATGAGACACAAGAAAAATTAATCTTTTTTCAAAGAATTAAACTTGGCCTGTACAGGGATCGAACCTGTGACCTTGGCATTATTAGCAAAGCGCTCTAACCAACTGAGCTAACAGGCCAATTTGCACATCTTCTGGAGGACCAGCACAGGAAGCAGTGCTACTGATAGTTCAACCGGGAGATTTGGAAAGCTTAATTTCAGCTGTTTAATATGAATTAACTTTCATATTATCAACATGAAGAAATTAATATGACTTCAAAAAAATTGCAATACAAAAGAGATTTCCATACTTAGTGTTAGAATTTTGAACCAGTAACGTTTTTTCCACGTGGTTTAGCAATAAATAAATATTCATCACCTATATTCAATTGATTCATCTAATCATTCTATCAGCTTCTGCGCAAAGGAAATATAGAGGTAAACATGATACAGAAGAAAATACATCTATTTTCAACATTAAAGGAGAATTAAGTATTGGCTTGGAGACTGATTGAAATTATGTCCTGTGCGTTTTTAACTTCATGCTCTAACAGACTAAACTAATAGGCTCACTAAATATATAGAATACTTTTGAAGAATTAGCAGATGATTAAATGCTACTTTTTCCATCCAATCCTTCAAGCAGCGTGTGATTCAAGGAGATAAACAGTCCAAAATGAGACACAAGAAAAGTTCATCTTTGTTCAAACAATTAAACTTGGCCTGTACAGGGATCGAACCTGTGACCTTGGCGTTATTAGCACCACGCTCTAACCATCTGAGCTAACAGGCCATTTTGCACAACTACCTGGAGGTCCAGCATATGAAGAAGGGCAAATGATAGTTAACCCAGGAGATTTGGAAAGCTTAATTTCAGCAGTTTACCATGAAGTTATTGTTATATATTATCAACATGAAGAAACTAATATGACTTAAAAAAAATTACAATACAAAAGAGATTTACATACTTAGTGTTAGAACTTAGAACCATTAACGTTTTTTCCATGTGGTTAAGCAATAAATAAATATTCATCACCTATATTGAATTGATTCATCTAATCATTATATCAGCTTCTCCTCAAAGGAAATATAGAGATAAACATGATACAGTAGAAAATACATCTATTTTCAACATTAAAGGTGCATCAAGTATTGGCTTGGAGACTGATTGAATGTATGTCCTTGGCGTTTTTAACTTCATGCTCTAACAGACTAAACTAATAGTCTCACTAAATATATAGTATACTATTGAAGATGAAGCTGATGATGAAGTCCTACTGATTGTTAATCCGGGATAGTTGGAAAGCTTATATTCAGCTGTTTACATTCATAGTATCTTTATATAATATCAACAAGACTAAACAAAAATGATCTCAATAAATTGCAATAAATAAGAGATTTAGTTACTTGGCGTTAGAACTTAGAACCATTAATAGATATTCCAGGCGCTTTAAGAATAGTAATTAATTCTATAATTATATCAAATGTATTCATCCAATCCTTCAAGCAGCGTTTGATCCAAGGAGATAAACAGTACACAATGAGACACAAGAAAAATTGATCTTTTTTCAAAGAATTAAACTTGGCCTGTACAGGGATCGAACCTGTGACCTTGGCGTTATTAGCACCACGCTCTAACCAACTGAGCTAACAGGCCAATTTGCACATCTTCTGGAGAACCAGCACAGGAAGCAGTGCTTATGATAGTTCAACCAGGAGATTTGGAAAGCTTAATTTCAGCTGTTTAATATGAATTAACTTTCATATTATCAACATGAAGAAACTAATATGACTTCAAAAAAATTGCAATACAAAAGAGATTTCCATACTTAGTGTTAGAATTTTGAACCAGTAACGTTTTTTCCACGTGGATTAGCAATAAATAAATATTTATCACCTATATTCAATTCATTCATCTAATCATTCTATCAGCTTCTGCGCAAAGGAAATATGGAGGTAAACATGATACAGAAGAAAATACATCTATTTTCAACATTAAAGGAGCATCAAGTATTGGCTTGGAGACTGATTGAAATTATGTCCTTTGCGTTTTTAACTTCATGCTCTAACAGACTAAACTAATAGGCTCACTAAATATATAGAATACTTTTGAAGAATTAGCAGATGATGAAATGCTACTGATTCCATCCAATCCTTCAAGCAGCGTGTGATTCAAGGAGATAAACAGTCCAAAATGAGACACAAGAAAAATTCATCTTTGTTCAAACAATTAAACTTGGCCTGTACAGGGATCGAACCTGTGACCTTGGCGTTATTAGCACCACGCTCTAACCATCTGAGCTAACAGGCCATTTTGCACAACTACCTGGAGGTCCAGCATATGAAGAAGGGCAAATGATAGTTAACCCAGGAGATTTGGAAAGCTTAATTTCAGCAGTTTACCATGAAGTTATTGTTATATATTATCAACATGAAGAAACTAATATGACTTAAAAAAAATTACAATACAAAAGAGATTTACATACTTAGTGTTAGAACTTAGAACCATTAACTTTTTTTCCATGTGGTTAAGCAATAAATAAATATTCATCACCTATATTGAATTGATTCATCTAATCATTATATCAGCTTCTCCTCTAAGGAAATATAGAGATAAACATGATACAGTAGAAAATACATCTATTTTCAACATTAAAGGTGCATCAAGTATTGGCTTGGAGACTGATTGAATGTATGTCCTTGGCGTTTTTAACTTCATGCTCTAACAGACTAAACTAATAGTCTCACTAAATATATAGTATACTATTGAAGATGAAGCTGATGATCAAGTCCTACTGATTGTTAATCCGGGATAGTTGTAAAGCTTATATTCAGCTGTTTACATTCATAGTATCTTTATATAATATCAACAAGACTAAACAAAAATGATCTCAATAAATTGCAATAAATAAGAGATTTAGTTACTTGGCGTTAGAACTTAGAACCATTAATAGATATTCCAGGCGCTTTAAGAATAGTAATTCATTCTATAATTATATCAAATGTATTCATCCAGTCGATCAAGCAGCGTTTGAGCCAAGCAGATAAACAGTCCAAAATGAGACACAAGAAAAATTAATCTTTTTTCAAAGAATTAAACTTGGCCTGTACAGGGTTCGAACCTGTGACCTTGGCATTATTAGCAAAGCGCTCTAACCAACTGAGCTAACAGGCCAATTTGCACATCTTCTGGAGGACCAGCACAGGAAGCAGTGCTACTGATAGTTCAACCGGGAGATTTGGAAAGCTTAATTTCAGCTGTTTAATATGAATTAACTTTCATATTATCAACATGAAGAAACTAATATGACTTCAAAAAAATTGCAATACAAAAGAGATTTCCATACTTAGTGTTAGAATTTTGAACCAGTAACGTTTTTTCCACGTGGTTTAGCAATAAATAAATATTCATCACCTATATTCAATTGATTCATCTAATCATTCTATCAGCTTCTGCGCAAAGGAAATATAGAGGTAAACATGATACAGAAGAAAATACATCTATTTTCAACATTAAAGGAGAATCAAGTATTGGCTTGGAGACTGATTGAAATTATGTCCTGTGCGTTTTTAACTTCATGCTCTAACAGACTAAACTAATAGGCTCACTAAATATATAGAATACTTTTGAAGAATTAGCAGATGATTAAATGCAACTTTTTCCATCCAATCCTTCAAGCAGCGTGTGATTCAAGGAGATAAACAGTCCAAAATGAGACACAAGAAAAGTTCATCTTTGTTCAAACAATTATACTTGGCCTGTACAGGGATCGAACCTGTGACCTTGGCTTTATTAGCACCACACTCTAACCATCTGAGCTAACAGGCCATTTTGCACAACTACCTGGAGGTCCAGCATATGAAGAAGGGCAAATGATAGTTAACCCAGGAGATTTGGAAAGCTTAATTTCAGCAGTTTACCATGAAGTTATTGTTATATATTATCAACATGAAGAAACTAATATGACTTAAAAAAAATTACAATACAAAAGAGATTTACATACTTAGTGTTAGAACTTAGAACCATTAACGTTTTTTCCATGTGGTTAAGCAATAAATAAATATTCATCACCTATATTGAATTGATTCATCTAATCATTATATCAGCTTCTCCTCAAAGGAAATATAGAGATAAACATGATACAGTAGAAAATACATCTATTTTCAACATTAAAGGTGCATCAAGTATTGGCTTGGAGACTGATTGAATGTATGTCCTTGGCGTTTTTAACTTCATGCTCTAACAGACTAAACTAATAGTCTCACTAAATATATAGTATACTATTGAAGATGAAGCTGATGATGAAGTCCTACTGATTGTTAATCCGGGATAGTTGGAAAGCTTATATTCAGCTGTTTACATTCATAGTATCTTTATATAATATCAACAAGACTAAACAAAAATGATCTCAATAAATTGCAATAAATAAGAGATTTAGTTACTTGGCGTTAGAACTTAGAACCATTAATAGATATTCCAGGCGCTTTAAGAATAGTAATTAATTCTATAATTATATCAAATGTATTCATCCAATCATTCAAGCAGCGTTTGATCCAAGGAGATAAACAGTCCAAAATGAGACACAAGAAAAATTCACCTTTTTTCAAGGAATTAAACTTGGCCTGTACAGGGATCGAACCTGTGACCTTGGCGTTATTAGCACCACGCTCTAACCAACTGAGCTAACAGGCCAATTTTCACATCTTCTGGAGAACCAGCACCGGAAGCAGTGCTAATGATAGTTCAACCGGGAGATTTGGAAAGCTTAATTTTAGCTGTTTAATATGAATTAACTTTCATATTATCAACATGAAGAAGCTAATAGGACTTCAAAAAAATTGCAATACAAAAGAGATTTCCATACTTAGTGTTGGAATTTTGAACCAGTAACGTTTTTTCCACGTGGATTAGCAATAAATAAATATTTATCACCTATATTCAATTGATTCATCTAATCATTCTATCGGCTTCTGCACAAAGGAAATATGGAGGTAAACATGATACAGAAGAAAATACATCTATTTTCAACATTAAAGGAGCATCAAGTATTGGCTTGGAGACTGATTGAAATTATGTCCTTTGCGTTTTTAACTTCATGATCTAACAGACTAAACTAATAGGCTCACTAAATATATAGAATACTTTTGAAGAAATAGCAGATGATGAAATGCTACTGATTCCATCCAATCCTTCAAGCAGCGTGTGATTCGAGGAGATAAACAGTCCAAAATGAGACACAAGAAAAATTCATCTTTGTTCAAACAATTAAACTTGGCCTGTACAGGGATTGAACCTGTGACCTTGGCGTTATTAGCACCACGCTCTAACCATCTGAGCTAACAGGCCATTTCGCACGACTACTTGGAGGTCCAGCATATGAAGAAGGGCAAATGATAGTTAACCCAGGAGATTTGGAAAGCTTAATTTCAGCAGTTTACCATGAAGTTATTGTTAGATATTATCAACATGAAGAAACTAATATGACTTAAAAAAAATTACAATACAAAAGAGATTTACATACTTAGTGTTAGAACTTAGAACCATTAACGTTTTTTCCATGTGGTTAAGCAATAAATAAATATTCATCACCTATATTGAATTGATTCATCTAATCATTGTATCAGCTTCTCCTCAAAGGAAATATAGAGAAAAACATGATACAGTAGAAAATACATCTATTTTCAACATTAAAGGAGCATCAAGTATTGGCTTGGAGACTGATTGAAAGTATGTCCTTGTCGTTTTTAACTTCATGCCCTAACAGACTAAACTAATAGAGTCACTAAATATATAGCATACTATTGAAGATGAAGCAGATGATGAAGTCCTACTGATTGTTAATCCGGGATAGTTGGAAAGCTTATATTCAGCTGTTTTCATTCATAGTATCTTTATATATTATCAACAAGACTAAACAAAAATGATCTCAATAAATTGCTATAAATAAGAGATTTAGTTACTTGGCGTTAGAACTTAGAACCATTAATAGATATTCCAGGCGCTTTAAGAATAGTAATTAATTCTATAATTATATCAAATGCATTCATCCAGTCCTTCAAGCAGCGTTTGATCCAAGGAGATAAACAGTCCAAAATGAGACACAAGAAAAATTTATCTTTTTTCAAAGAATTAAACTTGGCCTGTACAGGGATCGAACCTGTGACCTTGGCATTATTAGCACCACGATCTAACCAACTGAGCTAAAAGGCCAATTTGCACATCTTCTGGAGGACCAGCACAGGAAGCAGTGCTAATGATAGTTCAACCGGGAGATTTGGAAAGCTTAATTTCAGCTGTTTAATATGAATTAACTTTCATATTATCAACATGAAGAAACTAATATGACTTCAAAAAAATTGCAATACAAAAGAGATTTCCATACTTAGTGTTAGAATTTTGAACCAGTAACGTTTTTTCCACGTGGTTTAGCAATAAATAAATATTCATCACCTATATTCAATTGATTCATCTAATCATTCTATCAGCTTCTGCGCAAAGGAAATATGGAGGTAAACATGATACAGAAGAAAATACATCTATTTTCAACATTAAAGGAGAATCAAGTATTGGCTTGGAGACTGATTGAAATTATGTTCTTTTGCGTTTTTAACTTCATGCTCTAACAGACTAAACTAATAGGCTCACTAAATATATAGAATACTTTTGAAGAATTAGCAGATGATGAAATGCTACTGATTCCATCCAATCCTTCAAGCAGCGTGTGATTCAAGGAGATAAACAGTCCAAAATGAGACACAAGAAAAATTCATCTTTGTTCAAACAATTAAACTTGGCCTGTACAGAGATCGAACCTGTGACCTTGGCGTTATTAGCACAACGCTCTAACCATCTGAGCTAACAGGCCATTTTGCACAACTACCTGGAGGTCCAGCAAATGAAGAAGGGCAAATTATAGTTAATCCAGGAGATTTGGAAAGCTTAATTTCAGCAGTTTACCATGAAGTTATTGTTATATATTATCAACATGAAGAAACTAATATGACTTAAAAAAAATTACAATACAAAAGAGATTTTCATACTTAGTGTTAGAACTTAGAACCATTAACGTTTTTTCCATGTGGTTAAGCAATAAATAAATATTCATCACCTATATTGAATTGATTCATCTAATCATTTTATCAGCTTCTCCTCAAAGGAAATATAGAGATAAACATGATACAGTAGAAAATACATCTATTTTCAACAGTAAAGGAGCATCAAGTATTGGCTTGGAGACTGATTGAAAGTATGTCCTTTGCGTTTTTAACTTCATGCTCTAACAGACTAAACTAATAGAGTCACTAAATATATAGCATACTACTGAAGATGAAGCAGATGATGAAGTCCTACTGATTGTTAATCCGGGATAGTTGGAAAGCTTATATTCAGCTGTTTACATTCATAGTATCTTTATATATTATCAACAAGACTAAACAAAAATGATCTCAATAAATTGCAATAAATAAGAGATTTAGTTACTTGGCGTTAGAACTTAGAACCATTAATAGATATTCCAGGCGCTTTAAGAATAGTAATTAATTCTATAATTATATCAAATGTATTCATCCAATCATTCAAGCAGCGTTTGATCCAAGGAGATAAACAGTCCAAAATGAGACACAAGAAAAATTCACCTTTTTTCAAGGAATTAAACTTGGCCTGTACAGGGATCGAACCTGTGACCTTGGCGTTATTAGCACCACGCTCTAACCAACTGAGCTAACAGGCCAATTTTCACATCTTCTGGAGGACCAGCACCGGAAGCAGTGCTAATGATAGTTCAACCGGGAGATTTGGAAAGCTTAATTTTAGCTGTTTAATATGAATTAACTTTCATATTATCAACATGAAGAAGCTAATAGGACTTCAAAAAAATTGCAATACAAAAGAGATTTCCATACTTAGTGTTGGAATTTTGAACCAGTAACGTTTTTTCCACGTGGATTAGCAATAAATAAATATTTATCACCTATATTCAATTGATTCATCTAATCATTCTATCGGCTTCTGCACAAAGGAAATATGGAGGTAAACATGATACAGAAGAAAATACATCTATTTTCAACATTAAAGGAGCATCAAGTATTGGCTTGGAGACTGATTGAAATTATGTCATTTGCGTTTTTAACTTCATGATCTAACAGACTAAACTAATAGGCTCACTAAATATATAGAATACTTTTGAAGAAATAGCAGATGATGAAATGCTACTGATTCCATCCAATCCTTCAAGCAGCGTGTGATTCGAGGAGATAAACAGTCCAAAATGAGACACAAGAAAAATTCATCTTTGTTCAAACAATTAAACTTGGCCTGTACAGGGATTGAACCTGTGACCTTGGCGTTATTAGCACCACGCTCTAACCATCTGAGCTAACAGGCCATTTCGCACAACTACTTGGAGGTCCAGCATATGAAGAAGGGCAAATGATAGTTAACCCAGGAGATTTGGAAAGCTTAATTTCAGCAGTTTACCATGAAGTTATTGTTAGATATTATCAACATGAAGAAACTAATATGACTTAAAAAAAATTACAATACAAAAGAGATTTACATACTTAGTGTTAGAACTTAGAACCATTAACGTTTTTTCCATGTGGTTAAGCAATAAATAAATATTCATCACCTATATTGAATTGATTCATCTAATCATTGTATCAGCTTCTCCTCAAAGGAAATATAGAGAAAAACATGATACAGTAGAAAATACATCTATTTTCAACATTAAAGGAGCATCAAGTATTGGCTTGGAGACTGATTGAAAGTATGTCCTTGTCGTTTTTAACTTCATGCCCTAACAGACTAAACTAATAGAGTCACTAAATATATAGCATACTATTGAAGATGAAGCAGATGATGAAGTCCTACTGATTGTTAATCCGGGATAGTTGGAAAGCTTATATTCAGCTGTTTACATTCATAGTATCTTTATATATTATCAACAAGACTAAACAAAAATGATCTCAATAAATTGCTATAAATAAGAGATTTAGTTACTTGGCGTTAGAACTTAGAACCATTAATAGATATTCCAGGCGCTTTAAGAATAGTAATTAATTCTATAATTATATCAAATGCATTCATCCAGTCCTTCAAGCAGCGTTTGATCCAAGGAGATAAACAGTCCAAAATGAGACACAAGAAAAATTAATCTTTTTTCAAAGAATTAAACTTGGCCTTTACCGGGATCGAACCTGTGACCTTGGCATTATTAGCACCACGATCTAACCAACTGAGCTAAAAGGCCAATTTGCACATCTTCTGGAGGACCAGCACAGGAAGCAGTGCTAATGATAGTTCAACCGGGAGATTTGGAAAGCTTAATTTCAGCTGTTTAATATGAATTAACTTTCATATTATCAACATGAAGAAACTAATATGACTTCAAAAAAATTGCAATACAAAAGAGATTTCCATACTTAGTGATAGAATTTTGAACCAGTAACGTTTTTTCCACGTGGTTTAGCAATAAATAAATATTCATCACCTATATTCAATTGATTCATCTAATCATTCTATCAGCTTCTGCGCAAAGGAAATATAGAGGTAAACATGATACAGAAGAAAATACATCTATTTTCAACATTAAAGGAGAATCAAGTATTGGCTTGGAGACTGATTGAAATTATGTCCTTTTGCGTTTTTAACTTCATGCTCTAACAGACTAAACTAATAGGCTCACTAAATATATAGAATACTTTTGAAGAATTAGCAGATGATGAAATGCTACTGATTCCATCCAATCCTTCAAGCAGCGTGTGATTCAAGGAGATAAACAGTCCAAAATGAGACACAAGAAAAATTCATCTTTGTTCAAACAATTAAACTTGGCCTGTACAGGGATCGAACCTGTGACCTTGGCGTTATTAGCACAACGCTCTAACCATCTGAGCTAACAGGCCATTTTGCACAACTACCTGGAGGTCCAGCAAATGAAGAAGGGCAAATGATAGTTAACCCAGGAGATTTGGAAAGCTTAATTTCAGCAGTTTACCATGAAGTTATTGTTATATATTATCAACATGAAGAAACTAATATGACTTAAAAAAAATTACAATACAAAAGAGATTTTCATACTTAGTGTTAGAACTTAGAACCATTAACGTTTTTTCCATGTGGTTAAGCAATAAATAAATATTCATCACCTATATTGAATTGATTCATCTAATCATTTTATCAGCTTCTCCTCAAAGGAAATATAGAGATAAACATGATACAGTAGAAAATACATCTATTTTCAACAGTAAAGGAGCATCAAGTATTGGCTTGGAGACTGATTGAAAGTATGTCCTTTGCGTTTTTAACTTCATGCTCTAACAGACTAAACTAATAGAGTCACTAAATATATAGCATACTACTGAAGATGAAGCAGATGATGAAGTCCTACTGATTGTTAATCCGGGATAGTTGGAAAGCTTATATTCAGCTGTTTACATTCATAGTATCTTTATATATTATCAACAAGACTAAACAAAAATGATCTCAATAAATTGCAATAAATAAGAGATTTAGTTACTTGGCGTTAGAACTTAGAACCATTAATAGATATTCCAGGCGCTTTAAGAATAGTAATTAATTCTATAATTATATCAAATGTATTCATCCAATCATTCAAGCAGCGTTTGATCCAAGGAGATAAACAGTCCAAAATGAGACACAAGAAAAATTCATCTTTTTTCAAGGAATTAAACTTGGCCTGTACAGGGATCGAACCTGTGACCTTGGCGTTATTAGCACCATGCTCTAACCAACTGAGCTAACAGGCCAATTTGCACATCTTCTGGAGAACCAGCACAGGAAGCAGTGCTTATGATAGTTCAACCAGGAGATTTGGAAAGCTTAATTTCAGCTGTTTAATATGAATTAACTTTCATATTATCAACATGAAGAAACTAATATGACTTCAAAAAAATTGCAATACAAAAGAGATTTCCATACTTAGTGTTAGAATTTTGAACCAGTAACGTTTTTTCCACGTGGTTTAGCAATAAATAAATATTCATCACCTATATTCAATTGATTCATCTAATCATTCTATCAGCTTCTGCGCAAAGGAAATATGGAGGTAAACATGATACAGAAGAAAATACATCTATTTTCAACATTAAAGGAGAATCAAGTATTGGCTTGGAGACTGATTGAAATTATGTTCTTTTGCGTTTTTAACTTCATGCTCTAACAGACTAAACTAATAGGCTCACTAAATATATAGAATACTTTTGAAGAATTAGCAGATGATGAAATGCTACTGATTCCATCCAATCCTTCAAGCAGCGTGTGATTCAAGGAGATAAACAGTCCAAAATGAGACACAAGAAAAATTCATCTTTGTTCAAACAATTAAACTTGGCCTGTACAGAGATCGAACCTGTGACCTTGGCGTTATTAGCACAACGCTCTAACCATCTGAGCTAACAGGCCATTTTGCACAACTACCTGGAGGTCCAGCAAATGAAGAAGGGCAAATTATAGTTAATCCAGGAGATTTGGAAAGCTTAATTTCAGCAGTTTACCATGAAGTTATTGTTATATATTATCAACATGAAGAAACTAATATGACTTTAAAAAAATTACAATACAAAAGAGATTTTCATACTTAGTGTTAGAACTTAGAACCATTAACGTTTTTTCCATGTGGTTAAGCAATAAATAAATATTCATCACCTATATTGAATTGATTCATCTAATCATTTTATCAGCTTCTCCTCAAAGGAAATATAGAGATAAACATGATACAGTAGAAAATACATCTATTTTCAACAGTAAAGGAGCATCAAATATTGGCTTGGAGACTGATTGAAAGTATGTCCTTTGCGTTTTTAACTTCATGCTCTAACAGACTAAACTAATAGAGTCACTAAATATATAGCATACTACTGAAGATGAAGCAGATGATGACGTCCTACTGATTGTTAATCCGGGATAGTTGGAAAGCTTATATTCAGCTGTTTACATTCATAGTATCTTTATATATTATCAACAAGACTAAACAAAAATGATCTCAATAAATTGCAATAAATAAGAGATTTAGTTACTTGGCGTTAGAACTTAGAACCATTAATAGATATTCCAGGCGCTTTAAGAATAGTAATTAATTCTATAATTATATCAAATGTATTCATCCAATCATTCAAGCAGCGTTTGATCCAAGGAGATAAACAGTCCAAAATGAGACACAAGAAAAATTCATCTTTTTTCAAGGAATTAAACTTGGCCTGTACAGGGATCGAACCTGTGACCTTGGCGTTATTAGCACCACGCTCTAACCAACTGAGCTAACAGGCCAATTTTCACATCTTCTGGAGCACCAGCACCGGAAGCAGTGCTAATGATAGTTCAACCGGGAGATTTGGAAAGCTTAATTTCAGCTGTTTAATATGAATTAACTTTCATATTATCAACATGAAGAAGCTAATAGGACTTCAAAAAAATTGCAATACAAAAGAGATTTCCATACTTAGTGTTGGAATTTTGAAGCAGTAACGTTTTTTCCACGTGGATTAGCAATAAATAAATATTTATCACCTATATTCAATTGATTCATCTAATCATTCTATCGGCTTCTGCGCAAAGGAAATATGGAGGTAAACATGATACAGAAGAAAATACATCTATTTTCAACATTAAAGGAGCATCAAGTATTGGCTTGGAGACTGATTGAAATTATGTCCTTTGCGTTTTTAACTTCATGATCTAACAGACTAAACTAATAGGCTCACTAAATATATAGAATACTTTTGAAGAAATAGCAGATGATGAAATGCTACTGATTCCATCCAATCCTTCAAGCAGCGTGTGATTCAGGAGATAAACAGTCCAAAATGAGACACAAGAAAAATTCATCTTTGTTCAAACAATTAAACTTGGCCTGTACAGGGATTCGAACCTGTGACCTTGGCGTTATTAGCACCACGCTCTAACCATCTGAGCTAACAGGCCATTTCGCACAACTACTTGGAGGTCCAGCATATGAAGAAGGGCAAATGATAGTTAACCCAGGAGATTTGGAAAGCTTAATTTCAGCAGTTTACCATGAAGTTATTGTTAGATATTATCAACATGAAGAAACTAATATGACTTAAAAAAAATTACAATACAAAAGAGATTTACATACTTAGTGTTAGAACTTAGAACCATTAACGTTTTTTCCATGTGGTTAAGCAATAAATAAATATTCATCACCTATATTGAATTGATTCATCTAATCATTGTATCAGCTTCTCCTCAAAGGAAATATAGAGATAAACATGATACAGTAGAAAATACATCTATTTTCAACATTAAAGGAGCATCAAGTATTGGCTTGGAGACTGATTGAAAGTATGTCCTTGTCGTTTTTAACTTCATGCCCTAACAGACTAAACTAATAGAGTCACTAAATATATAGCATACTATTGAAGATGAAGCAGATAATGAAGTCCTACTGATTGTTAATCCGGGATAGTTGGAAAGCTTATATTCAGCTGTTTACATTCATAGTATCTTTATATATTATCAACAAGACTAAACAAAAATGATCTCAATAAATTGCTATAAATAAGAGATTTAGTTACTTGGCGTTAGAACTTAGAACCGTTAATAGATATTCCAGGCGCTTTAAGAATAGTAATTAATTCTATAATTATATCAAATGTATTCATCCAGTCCTTCAAGCAGCGTTTGATCCAAGGAGATAAACAGTCCAAAATGAGACACAAGAAAAATTAATCTTTTTTCAAAGAATTAAACTTGGCCTGTACAGGGATCGAACCTGTGACCTTGGCATTATTAGCACCGCGATCTAACCAACTGAGCTAAAAGGCCAATTTGCACATCTTCTGGAGGACCAGCACAAGAAGCAGTGCTAATGATAGTTCAACCGGGAGATTTAGAAAGCTTAATTTCAGCTGTTTAATATGAATTAACTTTCATATTATCAACATGAAGAAACTAATATGACTTCAAAAAAATTGCAATACAAAAGAGATTTCCATACTTAGTGATAGAATTTTGAACCAGTAACGTTTTTTCCACGTGGTTTAGCAATAAATAAATATTCATCACCTATATTCAATTGATTCATCTAATCATTCTATCAGCTTCTGCGCAAAGGAAATATAGAGGTAAACATGATACAGAAGAAAATACATCTATTTTCAACATTAAAGGAGAATCAAGTATTGGCTTGGAGACTGATTGAAATTATGTCCTTTTGCGTTTTTAACTTCATGCTCTAACAGACTAAACTAATAGGCTCACTAAATATATAGAATACTTTTGAAGAATTAGCAGATGATGAAATGCTACTGATTCCATCCAATCCTTCAAGCAGCGTGTGATTCAAGGAGATAAACAGTCCAAAATGAGACACAAGAAAAATTCATCTTTGTTCAAACAATTAAACTTGGCCTGTACAGGGATCGAACCTGTGACCTTGGCGTTATTAGCACAACGCTCTAACCATCTGAGCTAACAGGCCATTTTGCACAACTACCTGGAGGTCCAGCAAATGAAGAAGGGCAAATGATAGTTAACCCAGGAGATTTGGAAAGCTTAATTTCAGCAGTTTACCATGAAGTTATTGTTATATATTATCAACATGAAGAAACTAATATGACTTAAAAAAAATTACAATACAAAAGAGATTTTCATACTTAGTGTTAGAACTTAGAACCATTAACGTTTTTTCCATGTGGTTAAGCAATAAATAAATATTCATCACCTATATTGAATTGATTCATCTAATCATTTTATCAGCTTCTCCTCAAAGGAAATATAGAGATAAACATGATACAGTAGAAAATACATCTATTTTCAACAGTAAAGGAGCACCAAGTATTGGCTTGGAGACTGATTGAAAGTATGTCCTTTGCGTTTTTAACTTCATGCTCTAACAGACTAAACTAATAGAGTCACTAAATATATAGCATACTACTGAAGATGAAGCAGATGATGAAGTCCTACTGATTGTTAATCCGGGATAGTTGGAAAGCTTATATTCAGCTGTTTACATTCATAGTATCTTTATATATTATCAACAAGACTAAACAAAAATGATCTCAATAAATTGCAATAAATAAGAGATTTAGTTACTTGGCGTTAGAACTTAGAACCATTAATAGATATTCCAGGCGCTTTAAGAATAGTAATTAATTCTATAATTATATCAAATGTATTCATCCAATCATTCAAGCAGCGTTTGATCCAAGGAGATAAACAGTCCAAAATGAGACACAAGAAAAATTCATCTTTTTTCAAGGAATTAAACTTGGCCTGTACAGGGATCGAACCTGTGACCTTGGCGTTATTAGCACCACGCTCTAACCAACTGAGATAACAGGCCAATTTTCACATCTTCTGGAGGACCAGCACCGGAAGCAGTGCTAATGATAGTTCAACCGGGAGATTTGGAAAGCTTAATTTCAGCTGTTTAATATGACTTAACTTTCATATTATCAACATGAAGAAGCTAATAGGACTTCAAAAAAATTGCAATACAAAAGAGATTTCCATACTTAGTGTTAGAATTTTGAACCAGTAACGTTTTTTCCACGTGGATTAGCAATAAATAAATATTTATCACCTATATTCAATTCATTCATCTAATCATTCTATCAGCTTCTGCGCAAAGGAAATATGGAGGTAAACATGATACAGAAGAAAATATATCTATTTTCAACATTAAAGGAGCATCAAGTATTGGCTTGGAGACTGATTGAAATTATGTCCTTTGCGTTTTTAACTTCATGCTCTAACAGACTAAACTAATAGGCTCACTAAATATATAGAATACTTTTGAAGAATTAGCAGATGAAGAAATGCTACTGATTCCATCCAATCCTTCAAGCAGCGTGTGATTCAAGGAGATAAACAGTCCAAAATGAGACACAAGAAAAATTCATCTTTGTTCAAACAATTAAACTTGGCCTGTACAGGGATCGAACCTGTGACCTTGGCGTTATTAGCACCACGCTCTAACCATCTGAGCTAACAGGCCATTTTGCACAACTACCTGGAGGTCCAGCATATGAAGAAGGGCAAATGATAGTTAACCCAGGAGATTTGGAAAGCTTAATTTCAGCAGTTTACCATGAAGTTATTGTTATATATTATCAACATGAAGAAACTAATATGACTTAAAAAAAATTACAATACAAAAGAGATTTACATACTTAGTGTTAGAACTTAGAACCATTAACGTTTTTTCCATGTGGTTAAGCAATAAATAAATATTCATCACCTATATTGAATTGATTCATCTAATCATTATATCAGCTTCTCCTCTAAGGAAATATAGAGATAAACATGATACAGTAGAAAATACATCTATTTTCAACATTAAAGGTGCATCAAGTATTGGCTTGGAGACTGATTGAATGTATGTCCTTGGCGTTTTTAACTTCATGCTCTAACAGACTAAACTAATAGTCTCACTAAATATATAGTATACTATTGAAGATGAAGCTGATGATGAAGTCCTACTGATTGTTAATCCGGGATAGTTGTAAAGCTTATATTCAGCTGTTTACATTCATAGTATCTTTATATAATATCAACAAGACTAAACAAAAATGATCTCAATAAATTGCAATAAATAAGAGATTTAGTTACTTGGCGTTAGAACTTAGAACCATTAATAGATATTCCAGGCGCTTTAAGAATAGTAATTCATTCTATAATTATATCAAATGTATTCATCCAGTCGATCAAGCAGCGTTTGATCCAAGGAGATAAACAGTCCAAAATGAGACACAAGAAAAATTAATCTTTTTTCAAAGAATTAAACTTGGCCTGTACAGGGATCGAACCTGTGACCTTGGCATTATTAGCAAAGCGCTCTAACCAACTGAGCTAACAGGCCAATTTGCACATCTTCTGGAGGACCAGCACAGGAAGCAGTGCTACTGATAGTTCAACCGGGAGATTTGGAAAGCTTAATTTCAGCTGTTTAATATGAATTAACTTTCATATTATCAACATGAAGAAACTAATATGACTTCAAAAAAATTGCAATACAAAAGAGATTTCCATACTTAGTGTTAGAATTTTGAACCAGTAACGTTTTTTCCACGTGGTTTAGCAATAAATAAATATTCATCACCTATATTCAATTGATTCATCTAATCATTCTATCAGCTTCTGCGCAAAGGAAATATGGAGGTAAACATGATACAGAAGAAAATACATCTATTTTCAACATTAAAGGAGCATCAAGTATTGGCTTGGAGACTGATTGAAATTATGTCCTTTGCGTTTTTAACTTCATGCTCTAACAGACTAAACTAATAGGCTCCTAAATATATAGAATACTTTTGAAGAATTAGCAGATGATGAAATGCTACTGATTCCATCCAATCCTTCAAGCAGCGTGTGATTCAAGGAGATAAACAGTCCAAAATGAGACACAAGAAAAATTCATCTTTGTTCAAACAATTAAACTTTGCCTGTACAGGGATCGAACCTGTGACCTTGGCGTTATTAGCACCACGCTCTAACCATCTGAGATAACAGGCCATTTTGCACAACTACCTGGAGGTCCAGCAAATGAAGAAGGGCAAATGATAGTTAACCCAGGAGATTTGGAAAGCTTAATTTCAGCAGTTTACCATGAAGTTATTGTTATACATTATCAACATGAAGAAACTAATATGACTTAAAAAAAATAACAATACAAAAGAGATTTACATACTTAGTGTTAGAACTTAGAACCATTAACGTTTTTTCCATGTGGTTAAGCAATAAATAAATATTCATCACCAATATTGAATTGATTCATCTAACCATTTTATCAGCTTCTCCTCAAAGGACATATAGAGATAAACATGATACAGTAGAAAATACATCTATTTTCAACATTAAAGGAGCATCAAGTATTGGCTTGGAGACTGATTGAAAGTATGTCCTTGGCGTTTTTAACTTCATGCTCTAACAGACTAAACTAATAGAGTCACTAAATATATAGCATACTACTGAAGATGAAGCAGATGATGAAGTCCTACTGATTGTTAATCCGGGATAGTTGGAAAGCTTATATTCAGCTGTTTACATTCATAGTATCTTTATATATTATCAACAAGACTAAACAAAAATGATCTCAATAAATTGCAATAAATAAGAGATTTAGTTACTTGGCGTTAGAACTTAGAACCATTAATAGATATTCCAGGCGCTTTAAGAATAGTAATTAATTCTATAATTATATCAAATGTATTCATCCAATCCTTCAAGGAGCGTTTGATCCAAGGAGATAAAGAGTCCAAAATGAGACACATGAAAAATTCATCTTTTCTCAAAGAACTAAACTTGGCTTGAATAGGGATCGAACCTGTGACCTTGGTGTTATTAGCACCACACTCTAACCAACTGAGCTAACAGGCCAATTTGCACATCTTCTGGAGGACCAGCACAGGAAGCAGTGCTAATGATAGTTCAACCGGGAGATTTGGAAAGCTTAATTTCAGCTGTTTAATATGAATTAACTTTCATATTATCAACATGAAGAAACTAATATGACTTCCAAAAAATTGCAATACAAAAGAGATTTCCATACTTAGTGTTAGAATTTTGAACCAGTAACGTTTTTTCCACGTGGTTTAGCAATAAATAAATATTCATCACCTATATTCAATTGATTCATCTAATCATTCTATCAGCTTCTGCGCAAAGGAAATATGGAGGTAAACATGATACAGAAGGAAATACATTTATTTTCATCATTAAAGGAGCTTCAAGTATTGGCTTGGAGTCTGATTGAAATTATGTCCTTTGCGTTTTTAACTTCATGCTCTAACAGACTAAACTAATAGGCTCACTAAATATATAGAATACTTTTGAAGAATTAGCAGATGATGAAATGCTACTGATTCCATCCAATCCTTCAAGCAGCGTGTGATTCAAGGAGATAAACAGTCCAAAATGAGACACAAGAAAAATTCATCTTTGTTCAAACAATTAAACTTAGCCTGTACAGGGATCGAACCTGTGACCTTGGCGTTATTAGCACCACGCTCTAACCATCTGAGCTAACAGGCCATTTTGCACAGCTAGCTGGAGGTCCAGCATATGAAGAAGGGCAAATGATAGTTAACCCAGGAGATTTGGAAAGCTTAATTTCAGCAGTTTACCATGAAGTTATTGTTTTATATTATCAACATGAAGAAACTAATATGACCAACAAAATTGCAATACAAAAGAGATTTCCATACTTAGTGTTAGAACTTAGAACCACTAAAGTTTTTTCCACGTGGTTTAGCAATAAATAAATATTCATCACCTATATTCAATTGATTCATCTAATCATTCTATCAGCTTCTGCGCAAAGAAATATAGAGGTAAACATGATACAGAAGAAAATACATCTATTTTCAACATTAAAGGAGAATCAAGTATTGGCTTGGAGACTGATTGAAATTATGTCCTTTGTGTTTTTAACTTCATGCTCTAACAGACTAAACTAATAGGCTCACTAAATATATAGAATACTTTTGAAGAATTAGCAGATGATGAAATGCTACTGATTCCATCCAATCCTTCAAGCAGCATGTGATTCAAGGAGATAAACAGTCCAAAATGAGACACTAGAAAAATTAATCTTTTTTCAAACAAATAAACTTGGCCTGTACAGGGATCGAACCTGTGACCTTGGCGTTATTAGCACCACGCTCTAACCATCTGAGCTAACAGGCCATTTTGCACAACTACCTGGAGGTCCAGCAAATGAAGAAGGGCAAATGATAGTTAACCCAGGAGATTTGGAAAGCTTAATTTCAGCAGTTTACCATGAAGTTATTGTTATATATTATCAACATGAAGAAACTAATATGACTTAAAAAAAATAACAATACAAAAGAGATTTTCATACTTAGTGTTAGAACTTAAAACCATTAACGTTTTTTCCATGTGGTTAAGCAATAAATAAATATTCATCACCTATATTGAATTGATTCATCTAATCATTTTATCAGCTTCTCCTCAAAGGAAATATAGAGATAAACATGATACAGTAGAAAATACATCTATTTTCAACATTAAAGGAGCATCAAGTATTGGCTTGGAGACTGATTGAAAGTATGTCCTTGGCGTTTTTAACTTCATGCTCTAACAGACTAAACTAATAGAGTCACTAAATATATAGCATACTATTGAAGATGAAGCAGATGATGAAGTCCTACTGATTGTTAATCCGGGATAGTTGGAAAGCTTATATTCAGCTGTTTACATTCATAGTATCTTTATATATTATCAACAAGACTAAACAAAAATGATCTCAATAAATTGCTATAAATAAGAGATTTAGTTACTTGGCGTTAGAACTTAGAACCATTAATAGATATTCCAGGCGCTTTAAGAATAGTAATTAATTCTATAATTCTATCAAATGTATTCATCCAATCCTTCAAGCAGCGTTTGATCCAAGGAGATAAACAGTCCAAAATGAGACACAAGAAATATTCATCTTTTTTCAAAGAATTAAACTTGGCCTGTACAGGGATCGAACCTGTGACCTTGGCGTTATTAGCATCACGCTCTAACCAACTGAGCTAACAGGCCAATTTGCACATCTTCTGGATGAACAGCACAGGAAGCAGTGCTAATGATAGTTCAGCCGGGAGATTTGGAAAGCTTAATTTCAGCTGTTTAATATGAATTAACTTTCATATTATCAACATGAAGAAACTAATATGACTTCAAAAAAATTGCAATACAAAAGAGATTTCCATACTTAGTGTTAGAATTTTGAACCAGTAACGTTTTTTCCACGTGGTTTAGCAATAAATAAATATTCATCACCTATATTCAATTGATTCATCTAATCATTTTATCAGCTTCTGCGCAAAGGAAATATGGAGGTAAACATGATACAGAAGAAAATACATCTATTTTCAAGATTAAAGGAGAATCAAGTATTGGCTTGGAGACTGATTGAAATTATGTCCTTTGCGTTTTTAACTTCATGCTCTAACAGACTAAACTAATAGAGTCATTAAATATATAGCATACTATTGAAGATGAAGCAGATGATGAAGTCCTACTGATTGTTAATCCGGGATAGTTGGAAAGCTTATATTCAGCTGTTTACATTCATAGTATCTTTATATATTATCAACAAGACTAAACAAAAATGATCTCAATAAATTGCTATAAATAAGAGATTTAGTTACTTGGCGTTAGAACTTAGAACCATTAATAGATATTCCAGGCGCTTTAAGAATAGTAATTAATTCTATAATTCTATCAAATGTATTCATCCAGTCCTTCAAGCAGCGTTTGATCCAAGGAGATAAACAGTCCAAAATGAGACACAAGAAAAATTAATCTTTTTTCAAAGAATTAAACTTGGCCTGTACAGGGATCGAACCTGTGGCATTGGCGTTATTAGCACCACGCTCTAACCAACTGAGCTAAAAGGCCAATTGGAACATTTTATGGAGGACCAGCACAGGAAGCAGTGCTAATGATAGTTCAACCGGGAGATTTGGAAAGCTTAATTTCAGCAGTTTAATATGAATTAACTTTCATATTATCAACATGAAGAAACTAATATGACTTCAAACAAATTGCAATACAAAAGAGATTTCCATACTTAGTGATAGAATTTTGAACCAGTAACGTTTTTTCCACGTGGTTTAGCAATAAATAAATATTCATCACCTATATTCAATTGATTCATCTAATCATTCTATCAGCTTCTGCGCAAAGGAAATATAGAGGTAAACATGATACAGAAGAAAATACATCTATTTTCAACATTAAAGGAGCATCAAGTATTGGCTTGGAGACTGATTGAAATTATGTCCTTTGCGTTTTTAACTTCATGCTCTAACAGACTAAACTAATAGGCTCACTAAATATATAGAATACTTTTGAAGAATTAGCAGATGAAGAAATGCTACTGATTCCATCCAATCCTTCAAGCAGCGTGTGATTCAAGGAGATAAACAGTCCAAAATGAGACACAAGAAAAATTCATCTTTGTTCAAACAATTAAACTTGGCCTGTACAGGGATCGAACCTGTGACCTTGGCGTTATTAGCACCACGCTCTAACCATCTGAGCTAACAGGCCATTTTGCACAACTACCTGGAGGTCCAGCATATGAAGAAGGGCAAATGATAGTTAACCCAGGAGATTTGGAAAGCTTAATTTCAGCAGTTTACCATGAAGTTATTGTTATATATTATCAACATGAAGAAACTAATATGACTTAAAAAAAATTACAATACAAAAGAGATTTACATACTTAGTGTTAGAACTTAGAACCATTAACGTTTTTTCCATGTGGTTAAGCAATAAATAAATATTCATCACCTATATTGAATTGATTCATCTAATCATTATATCAGCTTCTCCTCTAAGGAAATATAGAGATAAACATGATACAGTAGAAAATACATCTATTTTCAACATTAAAGGTGCATCAAGTATTGGCTTGGAGACTGATTGAATGTATGTCCTTGGCGTTTTTAACTTCATGCTCTAACAGACTAAACTAATAGTCTCACTAAATATATAGTATACTATTGAAGATGAAGCTGATGATGAAGTCCTACTGATTGTTAATCCGGGATAGTTGTAAAGCTTATATTCAGCTGTTTACATTCATAGTATCTTTATATAATATCAACAAGACTAAACAAAAATTATCTCAATAAATTGCAATAAATAAGAGATTTAGTTACTTGGCGTTAGAACTTAGAACCATTAATAGATATTCCAGGCACTTTAAGAATAGTAATTCATTCTATAATTATATCAAATGTATTCATCCAGTCGATCAAGCAGCGTTTGATCCAAGGAGATAAACAGTCCAAAATGAGACACAAGAAAAATTAATCTTTTTTCAAAGAATTAAACTTGGCCTGTACAGGGATCGAACCTGTGACCTTGGCATTATTAGCAAAGCGCTCTAACCAACTGAGCTAACAGGCCAATTTGCACATCTTCTGGAGGACCAGCACAGGAAGCAGTGCTACTGATAGTTCAACCGGGAGATTTGGAAAGCTTAATTTCAGCTGTTTAATATGAATTAACTTTCATAT
The DNA here is from genome assembly GCF_964261635.1 of Lissotriton helveticus. Classification (NCBI taxonomy): domain Eukaryota; kingdom Metazoa; phylum Chordata; class Amphibia; order Caudata; family Salamandridae; genus Lissotriton; species Lissotriton helveticus. The sequence continues at coordinate 970,454,930 of NC_136063.1, read as the reverse complement.
TATCAACATGAAGAAACTAATATGACTTCAAAAAAATTGCAATACAAAAGAGATTTCCATACTTAGTGTTAGAATTTTGAACCAGTAACGTTTTTTCCACGTGGTTTAGCAATAAATAAATATTCATCACCTATATTCAATTGATTCATCTAATCATTCTATCAGCTTCTGCGCAAAGGAAATATGGAGGTAAACATGATACAGAAGAAAATACATCTATTTTCAACATTAAAGGAGCATCAAGTATTGGCTTGGAGACTGATTGAAATTATGTCCTTTGCGTTTTTAACTTCATGCTCTAACAGACTAAACTAATAGGCTCCTAAATATATAGAATACTTTTGAAGAATTAGCAGATGATGAAATGCTACTGATTCCATCCAATCCTTCAAGCAGCGTGTGATTCAAGGAGATAAACAGTCCAAAATGAGACACAAGAAAAATTCATCTTTGTTCAAACAATTAAACTTGGCCTGTACAGGGATCGAACCTGTGACCTTGGCGTTATTAGCACCACGCTCTAACCATCTGAGATAACAGGCCATTTTGCACAACTACCTGGAGGTCCAGCAAATGAAGAAGGGCAAATGATAGTTAACCCAGGAGATTTGGAAAGCTTAATTTCAGCAGTTTACCATGAAGTTATTGTTATACATTATCAACATGAAGAAACTAATATGACTTAAAAAAAATAACAATACAAAAGAGATTTACATACTTAGTGTTAGAACTTAGAACCATTAACGTTTTTTCCATGTGGTTAAGCAATAAATAAATATTCATCACCAATATTGAATTGATTCATCTAACCATTTTATCAGCTTCTCCTCAAAGGACATATAGAGATAAACATGATACAGTAGAAAATACATCTATTTTCAACATTAAAGGAGCATCAAGTATTGGCTTGGAGACTGATTGAAAGTATGTCCTTGGCGTTTTTAACTTCATGCTCTAACAGACTAAACTAATAGAGTCACTAAATATATAGCATACTACTGAAGATGAAGCAGATGATGAAGTCCTACTGATTGTTAATCCGGGATAGTTGGAAAGCTTATATTCAGCTGTTTACATTCATAGTATCTTTATATATTATCAACAAGACTAAACAAAAATGATCTCAATAAATTGCAATAAATAAGAGATTTAGTTACTTGGCGTTAGAACTTAGAACCATTAATAGATATTCCAGGCGCTTTAAGAATAGTAATTAATTCTATAATTATATCAAATGTATTCATCCAATCCTTCAAGGAGCGTTTGATCCAAGGAGATAAAGAGTCCAAAATGAGACACATGAAAAATTCATCTTTTCTCAAAGAACTAAACTTGGCTTGAATAGGGATCGAACCTGTGACCTTGGTGTTATTAGCACCACACTCTAACCAACTGAGCTAACAGGCCAATTTGCACATCTTCTGGAGGACCAGCACAGGAAGCAGTGCTAATGATAGTTCAACCGGGAGATTTGGAAAGCTTAATTTCAGCTGTTTAATATGAATTAACTTTCATATTATCAACATGAAGAAACTAATATGACTTCAAAAAAATTGCAATACAAAAGAGATTTCCATACTTAGTGTTAGAATTTTGAACCAGTAACGTTTTTTCCACGTGGTTTAGCAATAAATAAATATTCATCACCTATATTCAATTGATTCATCTAATCATTCTATCAGCTTCTGCGCAAAGGAAATATGGAGGTAAACATGATACAGAAGGAAATACATTTATTTTCATCATTAAAGGAGCTTCAAGTATTGGCTTGGAGACTGATTGAAATTATGTCCTTTGCGTTTTTAACTTCATGCTCTAACAGACTAAACTAATAGGCTCACTAAATATATAGAATACTTTTGAAGAATTAGCAGATGATGAAATGCTACTGATTCCATCCAATCCTTCAAGCAGCGTGTGATTCAAGGAGATAAACAGTCCAAAATGAGACACAAGAAAAATTCATCTTTGTTCAAACAATTAAACTTAGCCTGTACAGGGATCGAACCTGTGACCTTGGCGTTATTAGCACCACGCTCTAACCATCTGAGCTAACAGGCCATTTTGCACAGCTAGCTGGAGGTCCAGCATATGAAGAAGGGCAAATGATAGTTAACCCAGGAGATTTGGAAAGCTTAATTTCAGCAGTTTACCATGAAGTTATTGTTTTATATTATCAACATGAAGAAACTAATATGACCAACAAAATTGCAATACAAAAGAGATTTCCATACTTAGTGTTAGAACTTAGAACCACTAAAGTTTTTTCCACGTGGTTTAGCAATAAATAAATATTCATCACCTATATTCAATTGATTCATCTAATCATTCTATCAGCTTCTGCGCAAAGAAATATAGAGGTAAACATGATACAGAAGAAAATACATCTATTTTCAACATTAAAGGAGAATCAAGTATTGGCTTGGAGACTGATTGAAATTATGTCCTTTGTGTTTTTAACTTCATGCTCTAACAGACTAAACTAATAGGCTCACTAAATATATAGAATACTTTTGAAGAATTAGCAGATGATGAAATGCTACTGATTCCATCCAATCCTTCAAGCAGCATGTGATTCAAGGAGATAAACAGTCCAAAATGAGACACTAGAAAAATTAATCTTTTTTCAAACAAATAAACTTGGCCTGTACAGGGATCGAACCTGTGACCTTGGCGTTATTAGCACCACGCTCTAACCATCTGAGCTAACAGGCCATTTTGCACAACTACCTGGAGGTCCAGCAAATGAAGAAGGGCAAATGATAGTTAACCCAGGAGATTTGGAAAGCTTAATTTCAGCAGTTTACCATGAAGTTATTGTTATATATTATCAACATGAAGAAACTAATATGACTTAAAAAAAATAACAATACAAAAGAGATTTTCATACTTAGTGTTAGAACTTAAAACCATTAACGTTTTTTCCATGTGGTTAAGCAATAAATAAATATTCATCACCTATATTGAATTGATTCATCTAATCATTTTATCAGCTTCTCCTCAAAGGAAATATAGAGATAAACATGATACAGTAGAAAATACATCTATTTTCAACATTAAAGGAGCATCAAGTATTGGCTTGGAGACTGATTGAAAGTATGTCCTTGGCGTTTTTAACTTCATGCTCTAACAGACTAAACTAATAGAGTCACTAAATATATAGCATACTATTGAAGATGAAGCAGATGATGAAGTCCTACTGATTGTTAATCCGGGATAGTTGGAAAGCTTATATTCAGCTGTTTACATTCATAGTATCTTTATATATTATCAACAAGACTAAACAAAAATGATCTCAATAAATTGCTATAAATAAGAGATTTAGTTACTTGGCGTTAGAACTTAGAACCATTAATAGATATTCCAGGCGCTTTAAGAATAGTAATTAATTCTATAATTCTATCAAATGTATTCATCCAATCCTTCAAGCAGCGTTTGATCCAAGGAGATAAACAGTCCAAAATGAGACACAAGAAATATTCATCTTTTTTCAAAGAATTAAACTTGGCCTGTACAGGGATCGAACCTGTGACCTTGGCGTTATTAGCATCACGCTCTAACCAACTGAGCTAACAGGCCAATTTGCACATCTTCTGGATGAACAGCACAGGAAGCAGTGCTAATGATAGTTCAGCCGGGAGATTTGGAAAGCTTAATTTCAGCTGTTTAATATGAATTAACTTTCATATTATCAACATGAAGAAACTAATATGACTTCAAAAAAATTGCAATACAAAAGAGATTTCCATACTTAGTGTTAGAATTTTGAACCAGTAACGTTTTTTCCACGTGGTTTAGCAATAAATAAATATTCATCACCTATATTCAATTGATTCATCTAATCATTTTATCAGCTTCTGCGCAAAGGAAATATGGAGGTAAACATGATACAGAAGAAAATACATCTATTTTCAAGATTAAAGGAGAATCAAGTATTGGCTTGGAGACTGATTGAAATTATGTCCTTTGCGTTTTTAACTTCATGCTCTAACAGACTAAACTAATAGAGTCATTAAATATATAGCATACTATTGAAGATGAAGCAGATGATGAAGTCCTACTGATTGTTAATCCGGGATAGTTGGAAAGCTTATATTCAGCTGTTTACATTCATAGTATCTTTATATATTATCAACAAGACTAAACAAAAATGATCTCAATAAATTGCTATAAATAAGAGATTTAGTTACTTGGCGTTAGAACTTAGAACCATTAATAGATATTCCAGGCGCTTTAAGAATAGTAATTAATTCTATAATTCTATCAAATGTATTCATCCAGTCCTTCAAGCAGCGTTTGATCCAAGGAGATAAACAGTCCAAAATGAGACACAAGAAAAATTAATCTTTTTTCAAAGAATTAAACTTGGCCTGTACAGGGATCGAACCTGTGGCATTGGCGTTATTAGCACCACGCTCTAACCAACTGAGCTAAAAGGCCAATTGGAACATTTTATGGAGGACCAGCACAGGAAGCAGTGCTAATGATAGTTCAACCGGGAGATTTGGAAAGCTTAATTTCAGCAGTTTAATATGAATTAACTTTCATATTATCAACATGAAGAAACTAATATGACTTCAAACAAATTGCAATACAAAAGAGATTTCCATACTTAGTGATAGAATTTTGAACCAGTAACGTTTTTTCCACGTGGTTTAGCAATAAATAAATATTCATCACCTATATTCAATTGATTCATCTAATCATTCTATCAGCTTCTGCGCAAAGGAAATATAGAGGTAAACATGATACAGAAGAAAATACATCTATTTTCAACATTAAAGGAGCATCAAGTATTGGCTTGGAGACTGATTGAAAGTATGTCCTTTCTGATTTTAACTTCATGCTCTAACAGACTAAACTAATAGGCTCACTAAATATATAGCATACTATTGAAGAATTAGCAGATGATGAAATGCTACTGATTCCATCCAATCCTTCAAGCAGCGTTTGATCCAAGGAGATAAACAGTCCAAAATGAGACACAAGAAAACTTCATTTTTATTCAAACAATTAAAGTTGGCCTGTTCAGGGATCGAACCTGTGACCTTGGCGTTATTAGCACCACGCTCCAACCATCTGAGCTAACAGGCCATTTCGCACAACTACCTGGAGGTCCAGCATATGAAGAAGGGGAAATGATAGTTAACCCAGGAGATTTGGAAAGCTTAATTTCAGCAGTTTACCATGAAGTTATAGTTTTTTTTTTTTTTTTTTTAAAGATTTTTATTGATGTTGACAGGATGACGGAAAGAACAAAAATCGACAAACATTCATAAGACATTCATGAGTAATTACAGAAAGAAAACTGGCGAAATTAAATATGTAATAAACAAGTTAGTTATGGTGTGTAATCATCGTGGTTAAAGTTACTGTTACAATTTTATAAATGAGAATTTAACATTTAAACAATATAAAAATAAAGTTCTGATTTTAGTCTATAAAGCTACCCCAAATTCTATCAAATTTGTTCAATGATCGTGCTCCCCTGAGATTGGCTAAAGCCAGCTCCATAGCATGTACCTCTGTTACCAATGTCCACCACTTCCAAACCGTCGGGGTTTCTAGATCAATCCAAGCCCTAGCTAAGGTTAGTTTGGCACATGAGAACAGTATAGTCGTTAGGGGGGATAGTGGAGATGTGGATAGATTAAGATCTATCAGAACCGAAGCGGCCGTGATGGTGGGCAATGGGATATTTTTTACTCTTAGAACCCTCAGTATATCATCCCAAAAGCTTTTAAGTTTGGGGCATGAGTACAAGATATGAACTAGATTTGCTGCTACAGCCGAACATTTGGGACATTTAGTGCGACTGCTAAAAGTGGGGTTCGGAGACCATCTAGCGATCCTTTCGGGTGTATAGTAGAGCATACAGGTCGTTCGATATTGTTGTAGCCTAAGGCTAGATGAGCGTACCAGTTTGTTAATGTTAGTAAAAGAGTTCTCTATCTGCTTAGTCGTAACATTTAGATTTAATTGTATGCTCCATTTCAAGGCCAGTTTATCATTGTCATTTGTTTTGAATGTGCTGAATATTCGATAAGCTCCACTAATAGTTGATTTATTCTTATTTGTATAAAGGCATGTCCATATATCGCATTCCGAAACAGTTTGTATCTTTTTTTTGTTAATCAAATAATCATGGATTTGCATATGTTTGAATCTTGCAATTTCAGGTAGATCATATATTTGTTTGAGCGTGTTAAAATCTAAAAACCCCTGCACGCCATATAGATCCACTAAAGTATTAATCCCAGAAGAAGCCCAGCTATTAATGGTGGAATCTGTAAATATAGCCGGGAGACCTGGATTGCCCCACAATGGTGATTTTGGGTGGAAAAAGGTTGTTTTGCAGAATTTTAATATGTTTTCCCATATTTTAATGATATCTCTAGCAGTCTTGAATCTTACCCTTTTGTAATAATTCGGGTCGTTAATTCTGAACAAGAAGAATAGTGAATCTTGTTTTAACATAAAATAATGGAAAAAAAGAGTTCTACCCCCATGCAGTAAAGAGCGTATGCGTGTAATAAACGAAGACCAAAAATATAGTTTGAAGTCTGGAGCGTTCAGCCCTCCCTTATTTGTATTGTTTTTCAGCATTTTTAGTGACCTTCTGACTTTTTTGTAGCCCCAAATGAAGCTACTAAAGATCCCATCTAAGTTTTGGAAGAATTTATTATTTAATGCCAATGGAATTGATCGGAATAAGTATACTTATTTTGGGAGTATTTTCATTTTAATAAGGTTTATCCTGCTAACCATATTCAAAGGCAATTTGTTCCATTTTTTCAAAATAAGAATAGTCTTTTTAGTCAGGTCATTATAATTTATCTTATTGATGTCTTGTATTCTAGCTGTGAGTTTAACCCCTAAATAAGTGGCCTCTTTGCATATCTCAGGGATAGGTGCGATAGGAGAGTAATTGGCTATAACTTGCGTCTTCTGCTGGTTAAGCTTATAGCCTGACACCTTCCCAAATTTCTCAGCCTCAATATATATTCCTTTCAATGCCTTGGCTACATCTGTGGTGTATACTGCAATGTCGTCAGCATAAGCTGTCATTTTCAGTTCCTGTGAGCTGGACCTAAAGGGAGCAATCAATATTTGGGAGTGAAGGGCAAGTAAAAAAGGTTCCAGTGAAAGAGCGAATAGGAGGGGAGAGAGAGGGCATCCCTGCCGGGTTCCCCGCTTAATTGGGAATTCTGGTGAGGTCAGGCCCCCATAGCTAATACAGGCGGTAGGTTTGTCATAGAGCGCTTTTATACCCTTCAAGAAGCTACCCCCAAAACCCATTTTAGACAGTACGCACCAGAGATAGGTCCACCCCACTCGGTCGAAAGCCTTTTCAGCATCTAATAGTATCATACCGAGTGGGGTGGATTCAATCTCCGCGATATCAAATGCCGTTATTGCCATATTTACGTGTATTGTTGTGTCTCTCCCTGAGATAAAGCCGTGTTGTTGCGGGTTTACAATTCTAGGCATGTATGGGGCAAGTCTAAGTGCGATGATCTTGGCGAATATTTTGGCATCCGTATTTATTAGAGAGATGGGTCGATATGACCCTCTCTCCTCTTTAGGCTTCCCTTTTTAAAAAAAAAAAGATTATTTTAGTCCGATTCCAGGATTTAGGGGTTGTTCCATTTATTCCGATTGATTGGATTACTTCTAAAAAAAGCTGTTCTAGTTCTAGTCTACAGATTTTATACAGTTCTAGAGGTATCGTATCTTCCCCTGCCGCCTTTCCTGTTGGTAATATGTTGATAGCCTGATGAAGTTCGATCAATTGTATGTCGTTGGAGAGTGCATCCAAGCCTAATATATTCCCAGTATTTACTGGGTAGTCGTTCACATATTCCTTAATTTGGACTATGTTTACAGGGCTGTCCGGGGTATATAAGTTTTCGTAATATACCGCAAATTGATCTAATATATCTTGTGGTCGGCTATATAACTTGTTCCCCTGTCCTCGGATGTTAGAAATTAATGTGTCAGCTCTTTTCTCCGCCACCTTATAGGCTAAAATTCTACCGATCTTGTCTCCACCCTCATATTGAGCAAATTTAAATTTGTGGATCCTTGCACTATTTTTCCGAGTAAGATTAGCTTTTATGTCATTTTTCAATGCACTAAGTTTTATATTAATTTCCATTGCCGATGGAGAATTGATCTGTAAGGCTTTAGCTAATAAGTCTTCTTGTTTAGTTATGTTCTCTAGTAGTGTAATCTTATATTGATTCTGTTCTGCATTTTGCCTAAAAACATACGCCTGGGTAAAGCCCCTAATGCTTGCCTTGCAAGCGTCCCATACCATGCAACACCCGGTTGAATTCCTATTGATGTTAATAAATTCGTTTATATGAGTTTTGAGTTGTGTCACGTAAGTAGTGTCTGAAATTAAATATCTAGGAAAAGAAAATGGCCTAGGTGGTGTCCTGGCATTTTGTGTATCAAATGTCATTATTAGTGCGTTATGATCAGATGTTATCCGAGGACAGAGAATCATATAACCGGTCCGTAATAGATTATCGCTCACTAGAGCCATGTCTAATCTCCTACACATCTTATGGGGAGCAGAGTAGTACGTATATCCTGGTAAGGTTGGATATAAATGCCTCCAAGCGTCTTTGATGTTATGTATCCGGCATAGATCTAATATTGAAAATCTGGTCCTATGCATCCTTTGATGTACATGAGGTTTAGTTGTATCAATTTTGTAGTCTAGAATGCAATTAAAATCTCCCATTACAATTATCTCCCCCGCCCAGTCCAGAAGTTTCACGTTTAATTGGTCAAAATACTTTGGTTCGTCTATATTTGAGCCATAAACAGCACATAGGACATATTTAACGTTTGCATAACTAATTTGCGCTATAGCCCATCTGCCGTCTTTATCATGAGCAGTTTGAAGTACTTGTGCCCTGAAACGCTTATCCTTAAGTATAACCACTCCTCTCGTAGAGTTCACAAAAGTAGAGCAGACCAAAACATCATACCCTAGTTGGTTTAGTATTTTCCTATCTTTCCAAATAATATGGGTTTCTGTTAATAAACAAAAATGGGGGTTATGTAATTTCAACTCTTCTGCTACTAGGGATCTTTTGTTTTTGCTATTCAGCCCTGCCACGTTCCAAGCTAAACATTTTATAAAATGCATTTAAGTAAAAATACTACGCCCCTCTTCAGATAGCCATATAAGAAAGCTAGTTCTCTAAAACCTCTATACCACAAAATAATACCATCGAAAACCAATAAAGAGTTACAAACTTTATCAAGTTGATTCCCCCTATCATCCTGCCAACAATTTTTGCTATACCCCCCCCCTTTCCCTCCCCTTGCCCCCAACCTGCGGAGAAGGGGTCCCACCCCCCTCCCGTCCCCCTGGCTCTCTCCCCAGCCGGGGAAGAACCACCCTCCAGTGACTGCCGTCGTTGGTGAGGCAGCACGTGTGGTGACACCCCCCTGAGTCGCTGCCGCCCCCTCCACCTTCCATAAGCAAACTACATAATACAGCCTGTGAAAATGGTGTGTATCTTTTCCCCCTTTTTTTTTTTAATCCTCCTCCCTCACCATCACCCTCACCGCTTTTTTTTTATTTTTTTTATTTATACCCCTCAACCTCCCCCTCGTGTACCCAGTTCATCAGTATTGGCTATGCTAATATATATTGCGTTTTAGCTCTGGCTAGAGCTAATACTGGAGAGATAGTTCTCTGCCTCTTTTACATCATTAAAGAAATACGTATGTCCGTTTCTTATAACCTTGAGGCGTGCAGGCTCTTGAAGAAATACCTGTCCTCCGTTAGCCTTAATTGGGTCCATAAGTTTCCGGAGTTGCCACCTCCTATCCATAGTATCCCTGCTGAGATCTGAGCGTGCAAAAAATGAGAACTCTCCTACAGCAATTGGGGAGTTAGGGCGAGCTCTCTGCCAAACCGCTTGCCGTAGAAGGAAGTTACCAAAATATATAAGAAAAGGGCGAGGAAATTGATTTCCTTTATTCCTCTGGATCAGGGGCAAGCGGTGGGCCCTCTGGATTTGCGAATCCCAGTCCCAATCCGCTAGGTCTGGGAAGGCCTTCTGAAGTACCCCTACTATATAAGCTCTAGAGTCCGAGCCCTCTGATCTCTCCGGGATACCAAAAAGTCGTAGATTGGATTGCCTTTGTCTGTTCTCCAAATCTTCGACCTTTAGCTGCAGTGCCTTCAACTGGTCGTCGTGTTTTCCTACAGCTCCTTCGAGTTTGGTATTTATCTCCTCCACCTGAACCACCCGTTCCTGTAGTTCTATGGTTTCTTGGGAGACCCCCCCAATTTTGATAGTAAGGTCCTGTAGGGAAGATTGCATCTTGTTGTTATCTTCCCGAAGTTATAGTTATATATTATCAACATGAAGAAACTAATATGACTTCAAAAAAATTACAATACAAAAGAGATTTTCATACTTAGTGTTAGAACTTAGAACCATTAACGATTTTTTCCATGTGGTTAAGCAATAAATAAATATTCATCACCTATATTGAATTGATTCATCTAATCATTTTATCAGCTTCTCCTCAAAGTAAATATAGAGATAAACATGATACAGTAGAAAATACATCTATTTTTAACATTAAAGGAGCATCAAGTATTGGCTTGGAGACTGATTGAAAGTATGTCCTTGGCGTTTTTAACTTCATGCTCTAACAGACTAACCTAATAGTCTCACTAAATATATAGCATACAATTGAAGATGAAGCAGATGATGAAGTCCTACTGATTGTGAATCCGGGATAGTTGGAAAGCTTATATTCAGCTGTTTACATTCATAGTATCATTATATATTATTAACAAGACTAAACAAAAATGATCTCAATAAATTGCAATAAATAAGAGATTTAGTTACTTGGCGTTAGAACTTAGAACCATTAATAGATATTCCAGGCGCTTTAAGAATAGTAATTAATTCTACAATTATATCACATGTATTCATCCAATCCTTCAAGCAGCGTTTGATCCAAGGAGATAAACAGTCCAAAATGAGACACAAGAAAAATTCATCTTTTTTCAAACATTTAAACTTGGCCTGTGCAGGGATCGAACATGTGACCTTGGCGTTATTAGCACCCCGCTCTAACCAACTGTGCTAACAGACCAATTTGTACATCTTCTGGAGGACCAGCTCAGGAAGCAGTGCTAATGATAGTTCAACCGGGAGATTTGGAAAGCTTAATTTCAGCTGTTTAATATGAATTAAGTTTCATATTATCAACATGAAGAAACTAATATGACTTCAAAAAAATTGCAATACAAAAGAGATTTCCATACTTAGTGTTAGAATTTTGAACCAGTAACGTTTTTTCCACATGGTTTAGCAATAAATAAATATTCATCACCTATATTCAATTGATTCATCTAATCATTCTATCAGCTTCTGCGCAAAGGAAATATAGAGGTAAACATGATACAGAAGAAAATACATCTATTTTCAACATTAAAGGAGCATCAAGTATTGGCTTGGAGACTGATTGAAAGTATGTCCTTTGCGTTTTTAACTTCATGCTCTAACAGACTAAACTAATAGGCTCACTAAATATATAGCATATATATATATATATATTTTTTTGTCTTCATAAATGCCACCAGAAATTGTCAACTCAAGATGGGTTTTTCTCCTGGCCTTTAACACAGGCTAACTATTCCCACCCTGGCTACCGTGTATAGCCGACGGAGATCGCCCAGAGGTAGGTCGTTACCTTGTCCCACTCCCCTTCGTGATGTATCGGAACCTTTAGGAGGACAGGACCACAGAACCTCTGTCATAATCATTGGACATTTTGTGTACCTTGTCCGTTATCTCTCAGACCATGCAATTAGTTGGGACCATATTTTTACAGCACTCTCTCCTCCACACAGTAAGTCTAAACGACTAACAGCCATAATGTTCTTAAGACAGTTTGCGAATCGGGGAGGACTTACAGATTTCCACTGCCTACATATCTCCCTTCTAGCAATAACAATGACATAAAAAATAAACTGTGAGGTGCTGTTACTGACATCATAGTCCGTAGGGAGACCAAAGAATATTAATCTAGGGGAATAAGTGATTGGTATAGATAGAACCTCTTCTAAGAACCCACAAACCTGATCCCAGTAGCTGGTAATTTCAGGGCAGTCTACAAACATATGTCTATCATCCGCATCTGGTGACCTGCATCTTAAACAGACGTATTCTTCTGCCGAGATCCTTGACAATTTCGCAGGAGTCCAGTAAGCCATATAAGCTGTGAATAGATGATTCCTCCTGAGATTGGATGGTTTTATGGTTTTTTGGGAAATTGTGAACGAGTCTATCCAGATCTTCAGCATCTCTTCGGAGTCCTGGGTGACGATACTAGTCCAAAGCTTGGTGGTATCAGCTCCTAGTTCGTCTTTCGCCCCCACCAGTGCATTATACCAAAGTGACACCTCCCCTTTCCTCCCTGTCGCCCTACTGATAAGTCTCAGAATCGGAATTTCGTCCAGCATTGACTGCCCCACCAGGAAGATTTAAAAGAGATTCCCAACCTAACAGTTTGGAATCATTAGACAGGTCCCCCCACTTGGTTAATCCTGCAGCTCTCAGAGGAAGAGCCAGACGATCTAATAGGCAATCTGGTGTACCTGAAGAGTCCCAAATGGGGGCTTGCGAGTGATAGTAGGGTATATTCAAAATTCTACGTATTGCCTTCCAGATGTTGAGTGCTGTCCCAAGAAGCTTCAGGCGAACCTTCTTAAAAAACTTCTGGTCCCCAAATTTGTACAGAAAAAACTCCCGACCTTGTGGCAGGTCTGATAGCATGGCCTGAAAAAGCCTTCCGTGTGAAGAGGAATCTAGTTTGTTTGCCAGAAGTCTAAAATTCTTAAATTGAAAAGCATAGCAATAAAAAAGTATATCGGGCAAAGCCAGTCCACCCAGTTTTAGCCCCTTTCTTAATTTCCGCCAGGCAATTCTGGGGGACTTAGTCGCCCAGATAAACGAGCCAATCCTTCCTTGAAGGTTAGAAATATCCCTTTTGTTAAAGTGCAAGGGGATGGAATTAAAAAGGAAGGTAACTTTTGGCAGTATTATCATCTTGACTAGATTGACTCTTCCATAGATGTTAAGGGGTAAGGTATTCCATCTAGTCAGGAGCTTCCTAATATCCTTGACCGCCGCCTGCCAACTACTTTTAGTAATATCGTCCAAATTATGAGTAAGCTGAATACCCAGGTATCTAATTTTTAATTTGGCTTCTGGTATCGGGGACAGGTTGTTCCAACTCATTATATCAGTCTTTTCTTTATTAATCCTGTATCCCGAGACCGTGCCAAAATCCTCAGCCAATTCAAATAGTCTGGGAATGGCCTGCTCAGGATTTGATGTATATAGAAGCAGGTCATCGGCATAAAGTGCTGTCTTAAGAATCAAGTCTCCAATTTTAAAAGGCAGAATCACTGGGTCAGATCTCAGGGAGCAGACAAACGGCTCAATGTAGATATCAAAAAGGAGAGGGGACAGGGGACATCCCTGCCTCGTTCCCCTTGAGATATCCAACCATTCAGTCAGACTACCATTGACTAAAACCTTGGCTCGAGGGCCCCTATGCAGTGTCTCAATCCCTCTAATGAATATGTCTGGAAATCCAAAGTTTACCATGGTTTTCCATAAAAAGAGCCAATTGACTTGGTCAAATGCTTTTGCAGCATCGATCGCCACAATAGTCAGCGGCAGTCCTTGCTCCACTGCCATATCTATTGCTCCTACAACTTGAAAAGTAAGTTCATTTAGTGGGCGCCCAGGTATAAACCCCCGTTGATCGGAGTGGATGATGGACTTAATTATTTTTGCCAATCTAGACGTAAGAATACCTGAATAGATTTTTGAATCCGAATTTAGAAGTGAGATGGGCCTATATGATTCTATGTTATTGGGGTTTTTATTAGGCTTTGCTATCAGGGTGATGGTGGCTTCTGACCATTAAACTGGGGTGTCCTCCCCTTCTATAAAGATTTTATTGAATAATAACAGTAATGGGGCTATGATTTCATCCACATTATCCTTATACAATTCGGTCGGCAGTCCATCTGGACCCGGAGCCTTGTTCCTAGCCATATTTTTTAGTTGGGCCCGTACCTCTCCCTCGGTAATCTCTGTAACTAAGTATTCTTTATCCGAGTCGCTCAACTGGGGTAACTCTCTCATGGCCCACCAACGTTCTAACTCATCCTCCCCCAGGCTATTCTGCTCCCGGTATAGTTCTTCAATAAACCCTTTGGCCTCTATCCTGATGTCAGCGTCTTCTGTTAGGGGCAGACCTGAACCCCGCTGAATTAGTGTGCTTATACTGTTCCTACACCGCTCCGTTCTGGCTTTCCAGGCGAGGAGAGAGCCACACTTCTCCCCATACTCGAAGTTTCGGAGTTTACTCACTTCCCACCAGTCCTTATTTTTTTTGTCAGCGCGTGCCTTGAAGCCACTCTGTAGCTCAATCAGCTCTTTTTCGAGTAGTGGGATCTTACTCCTATCTTCCAATACCGCTAACTGTAGTTGTTGTTCTTTTGTTTTAATCATTTCAAGGTCAGATCTATCTTTTTCTTTCATAAGCTTTCTCTTTAAAGCCATATACGACCCAAGGACACCCCTCAAGTAGGCCTTAAGTGAGTCCCAAACCATTGGTTCCGGAGCTGTATGTGCATTGAATAAAAAAAACTCCAGCAGATTTCCCTTGATTTTACTTTTAATTTCATCATCTAAAAGGATTGTTCTATCCAGAGTCCATCTATATAGTGGGGGCGTGACCTTAAGATCAATTTTCAGTTCCACAACCGAATGATCAGACAAACCTACAGGAATATGAGAAACTGAAACGATATCTGACAAGAAAACTTGGTCTAAGAAAAAAAATTCGATTCTAGAGTATTGTTTATATTTCTTACTGTAAAAAGAGTATTCCCTGAGATTTCCTTGCTTAGTTCTCCAAGCCTCCCGAAGGTTGAAGTTTTTTATAATATTTTTCAGAGCCAGCAAGGATTTGTTAGGGGAATTATATTTTGCCTTAGAAGTACGGTCCAAAAGAGGGTCCAAAATAAGATTAAAGTCGCCTCCCAAAATGACTGGAGCTGTGTATTGTATCATATATTCTTCTATTTTTTTAAGAAACCTGGGATTATCTTCATTGGGACCGTAATATGCAGTACATAAAAAAGTAAGACTGCCAATAGAGAGGACTGCCACCAGCCATCGCCCCAATTGATCTGTTCCCCAATTTTGTACCCTAATGCCCTTATTTGCCCGCACAATAATGGCTACTCCTCTCGTGGAACCTTTCTGTTTAGAGCACAGGATCTCCTGAACCCACCTAAGTCTAGAAAAAACTTGACCGCATGCTTCCGCTTCAAGATGGGTTTCTTGTAGGGAAAAAATGTGCTCGTTTGTCTTTTTAAGAAATTCACAAAATCTTTGCTGTTTCTTTCGATCCCCTATCCCATTTAAATTCCAAGATAATATCGTAGTACTAACTGCCATAGCGAAAACCAGTAATTATAGCTCGTTGAGATCTGCATTGATTTTTCAACCCATCAAAATAAGAACTTCTTGCATCTGAGGACATTTTTAAGTGTTTTACCCCCTCCCCCCCGTAACCCCTCCCACCCCTCCCTCCAAGGAACCCTCCCTCCTCACTCTTATTCGGCGTATCCACGCCCTAGAGAGCCCCCCCACCTTTAAGACACCACATCTAGCTTAAAGCTTTATCTTTCCCATGCTTTGTGTATTAACCATTAACTATTATGTCCCCCAACAACCCGTGTGCAGTTTTTTTTCCTTTTTTTTTTTATAGGTTTTTTTTTTTCAAAAGTTTTTTCCTTTCCCCTTTCCCTTTTTTTTTTTTCTATTTCCCCCTGGTAGCAGGTATACCAATCAGCTCATCCCTGTTTTACTAATTACATACAATTAGTTATGCACAACTTATAACTATATGCCAAGGTTGATGCTGCTTGGCTATTTTCTCATTTTGTCTAGCAGTTCATCTACTTCCTCGGGGTAGTTACAGTTATGCATCTTATTGTTCCACATTATTTTTAATAGGGCAGGAAATTTCATTTGGACTTGAGCTCCCAAAGAACGGAGTTCAGGCATCCTGGAACCCAGCTCCCATTGCCTCTGAGCCGTTTTCCCCCTATGTCCGATCTAATTTGATAGGGATTGGCCGGATAGTGAAGAGAGGATCTTGCGAGACACCTGCTGAGGATTAGTTCTTTTACTGTGTATGTCTGAAAATATACCAAGATTTTTCGGGGGGCTTTGCTGTCCGGATGTAGCCTGAAGGGTTCTCTGTGTACACGCTGAATTTCAGCTTCTAGATCTATATCTGGTCGATCCTTTAATATATCTTCCCGTAGTAGCCTGCACATGAATCCCTTAATGTCTTCCACTTCAGCCCCCTCTAGAATCTTAAGTATTCTTAAGTTATTTCGACGACTCTGCATTTCCAACCTCTCCATGTCCATTGTGAGTTTATGGTTCTGCTCCTTTAGAGTATTAATATCTTTGGAATTCTCCTTTGATGTTTCCGAGAGCGAGGTAACTTTACTTTCTAGCACACAGGTTTGAGCTGCTAGTCCCTCCATTTTTGCCTCCAAATTATCAAATCTATCATATAGTCCTTTCTGATTGCTCTCGGAAGTTGCAAACTTGTCCATCAAGTCGTCCCTGAGAGATTGGAATAGACAACCAAGTCGGTCCCTCTCTTCTCCACTGACAGCTTCTTCAAATCTACCCCTGGTGTTTAGGATAGAATTGTGTGCAATACTATTTGCACTACAAAAGGAAAGGGGATTAGAAAGAGGTTTAAGTAGGGCTGTATGGGGAGTTTGAGAGGTACAAGGGCTCCCATTATCAGATAAAGTATGAACCATAGGGGATACTGGAGATGAAGCAGTGGCCAAATTTACTGCGTCTAATTTTGTACTTGGGAGGAGAGGCCCTTGCCTACTTAAAAGATCAGTGCTCGACACAGGATCATGCTCTAGGGGAGCGGATAAAGTATGTTTTAATCCTTCCATATGTGTAATCGGCTCCAGTACTGCATACCTATTTTCCAAAGGTTAAGTTGTCAGGATGGGGAGGGGAGGCTCGATATCAAGTTCGTTAGACCCTTCGCCTACCTCCACCACCTCATCTGAAACAGCAGGCTCTATATTGATGTCTGACGTTTCTCCTCCTACTCCCACAAATGATTTTTCGGAGGGGTCTTCCTTTGAGTTAACTGCCTGCTCCATAATCTTAAAGAAGCTTTTGAGTGAGGGGGTGCCTCTCTGAGCTAAAAGCTGTTTGTTGCACTTAACAGCCCCTCCTCTCTTGGCCCCCCCTTCTTCTTATGTTTGTGTGGGGATACCGGTGTTGGCCCCTCTCTCACCAGGGTTTCTCCTGAGTCCCAAAGCCCCTGCCTCCTAAGGTCCTGTTTAGACCTTAACTGATATCGATTTCTGGTGCCCACTGCTCCTCCACCAAACACTGCCCCCTTTAACTGTTTTAAACCTCCCTCTGTATTATCTAGAGGATTAACCACACTAATGTCTGTGTAGGCAGATCGGTTTTCAACTTCACTCACAACTTCTGCCTCCATGCAGGCACTCCCACTTAGAACCCCCTTACCAGCAGCCTCACGTTCCCTTAGGCTCGAAGAGGGGTAGCAGCCCCAGCAAACCGGACCTTACACTCGGAGGATAAGTGCTGCTCTTGAGCGCTGCCAATAATCTCGGCTGTAGAGTATCCGTGTGCTTTTGAGGCTGTCGGTCGGTGGACACACAGCAACCTTCGAGAGACTGCAGCGGCTCCTGATGCTTCTAGCACGGCTCAGCTCTCCTGCCTCCAGCCGAGCGCACAGCCGAACGTCACATGAGACGCGAGGCCGCATCCCTCAGGTCCGGATCCGGATCCAAGGTCCTAGTGCCTGGAGCGTTTTTTTTTTTTTTACTGGGAGACACAAAGGAGAACAAACTCAGTTTTCCGCGGGGTAAAGAGAAGACTGAGACATTATCTGTCCTCACCGCTCAAAACTGCGATAGTCAGCCGGTGAGATCCATCGTTATGTTGGTAGTTCCCGGCGAATTGTGGTGTCGTGGCGGGGGAGCTCTTCAGCAGCCGCTAGCCTGCCGCCGCCATGTTCCCTAAATATATAGCATACTTTTGAAGAATTAGCAGATGATGAAATGCTACTGATTCCATCCAATCCTTCAAGCAGCGTGTGATCCAAGGAGATAAACAGTCCAAAATGAGACACTAGAAAAATTCATCTATTTTCAAACAATTAAACTTGGCCTGTACAGGGATCAAACCTGTGACCTTGGCGGTATTAGTACCACGCTCTAACCATCTGAGCTAACAGGCCATTTTGCACAACTTCCTGGAGGTCCAGCATATGAAGAAGGGCAAATGATAGTTAACCCAGGAGATTTGGAAAGCTTAATTTTAGCAGTTTACCATGAAGTTATAGTTATATATCATCAACATGAAGAAACCAATATGACTTAAAAAAAACTTACAATACAAAAGAGATTTTCATACTTAGTGTTAGAACTTAGAACCATTAACGTTTTTTCCATGTGGTTAAGCAATAATTATATATTCATCACCTATATTGAATTGATTCATCTAATCATTTTATCAGCTTCTCCTCAAAGGAAATATAGAGATAAACATGATACAGTAGAAAATACATCTATTTTCAACATTAAAGGAGCATCAAGTATTGGCTTGGAGACTGATTGAAAGTATGTCCTTGGCGTTTTTAACTTCATGCTCTAACAGACTAAACTAATAGAGTCACTAAATATATAGCATACTATTGAAGATGAAGCAGATGATGAAGTCCTACTGATTGTTAATCCGGGACAGTTGGAAAGCTTATATTCAGCTGTTTACATTCATAGTATCTTTATATATTATCAACGAGATTAAACAAAAATGATCTCAATAAATTGCAATAAATAAGAGATTTAGTTACTTGGCGTTAGAACTTAGAACCATTAATAGATATTCCAGGCGCTTTAAGAATAGTAATTAATTCTATAATTATATCAAATGTATTCATCCAATCCTTCAAGCAGCGTTTGATCCAAGGAGATAAACAGTCCAAAATGAGATACAAGAAAAATTCATCTTTTTTCAAAGAATTAAACTTGGCCTGTACAGTGATCGAACCTGTGACCTTGGCATTATTAGCACCACGCTCTAACCAACGGAGCTAACAGGCCAAATTTCACATCTTCCGGAGGACCAGCACAGGAAGCAGTGCTAATGATAGTTCAACCGGGAGATTTGGAAAGCTTAATTTCAGCTGTTTAATATGAATTAACTTTCATATTATCAACATGAAGGAACTAATATGACTTCAAAAAAATTGCAATACAAAAGAGATTTCCATACTTAGTGTTAGAATTTTGAACCAGCAACGTTTTTTCCACGTGGTTTAGCAATAAATAAATATTCATCACCTATATTCAATTGATTCATCTAATCATTCTATCAGCTTCTGCGCAAAGGAAATATAGAGGTAAACATGATACAGAAGAAAATACATCTATTTTCAACATTAAAGGAGCATCAAGTATTGGCTTGGAGACTGATTGAAATTATGTCCTTTCCGTTTTTAACTTCATGCTCTAACAGACTAAACTAATAGGCTCACTAAATATATAGAATACTTTTGAAGAATTAGCAGATGATGAAATGCTACTGATTCCATCCAATCCTTCAAGCAGCGTGTGATTCAAGGAGATAAACAGTCCAAAATGAGACACAAGAAAAATTCATCTTTGTTCAAACAATTAAACTTGGCCTGTCCAGGGAGCGAACCTGTGACCTTGGTGTTATTAGCACCACGCTCTAACAGGCCATTTTGCACAGCTACCTGGAGGCCCAGCAAATGAAGAAGGGCAAATGATAGTTAACCCAGGAGATTTGGAAAGCTTAATTTCAGCAGTTTACCATGAAGTTATTGTTCTATATTATCAACATGAAGAAACTAATATGACTTAAAAAAAATTACAATACAACAGAGATTTTCATACTTAGTGTTAGAACTTAGAACCATTAACGTTTTTTCCATGTGGTTAAGAAATAAATAAATATTCATCACCTATATTGAATTGATTCATCTAATCATTTTATCAGCTTCTCCTCAAAGGAAATATAGAGATAAAGATGATACAGTAGAAAATACATCTATTTTCAACATTAAAGGAGCATCAAGTATTGGCTTGGAGACTGATTGAAAGTATGTCCTTGGCGTTTTTAACTTCATGCTCTAACAGACTAAACTAATAGAGTCACTAAATATATAGCATACTATTGAAGATGAAGCAGATGATGAAGTCCTACTGATTGTTAATCCGGGATAGTTGGAAAGCTTATATTCAGCTGTTTACATTCATAGTATCTTTATATATTATCAACAAGACTAAACAAAAATGATCTCAATAAATTGCAATAAATAAGAGATTTAGTTACTTGGCGTTAGAACTTAGAACCATTAATAGATATTCCAGGCGCTTTAAGAATAGTAATTAATTCTATAATTATATCAAATGTATTCATCCAGTCCTTCAAGCAGCGTTTGATCCAAGGAGATAAACAGTCCAAAATGAGACACAAGAAAAATTCATCTTTTTTTCAAAGAATTAAACTTGGCCTGTACAGGGATCGAACCTGTGACCTTGGCGTTATTAGCACCACGCTCTAACCAACTGAGCTAACAGGCCAATTTGCAATTCTTCTGGAGGACCAGCACAGGAAGCAGTGCTAATGATAGTTCAACCGGGAGATTTGGAAAGCTTAATTTCAGCTGTTTAATATGAATTAACTGTCATATTATCAACATGAAGAAACTAATATGACTTCAACAAAATTTGCAATACAAAAGAGATTTCCATACTCAGTGTGAGAATTTTTAACCAGTAACGTTTTTTCCACGTGGTTTCGCAATAAATAAATATTCATCACCTATATTCATTTGATTCATCTAATCATTCTATCAGCTTCTGCGCAAAGGAAATATAGAGGTTAACATGATACAGAAGAAAATACATCTATTTTCAACATTAAAGGAGCATCAAGTATTGGCTTGGAGACTGATTGAAATTATGTCCTTTGCGTTTTTTACTTCATGCTCTAACAGACTAAACTAATAGGCTCACTAAATATATAGAATACTTTAGAAGAATTAGCAGATGATGAAAGCTACTGATTCCATCCAATCCTTCAAGCAGCGTGTGATTCAAGGAGATAAAGTCTAAAATGAGACACAAGAAAAATTCATCTTTGTTCAAACAATTAAACTTGGCCTGTACAGGGATCAAACCTGTGACCTCGGCGTTATTAGCACCACGCTCTAACCATCTGAGCTAACAGGCCATTTTGCACATCAACTTGGAGGTCCAGCATATGAAGAAGGGTAAATGATAGTTAACCCAGGAGATTTGGAAAGCTTAATTTCAGCAGTTTACCATGAAGTTATTGTTATATATTATCAACATGAAGAAACTAATATGACTTTAAAAAAAATTACAATACAAAAGAGATTTTCATACTTAGTGTTAGAACTTAGAACCATTAACGTTTTTTCCATGTGGTTAAGCAATAAATAAATATTCATCACCTATATTGAATTGATTCATCTAATCATTTTATCAGCTTCTCCTCAAAGGAAATATAGAGATAAACATGATACAGTAGAAAATACATCTATTTTCAACATTAAAGGTGCATCAAGTATTGGCTTGGAGACTGATTGAAAGTATGTCCTTGGCGTTTTTAACTTCATGCTCTAACAGACTAAACTAATAGTCTCACTAAATATATAGCATACTATTGAGGATGAAGCAGATGATGAAGTCCTACTGATTGTTAATCCGGGATAGTTGGAAAGCTTATATTCAGCTGTTTACATTCATAGTATCTTTATATATTATCAACAAGACTAAACAAAAATGATCTCAATAAATTGCAATAAATAAGAGATTTAGTTACTTGGCGTTAGAACTTAGAACCATTAATAGATATTCCGGGCGCTTTAAGAATAGTAATTAATTCTATAATTATATCAAATGTATTCATCCAATCCTTCAAGCAGCGTTTGATCCAAGGAGATAAACAGTCCAAAATGAGACACAAGAAAAATTCATCTTTTTTCAAAGAATTAAACTTGGCCTGTACAGTGATCGAACCTGTGACCTTGGCGTTATTAGCACCACGCTCTAACCAACTGAGCTAACAGGCCAAATGTATCATTTTCTGGAGGACCAGCACAGGAAGCAGTGCTAATGATAGTTCAACCGGGAGATTTGGAAAGCTTAATTTCAGCTGTTTAATATGAATTAACTTTCATATTATCAACATGAAGAAACTAATATGACTTCAAAAAAATTGCAATACAAAAGAGATTTCCATACTTAGTGTTAGAATTTTTAACCAGTAAAGTTTTTTCCACGTGGTTTAGCAATAAATAAATATTCATCACCTATATTCAATTGATTCATCTAATCATTCTATCAGCTTCTGCGCAAAGGAAATATAGAGGTAAACATGATACAGAAGAAAATACATCTATTTTCAACATTAAAGGAGCATCACGTATTGGCTTGGAGACTGATTGAAATTATGTCCTTTGCGTTTTTAACTTCATGCTCTAACAGACTAAACTAATAGGCTCACTAAATATATAGAATACTCTTGAAGAATTAGCAGATGATGAAATGCTACTGATTCCATCCAATCCTTCAAGCAGCGTGTGATTCAAGGAGATAAACACTCCAAAATGAGACACAAGAAAAATTCATCTTTGTTCAAACAATTAAACTTGGCCTGTACAGGGATCGAACCTGTGACCTTGGCATTATTAGCACCACGCTCTAACAGGCCATTTTGCACAGCTACCTGGATGTCCAGCAAATGAAGAAGGGCAAATGATAGTTAACCCAGGAGATTTGGAAAGCTTAATTTCAGCAGTTTACCATGAAGTTATTGTTCTATATTATCAACATGAAGAAACTAATATGACTTAAAAAAAATTACAATACAACAGAGATTTTCATACTTAGTGTTAGAACTTAGAACCATTAACGTTTTTTCCATGTGGTTAAGAAATAAATAAATATTCATCACCTATATTGAATTGATTCATCTAATCATTTTATCAGCTTCTCCTCAAAGGAAATATAGAGATAAAGATGATACAGTAGAAAATACATCTATTTTCAACATTAAAGGAGCATCAAGTATTGGCTTGGAGACTGATTGAAAGTATGTCCTTGGCGTTTTTAACTTCATGCTCTAACAGACTAAACTAATAGAGTCACTAAATATATAGCATACTATTGAAGATGAAGCAGATGATGAAGTCCTACTGATTGTTAATCCGGGATAGTTGGAAAGCTTATATTCAGCTGTTTACATTCATAGTATCTTTATATATTATCAACAAGACTAAACAAAAATGATCTCAATAAATTGCAATAAATAAGAGATTTAGTTACTTGGCGTTAGAACTTAGAACCATTAATAGATATTCCAGGCGCTTTAAGAATAGTAATTAATTCTATAATTATATCAAATGTATTCATCCAGTCCTTCAAGCAGCGTTTGATCCAAGGAGATAAACAGTCCAAAATGAGACACAAGAAAAATTCATCTTTTTTTCAAAGAATTAAACTTGGCCTGTACAGGGATCGAACCTGTGACCTTGGCGTTATTAGCACCACGCTCTAACCAACTGAGCTAACAGGCCAATTTGCAATTCTTCTGGAGGACCAGCACAGGAAGCAGTGCTAATGATAGTTCAACCGGGAGATTTGGAAAGCTTAATTTCAGCTGTTTAATATGAATTAACTTTCATATTATCAACATGAAGAAACTAATATGACTTCAACAAAATTTGCAATACAAAAGAGATTTCCATACTCAGTGTGAGAATTTTTAACCAGTAACGTTTTTTCCACGTGGTTTCGCAATAAATAAATATTCATCACCTATATTCATTTGATTCATCTAATCATTCTATCAGCTTCTGCGCAAAGGAAATATAGAGGTTAACATGATACAGAAGAAAATACATCTATTTTCAACATTAAAGGAGCATCAAGTATTGGCTTGGAGACTGATTGAAATTATGTCCTTTGCGTTTTTTACTTCATGCTCTAACAGACTAAACTAATAGGCTCACTAAATATATAGAATACTTTAGAAGAATTAGCAGATGATGAAAGCTACTGATTCCATCCAATCCTTCAAGCAGCGTGTGATTCAAGGAGATAAAGTCTAAAATGAGACACAAGAAAAATTCATCTTTGTTCAAACAATTAAACTTGGCCTGTACAGGGATCAAACCTGTGACCTCGGCGTTATTAGCACCACGCTCTAACCATCTGAGCTAACAGGCCATTTTGCACATCAACTTGGAGGTCCAGCATATGAAGAAGGGTAAATGATAGTTAACCCAGGAGATTTGGAAAGCTTAATTTCAGCAGTTTACCATGAAGTTATTGTTATATATTATCAACATGAAGAAACTAATATGACTTTAAAAAAAATTACAATACAAAAGAGATTTTCATACTTAGTGTTAGAACTTAGAACCATTAACGTTTTTTCCATGTGGTTAAGCAATAAATAAATATTCATCACCTATATTGAATTGATTCATCTAATCATTTTATCAGCTTCTCCTCAAAGGAAATATAGAGATAAACATGATACAGTAGAAAATACATCTATTTTCAACATTAAAGGTGCATCAAGTATTGGCTTGGAGACTGATTGAAAGTATGTCCTTGGCGTTTTTAACTTCATGCTCTAACAG
Organism: Lissotriton helveticus; assembly: GCF_964261635.1. Taxonomy (NCBI): domain Eukaryota; kingdom Metazoa; phylum Chordata; class Amphibia; order Caudata; family Salamandridae; genus Lissotriton; species Lissotriton helveticus. Next base: position 970,430,069 of record NC_136063.1, on the reverse strand, counting down.
ACTAAACTAATAGTCTCACTAAATATATAGCATACTATTGAGGATGAAGCAGATGATGAAGTCCTACTGATTGTTAATCCGGGATAGTTGGAAAGCTTATATTCAGCTGTTTACATTCATAGTATCTTTATATATTATCAACAAGACTAAACAAAAATGATCTCAATAAATGGCAATAAATAAGAGATTTAGTTACTTGGCGTTAGAACTTAGAACCATTAATAGATATTCCGGGCGCTTTAAGAATAGTAATTAATTCTATAATTATATCAAATGTATTCATCCAATCCTTCAAGCAGCGTTTGATCCAAGGAGATAAACAGTCCAAAATGAGACACAAGAAAAATTCATCTTTTTTCAAAGAATTAAACTTGGCCTGTACAGTGATCGAACCTGTGACCTTGGCGTTATTAGCACCACGCTCTAACCAACTGAGCTAACAGGCCAAATGTATCATTTTCTGGAGGACCAGCACAGGAAGCAGTGCTAATGATAGTTCAACCGGGAGATTTGGAAAGCTTAATTTCAGCTGTTTAATATGAATTAACTTTCATATTATCAACATGAAGAAACTAATATGACTTCAAAAAAATTGCAATACAAAAGAGATTTCCATACTTAGTGTTAGAATTTTTAACCAGTAAAGTTTTTTCCACGTGGTTTAGCAATAAATAAATATTCATCACCTATATTCAATTGATTCATCTAATCATTCTATCAGCTTCTGCGCAAAGGAAATATAGAGGTAAACATGATACAGAAGAAAATACATCTATTTTCAACATTAAAGGAGCATCACGTATTGGCTTGGAGACTGATTGAAATTATGTCCTTTGCGTTTTTAACTTCATGCTCTAACAGACTAAACTAATAGGCTCACTAAATATATAGAATACTCTTGAAGAATTAGCAGATGATGAAATGCTACTGATTCCATCCAATCCTTCAAGCAGCGTGTGATTCAAGGAGATAAACACTCCAAAATGAGACACAAGAAAAATTCATCTTTGTTCAAACAATTAAACTTGGCCTGTACAGGGATCGAACCTGTGACCTTGGCATTATTAGCACCACGCTCTAACAGGCCATTTTGCACAGCTACCTGGATGTCCAGCAAATGAAGAAGGGCAAATGATAGTTAACCCAGGAGATTTGGAAAGCTTAATTTCAGCAGTTTACCATGAAGTTATTGTTATATATTATCAACATGAAGAAACTAATATGACTTAAAAAAAATTACAATACAACAGAGATTTTCATACTTAGTGTTAGAACTTAGAACCATTAACGTTTTTTCCATGTGGTTAAGCAATACATAAATATTCATCACCTATATTGAATTGATTCATCTAATCATTTTATCAGCTTCTCCTCAAAGGAAATATAGAGATAAAGATGATACAATAGAAAATACATCTATTTTCAACATTAAAGGAGCATCAAGTATTGGTTTGGAGACTGATTGAAAGTATGTCCTTGGCGTTTTTAACTTCATGCTCTAACAGACTAAACTAATAGAGTCACTAAATATATAGCATACTATTGAAGATGAAGCAGATGATGAAGTCCTACTGATTGTTAATCCGGGATAGTTGGAAAGCTTATATTCAGCTGTTTACATTCATAGTATCTTTATATATTATCAACAAGACTAAACAAAAAAGATCTCAATAAATTGCAATAAATAAGAGATTTAGTTACTTGGCGTTAGAACTTAGAAACATTAATAGATATTCCAGGCGCTTTAAGAATAGTAATTAATTCTATAATTATATCAAATGTATTCATCCAATCCTTCAAGCAGCGTTTGATCCAAGGAGATAAACAGTCCAAATGAGACACAAGAAAAATTCATCTTTTTTCAAAGAATTAAACTTGGCCTGTACAGGGATCGAACCTGTGACCTTGGCGTATTTAGCACCACGCTCTAACTAACTGAGCTAACAGGCCAATTTGCACATCTTCTGGAGGACCAGCACAGGAAGCAGTGCTAATGATAGTTCATCCGGGAGATTTGGAAAGCTTAATTTCAGCTGTTTAATATGAATTAACTTTCATATTATCAACATGAAGAAACTAATATGACTTCAAAAAAATTGCAATACAAAAGAGATTTCCATACTTAGTGTTAGAATTTTGAACCAGTAACGTTTTTTCCGCGTGGTTTAGCAATAAATAAATATTTATCACCTATATTCAATTGATTCATCTAATCATTCTATCAGCTTCTGCGCAAAGGAAATATGGAGGTAAACATGATACAGAAGAAAATACATCTATTTTCAACATTAAAGGAGCATCAAGTATTGGCTTGGAGACTGATTGAAATGATGTCCTTTGCGTTTTTAACTTCATGCTCTAACAGACTAAACTAATAGGCTCACTAAATATATAGAATACTTTTGAAGAATTAGCAGATGATGAAATGCTACTGATTCCATCCAATCCTTCAAGCAGCGTGTGATTCAAGGAGATAAACAGTCCAAAATGAGACACAAGAAAAATTCATCTTTGTGCAAACAATTAAACTTGGCCTGTACAGGGATCGAACCTGTGACCTTGGCGTTATTAGCACCACGCTCTAACCATCTGAGCTAACAGGCCATTTTGCATAACTACCTTGAGGTCCAGCATATGAAGAAGGGCAAATGATAGTTAACGCAGGAGATTTGGAAAGCTTCATTTCAGCAGTATACCATGAAGTTATTGTTATATATTATCAACATGAAGAAACTAATATGACTTAAAAAAATTACAATACAAAAGAGATGTTCATACTTAGTGTTAGAACTTAGAACCATTAACGCTTTTTCCATGTGGTTAAGCAATCATTAATTAGTCATCACCTATATTGAATTGATTCATCTAATCATTTTATCAGCTTCTCCTCAAAGGAAATATAGAGATAAACATGATACAGTAGAAAATACATCTATTTTCAACATTAAAGGTGCATCAAGTATTGGCTTGGAGACTGATTGAAAGTATGTCCTTGGCGTTTTTAACTTCATGCTCTAACAGACTAAACTAATAGTCTCAGTAAATATATAGTATACTATTGAAGATGAAGCAGATGATGAAGTCCTACTGATTGTTAATCCGGGATAGTTGGAAAGCTTATATTCAGCTGTTTACATTCATAGTATCTTTATATATTATCAACAAGACTAAACAAAAATGATCTCAATAAATTCCAATAAATAAGAGATTTAGTTACTTGGCGTTAGAACTTAGAACCATTAATAGATATTCCAGGCGCTTTAAGAATAGTAATTAATTCTATGATTATATCAAATGTATTCATCCAATCCTACAAGCAGCGTTTGATCCAAGGAGATAAACAGTCCAAAATGAGACACAAGAAAAATTCATCTTTTTTCAAAGAATTAAACCTGGCCTGTACAGGGATCGAACCTGTGGCCTTGGCATTATTAGCACCACGCTCTAACCAACTGAGCTAACAGGCCAATTTGCACATCTTCTGGAGGACCAGCACAGGAAGCAGTGCTAATGATAGTTCAACCGGGAGATTTGGAAAGCTTAATTTCAGCTGTTTAATATGAATTAACTTTCATATTATCAACATGAAGAAACTAATATGACTTCAAAAAAATTGCAATACAAAAGAGATTTCCATACTCAGTGTTAGAATTTTGAACCAGTAACGTTTTTTCCACGTGGTTTCGCAATAAATAAATATTCATCACCTATATTCATTTGATTCATCTAATCATTCTATCAGATTCTGCGCAAAGGAAATATAGAGGTAAACATGATACAGAAGAAAATACATCTATTTTCAACATTAAAGGAGCATCAAGTATTGGCTTGGAGACTGATTGAAATTATGTCCTTTGCGTTTTTTACTTCATGCTCTAACAGACTAAACTAATAGGCTCACTAAATATATAGAATACTTTAGAAGAATTAGCAGATGATGAAAGCTACTGATTCCATCCAATCCTTCAAGCAGCGTGTGATTCAAGGAGATAAACAGTCCAAAATGAGACACAAGAAAAATTCATCTTTGTTCAAACAATTAAACTTGGCCTGTACAGGGATCAAACCTGTGACCTCGGCGTTATTAGCACCACGCTCTAACCATCTGAGCTAACAGGCCATTTTGCACATCAACCTGGAGGTCCAGCATATGAAGAAGGGTAAATGATAGTTATCCCAGGAGATTTGGAAAGCTTAATTTCAGCAGTTTACCATGAAGTTATTGTTATATATTATCAACATGAAGAAACTAATATGACTTAAAAAAAAATTACAATACAAAAGAGATTTTCATACTTAGTGTTAGAACTTAGAACCATTAACGTTTTTTCCATGTGGTTAAGCAATAAATAAATATTCATCACCTATATTGAATTGATTCATCTAATCATTTTATCAGCTTCTCCTCAAAGGAAATATAGAGATAAACATGATACAGTAGAAAATACATCTATTTTCAACATTAAAGGGGCATCAAGTATTGGCTTGGAGACTGATTGAAAGTATGTCCTTCTCGTTTTTAACTTCATGCTCTAACAGACTAAACTAATAGTCTCACTAAATATATAGCATACTATTGAAGATGAAGCAGATGATGAAGTCCTACTGATTGTTAATCCGGGATAGTTGGAAAGCTTATATTCAGCTGTTTACATTCATAGTATCTTTATATATTATCAACAAGACTAAACAAAAATTATCTCAATAAATTGCAATAAATACGAGATTTAGTTACTTGGCTTTAGAACTTAGAACCATTAATAGATATTCTGGGCGCTTTAAGAATAGTAATTAATTCTATAATTATATCAAATGTATTCATCCAATCCTTCAAGCAGCGTTTGATCCAAGGAGATAAACAGTCCAAAATAAGACACAAGAAAAATTCATCTTTTTTCAAAGAATTAAACTTGGCCTGTACAGTGATCAAACCTGTGACCTTGGCGTTATTAGCACCACGCTCTAACCAACTGAGCTAACAGGCCAAATTTCACATCTTCTGGAGGATCAGCACAGGAAGCAGTGCTAATGATAGTTCAACCGGGAGATTTGGAAAGCTTAATTTCAGCTGTTTAATATGAATTAACTTTCATATTATCAACATGAAGAAACTAATATGACTAAAAAAAAATTGCAATACAAAAGAGATTTCCATACTTAGTGTTAGAATTTTTAACCAGTAAAGTTTTTTCCACGTGGTTTAGCAATAAATAAATATTCATCACCTATATTCAATTGATTCATCTAATCATTCTATCAGCTTCTGCGCAAAGGAAATATAGAGGTAAACAGGATACAGAAGAAAATACATCTATTTTCAACATTAAAGGAGCATCAAGTATTGGCTTGGCGACTGATTGGAATTATGTCCTTTGCGTTTTTAACTTCATGCTCTAACAGACTAAACTAATAGGCTCACTAAATATATAGAATACTTTTGAAGAATTAGCAGATGATGAAATGCTACTGATTCCATCCAATCCTTCAAGCAGCGTGTGATTCAAGGAGATAAACAGTCCAAAATGAGACACAAGAAAAATTCATCTTTGTTCAAACAATTAAACTTGGCCTGTACAGGGATCGAACCTGGGACCTTGGCGTTATTAGCACCACGCTCTAACCATCTGAGCTAACAGGCCATTTTGCACAACTACCTGGAGGTCCAGCAAATGAAGAAGGGCAAATGATAGTTAACCCAGGAAATTTGGAAAGCTTAATTTCAGCAGTTTACCATGAAGTTATTGTTATATATTATCAACATGAAGAAACTAATATGTCTTAAAAAAATTACAATACAAAAGAGATTTTCATACTTAGTGTTAGACCTTAGAACCATTAACGTTTTTTACATGTGGTTAAGCAATACATAAATATTCATCACCTATATTGAATTGATTCATCTAATCATTTTATCAGCTTCTCCTCAAAGGAAATATAGAGATAAACATGATACAGTAGAAAATACATCTATTTTCAACATTAAAGGAGCATCAAGTATTGGCTTGGAGACTGAGTGAAAGTATGTCCTTGGCGTTTTTAACTTCATGCTCTAACAGACTAAACTAATAGAGTCACTAAATATATAGCATACTATTGAAGATGAAGCAGATGATGAAGTCCTACTGATTGTTAATCCGGGATAGTTGGAAAGCTTATATTCAGCTGTTTACATTCATAGTATCTTTATATATTATCAACAAGACTAAACAAAAAAGATCTCAATAAATTGCAATAAATAAGAGATTTAGTTACTTGGCGTTAGAACTTAGAACCATTAATAGATATTCCAGGCACTTTAAGAATAGTAATTAATTCTATAATTATATCAAATGTATTCATCCAATCCTTCAAGCAGCGTTTGATCCGGGGAGATAAACAGTCCAAAATGTGACACAAGAAAAATTCATCTTTTTTCAAAGAATTAAACTTGGCCTGTACAGGGATCGAACCTGTGACCTTGGCGTTTTTAGCACCACGCTCTAACTAACTGAGCTAACAGGCCAATTTGCACATCTTCTGGAGGACCAGCACAGGAAGCAGTGCTAATGATAGTTCAACCGGGAGATTTGGAAAGCTTAATTTCAGCTGTTTAATATGAATTAACTTTCATATTATCAACATGAAGAAACTAATATGACTTCAAAAAAATTGCAATACAAAAGAGATTTCCATACTTAGTGTTAGAATTTTGAACCAGTAACGTTTTTTCCACGTGGTTTAGCAATAAATAAATATTCATCACCTATATTCAATTGATTCATCTAATCATTCTATCAGCTTCTGCGCAAAGGAAATATGGAGGTAAACATGATACAGAAGAAAATACATCTATTTTCAACATTAAAGGAGCATCAAGTATTGGCTTGGAGACTGATTGAAATTATGTCCTTTGCGTTTTTAACTTCATGCTCTAACAGACTAAACTAATAGGCTCACTAAATATATAGAATACTTTTGAAGAATTAGCAGATGATGAAATGCTACTGATTCCATCCAATCCTTCAAGCAGCGTGTGATTCAAGGAGATAAACAGTCCAAAATGAGACACAAGAAAAATTCACCTTTGTTCAAACAATTAAACTTCGCCTGTACAGGGATCGAACCTGTGACCTTGGCGTTATTAGCACCACGCTCTAACCATTTGAGCTAACAGGCCATTTTGCATAACTACCTTGAGGTCCAGCATATGAAGAAGGGCAAATGATAGTTAACCCAGGAGATTTGGAAAGCTTCATTTCAGCAGTATACCATGAAGTTATTGTTATATATTATCAACATGAAGGAACTAATATGACTTACAAAAATTACAATACAAAAGAGATGTTCATACTTAGTGTTAGAACTTAGAACCATTAACGCTTTTTCCATGTGGTTAAGCAATAAATAAATAGTCATCACCTATATTGAATTGATTCATCTAATCATTTTATCAGCTTCTCCTCAAAGGAAATATAGAGATAAACATGATACAGTAGAAAATACATCTATTTTCAACATTAAAGGTGCATCAAGTATTGGCTTGGAGACTGATTGAAAGTATGTCCTTGGCGTTTTTAACTTCATGCTCTAACAGACTAAACTAATAGTCTCAGTAAATATATAGTATACTATTGAAGATGAAGCAGATGATGAAGTCCTACTGATTGTTAATCCGGGATAGTTGGAAAGCTTATATTCAGCTGTTTACATTCATAGTATCTTTATATATTATCAACAAGACTAAACAAAAATGATCTCAATAAATTCCAATAAATAAGAGATTTAGTTACTTGGCGTTAGAACTTAGAACCATTAATAGATATTCCAGGTGCTTTAAGAATAGTAATTAATTCTATAATTATATCAAATGTATTCATCCAATCCTTCAAGCAGCGTTTGATCCAAGGAGATAAACAGTCCAAAATGAGACACAAGAAAAATTCATCTTTTTTAAAGAATTAAACTTGGCCTGTACAGGGATCGAACCTGTGACCTTGGCGTTATTAGCACCACGCTCTAACCAACTGAGCTAACAGGCCAATTTGTATATCTTTTGGAGGACCGGCACAGGAAGCAGTGCTAATGTTAGTTCAACCGGGAGATTAGGAAAGCTTAATTTCAGCTGTTAAATACGAATTAACTTTCATATTATCAACATGAAGAAACTAATATGACTTCAAAAAAATTGCAATACAAAAGAGATTTCCATACTTAGTGTTAGAATTTTGAACCAGTAAAGTTTTTTCCACGTGGTTTAGCAATAAATAAAAAATCATCACCTATATTCAATTGATTCATCTAATCATTCTATCAGCTTCTGCTCAAAGGAAATATGGAGGTAAACATGATACAGAAGAAAATACATCTATTTTCAACATTAAAGGAGCATCAAGTATTGGCTTGGAGACTGATTGAAATGATGTCCTTGGCGTTTTTAACTTCATGCTCTAACAGACTAAACTAATAGTCTCACTAAATATATAGTATACTATTAAAGATGAAGCAGATGATGAAGTCCTACTGATTGTTAATCCGGGATAGTTGGAAAGCTTATATTCAGCTGTTTACATTCATAGTATCTTTATATATTATCAACAAGACTAAACAAAAATGATCTCAATCAATTGCAATAAATAAGAGATTTAGTTACTAGGCGTTAGAACTTAGAACCATTAATAGATATTCCAGGCGCTTTAAGAATAGTAATTAATTCTACAATTATATCAAATGTATTCATCCAATCCTTCAAGCAGCGTTTGATCCAAGGAGATAAACAGTCCAAAATGAGACACAAGAAAAATTCATCTTTTTTCAAAGAATTAAACTTGGCCTGTACACTGATTGAACATGTGACCTTGGCGTTATTAGCACCCCGCTCTAACCAACTGTGCTAACAGACCAATTTGTACATCTTCTGGAGGACCAGCTCAGAAAGCAGTGCTAATGATAGTTCAACCGGGAGATTTGGAAAGCTTAATTTCAGCTGTTTAATACGAATTAACTTTCATATTATCAACATGAAGAAACTAATATGACTTCAAAAAAATTGCAATACAAAAGAGATTTCCATACTTAGTGTTAGAATTTTGAACCAGTAAAGTTTTTTCCACGTGGTTTAGCAATAAATAAATATTCATCACCTATATTCAATTGATTCATCTAATCATTCTATCAGCTTCTGTGCAAAGGAAATATAGAGGTAAACATGATACAGAAGAAAACACATCTATTTTCAACATTAAAGGAGAATCAAGTATTGGCTTGGAGACTGATTGAAATTATGTCCTTTGCGTTTTTAACTTCATGCTCTAACAGACTAAACTAATAGGCTCACTAAATATATAGAATACTTTTGAAGAATTAGCAGATGATGAAATGCTACTGATTCCATCCAATCCTTCAAGCAGCGTGTGATTCAAGGAGATAAACAGTCCAAAATGAGACACAAGAAAAATTCACCTTTGTTCAAACAATTAAACTTCGCCTGTACAGGGATCGAACCTGTGACCTTGGCATTATTAGCACCACGCTCTAACCATTTGAGCTAACAGACCATTTTGCATAACTACCTTGAGGTCCAGCATATGAAGAAGGGCAAATGATAGTTAACCCAGGAGATTTGGAAAGCTTCATTTCAGCAGTATACCATGAAGTTATTCTTATATATTATCAACATGAAGAAACTAATATGACTTAAAAAAATTACAATACAAAAGAGATGTTCATACTTAGTGTTAGAACTTAGAACCATTAACGCTTTTTCCATGTGGTTAAGCAATAAATAAATAGTCATCACCTATATTGAATTGATTCATCTAATCATTTTATCAGCTTCTCCTCAAAGGAAATATAGAGATAAACATGATACAGTAGAAAATACATCTATTTTCAACATTAAAGGTGCATCAAGTATTGGCTTGGAGACTGATTGAAAGTATGTCCTTGGCGTTTTTAACTTCATGCTCTAACAGACTAAACTAATAGTCTCAGTAAATATATAGTATACTATTGAAGATGAAGCAGATGATGAAGTCCTACTGATTGTTAATCCGGGATAGTTGGAAAGCTTATATTCAGCTGTTTACATTCATAGTATCTTTATATATTATCAACAAGACTAAACAAAAATGATCTCAATAAATTCCAATAAATAAGAGATTTAGTTACTTGCCGTTAGAACTTAGAACCATTAATAGATATTCCAGGCGCTTTAAGAATAGTAATTAATTCTATAATTATATCAAATGTATTCATCCAATCCTTCAAGCAGCGTTTGATCCAAGGAGATAAACAGTCCAAAATGAGACACAAGAAAAATTCATCTTTTTTAAAGAATTAAACTTGGCCTGTACAGGGATTGAACCTGTGACCTTGGCGTTATTAGCACCACGCTCTAACCAACTGAGCTAACAGGCCAATTTGTATATCTTCTGGAGGACCGGCACAGGAAGCAGTGCTAATGTTAGTTCAACCGGGAGATTAGGAAAGCTTAATTTCAGCTGTTTAATACGAATTAACTTTCATATTATCAACATGAAGAAACTAATATGACTTCAAAAAAATTGCAATACAAAAGAGATTTCCATACTTAGTGTTAGAATTTTGAACCAGTAAAGTTTTTTCCACGTGGTTTAGCAATAAATAAAAAATCATCACCTATATTCAATTGATTCATCTAATCATTCTATCAGCTTCTGTGCAAAGGAAATATAGAGGTAAACATGATACAGAAGAAAACACATCTATTTTCAACATAAAGGAGAATCAAGTATTGGCTTGGAGACTGATTGAAATTATGTCCTTTGCGTTTTTAACTTCATGCTCTAACAGACTAAACTAATAGGCTCACTAAATATATAGAATACTTTTGAAGAATTAGCAGATGATGAAATGCTACTGATTCCATCCAATCCTTCAAGCAGCGTGTGATTCAAGGAGATAAACAGTCCAAAATGAGACACAAGAAAAATTCATCTTTGTTCAAACAATTAAACTTCACCTGTACAGGGATCGAACCTGTGACCTTGGCGTTATTAGCACCACGCTCTAACCATCTGAGCTAACAGGCCATTTTGCACAACTACCTGGAGGTCCAGCATATGAAGAAGGGCAAATGATAGTTAACCTAGGAGATTTGGAAAGCTTAATTTCAGCAGTTTACCATGAAGTTATTGTTATATATTATCAACATGAAGAAACTAATATGACTTAAAAAAAATTACAATACAAAAGAGATTTTCATACTTAGTGGTAGAACTTAGAACCATTAACGTTTTTTCCATGTGGTTAAGCAATAAATAAATATTCATCACCTATATTGAATTGATTCATCTAATCATTTTATCAGCTTCTCCTCAAAGGAAATATAGAGATAAACATGATACAGTAGAAAATACATCTATTTTCAACATTAAAGGAGCATCAAGTATTGGCTTGGAGACTGATTGAAAGTATGTCCTTGGCGTTTTTAACTTCATGCTCTAACAGACTAAACTAATAGAGTCACTAAATATATAGCATACTATTGAAGATGAAGCAGATGATGAAGTCCTACTGATTGTTAATCCGGGATAGTTGGAAAGCTTATATTCAGCTGTTTACATTCATAGTATCTTTATATATTATCAACAAGACTAAACAAAAAAGATCTCAATAAATTGCAATAAATAAGAGATTTAGTTACTTGGCGTTAGAACTTAGAACCATTAATAGATATTCCAGGCGCTTTAAGAATAGTGATTAATTCTATAATTATATCAAATGTATTCATCCAATCCTTCAAGCAGCGTTTGATCCAAGGAGATAAACAGTCCAAAATGAGACACAAGAAAAATTCATCTTTTTTCAAAGAATTAAACTTGGCATGTACAATGATCGAACCTGTGACCTTGGCGTTATTAGCACCACACTCTAACCAACTGAGCTAACTGGCCAAATTTCACATCTTCTGGAGGACCAGCACAGGAAGCAGTGCTAATGATAGTTCAACCGGGAGATTTGGAAAGCTTAATTTCAGCTGTTTAATATGAATTAACTTTCATATTATCAACATGAAGAAACTAATATGACTTCAAAAAAATTGCAATACAAAAGAGATTTCCATACTTAGTGTTAGAATTTTGAACCAGTAAAGTTTTTTCCACGTGGTTTAGCAATAAATAAATATTCATCACCTATATTCAATTGATTCATCTAATCATTCTATCAGCTTCTGCGCAAAGGTAATATAGAGGTAAACATGATACAGAAGAAAATACATCTATTTTCAACATTAAAGGAGCATCAAGTATTGGCTTGGAGACTGATTGAAATTATGTCCTTTGCGTTTTTAACTTCATGCTCTAACAGACTAAACTAATAGGCTCACTAAATATATAGAATACTTTTGAAGAATTAGCAGATGATGAAATGCTACTGATTCCATACAATCCTTCAAGCAGCGTGTGATTCAAGGAGATAAACAGTCCAAAATGAGACACAAGAAAAATTCATCTTTTTTCAAAGAATTAAACTTGGCATGTACAGTGATCGAATCTGTGACCTTGGCGTTATTAGCACCACGCTCTAACCAACTGAGCTAACTGGCCAAATTTCACATCTTCTGGAGGACCAGCACAGGAAGCAGTGCTAATGATAGTTCAACCGGGAGATTTGGAAAGCTTAATTTCAGCTGTTTAATATGAATTAACTTTCATATTATCAACATGAAGAAACTAATATGACTTCAAAAAAATTGCAATACAAAAGAGATTTCCATACTTAGTGTTAGAATTTTGAACCAGTAACGTTTTTTCCACGTGGTTTAGCAATAAATAAATATTCATCACCTATATTCGATTGATTCATCTCATCATTCTATCAGCTTCTGCGCAAAGGAAATATGGAGGTAAACATGATACAGAAGAAAATACATCTATTTTCAACATTAAAGGAGCATCAAGTATTGGCTTGGAGACTGATTGAAATTATGTCCTTTGCGTTTTTAACTTCATGCTCTAATAGACTAAACTAATAGGCTCACTAAATATATAGAATACTTTTGAAGAATTAGCAGATGATGAAATGCTACTGATTCCATCCAATCCTTCAAGCAGCGTGTGATTCAAGGAGATAAACAGTCCAAAATGAGACACAAGAAAAATTCACCTTTGTTCAAACAATTAAACTTGGCCTGTACAGGGATCGAACCTGTGACCTTGGCGTTATTAGCACCACGCTCTAACCATTTGAGGTAACAGGCCATTTTGCATAACTACCTTGAGGTCCAGCATATGAAGAAGGGCAAATGATAGTTAACCCAGGAGATTTGGAAAGCTTCATTTCAGCAGTATACCATGAAGTTATTGTTATATATTATCAACATGAAGAAACTAATATGACTTAAAAAAATTACAATACAAAAGAGATGTTCATACTTAGTGTTAGAACTTAGAACCATTAACGCTTTTTCCATGTGGTTAAGCAATAAATAAATAGTCATCACCTATATTGAATTGATTCATCTAATCATTTTATCAGCTTCTCCTCAAAGGAAATATAGAGATAAACATGATACAGTAGAAAATACATCTATTTTCAACATTAAAGGTGCATCAAGTATTGGCTTGGAGACTGATTGAAAGTATGTCCTTGGCGTTTTTAACTTCATGCTCTAACAGACTAAACTAATAGTCTCAGTAAATATATAGTATACTATTGAAGATGAAGCAGATGATGAAGTCCTACTGATTGTTAATCCGGGATAGTTGGAAAGCTTATATTCAGCTGTTTACATTCATAGTATCTTTATATATTATCAACAAGACTAAACAAAAATGATCTCAATAAATTCCAATAAATAAGAGATTTAGTTACTTGGCGTTAGAACTTAGAACCATTAATAGATATTCCAGGCGCTTTAAGAATAGTAATTAATTCTATAATTATATCAAATGTATTCATCCAATCCTTCAAGCAGCGTTTGATCCAAGGAGATAAACAGTCCAAAATGAGACACAAGAAAAATTCATCTTTTTTAAAGAATTAAACTTGGCCTGTACAGGGATCGAACCTGTGACCGTGGCGTTATTAGCACCACACTCTAACCAACTGAGCTAACAGGCCAATTTGTATATATTCTGGAGGACCGGCACAGGAAGCAGTGCTAATGTTAGTTCAACCGGGAGATTAGGAAAGCTTAATTTCAGCTGTTTAATACGAATTAACTTTCATATTATCAACATGAAGAAACTAATATGACTTCAAAAAAATTGCAATACAAAAGAGATTTCCATACTTAGTGTTAGAATTTTGAACCAGTAAAGTTTTTTCCACGTGGTTTAGCAATAAATAAAAAATCATCACCTATATTCAATTGATTCATCTAATCATTCTATCAGCTTCTGCGCAAAGGAAATATGGAGGTAAACATGATACAGAAAAAAATACATCTATTTTCAACATTAAAGGAGCATCAAGTATTGGCTTGGAGACTGATTGAAATTATGTCCTTGGCGTTTTTAACTTCATGCTCTAACAGACTAAACTAATAGTCTCACTAAATATATAGTATACTATTAAAGATGAAGCAGATGATGAAGTCCTACTGATTGTTAATCCGGGATAGTTAAAAAGCTTATATTCAGCTGTTTACATTCATAGTATCTTTATATATTATCAACAAGACTAAACAAAAAAGATCTCAATCAATTGCAATAAATAAGAGATTTAGTTACTTGGCGTTAGAACTTAGAACCATTAATAGATATTCCAGGCGCTTTAAGAATAGTAATTAATTCTATAATTATATCAAATGTATTCATCCAATCCTTCAAGCAGCGTTTGATCCAAGGAGATAAACAGTCCAAAATGAGACACAAGAAAAATTCATCTTTTTTCAAAGAATTAAACTTGGCCTGTACACTGATCGAACCTGTGACCTTGGCGTTATTAGCACCACGCTCTAACCAACTGAGCTAACAGGCCAAATTTCATATCTTGTGGAGGACCAGCACAGGAAGCAGTGCTAATGTTAGTTCAACCGGGAGATTAAGAAAGCTTAATTTCAGCTGTTTAATACGAATTAACTTTCATATTATCAACATGAAGAAACTAATATGACTTCAAAAAAATTGCAATACAAAAGAGATTTCCATACTTAGTGTTAGAATTTTGAACCAGTAAAGTTTTTTCCACGTGGTTTAGCAATAAATAAAAATTCATCACCTATATTCAATTGATTCATCTAATCATTCTATCAGCTTCTGCGCAAAGGAAATATAGAGGTAAACATGATACAGAAGAAAACACATCTATTTTCAACATTAAAGGAGAATCAAGTATTGGCTTGGAGACTGATTGAAATTATGTCCTTTGCGTTTTTAACTTCATGCTCTAACAGACTAAACTAATAGGCTCACTAAATATATAGAATACTTTTGAAGAATTAGCAGATGATGAAATGCTACTGATTCCATCCAATCCTTCAAGCAGCGTGTGATTCAAGGAGATAAACAGTCCAAAATGAGACACAAGAAAAATTCATCTTTGTTCAAACAATTAAACTTCGCCTGTACAGGGATCGAACCTGTGACCTTGGCATTATTAGCACCACGCTCTAACCATCTGAGCTAACAGGCCATTTTGCACAACTACCTGGAGGTCCAGCATATGAAGAAGGGCAAATGATAGTTAACCTAGGACAGGGGTGCCCAAACCTGTCCTGGCGGGCCGTATCCATGCCAGATTTTTGGGATATCCCCATCTGGGGATCACGGTTCGATCCCCGGCACCGGCGGCAGATTAGCCCAGCACCAGGTGACTCTGGGAAATAGCTGGCGCCGCGGCTAGGGTGGCTGACTCCGGAATCTGGAGATTTTTTATTTAAGGTTTTTGTAGAGCGCGTAGTAACCCTCGAGCATCCCAGAGATCAGGGTTCGATCCCCGGCACCGGCCGCAGATTAGCCCAGCACCACGTGACTCGGGGAAATAGCTGGCGCCGCGGCTAGGGAGGCTGACTCCAGAATCTGGAGATCACGGTTCGATCCCCGGCACCGGCGGCAGATTAGCCCAGCACCAGGTGACTCTGGGAAATAGCTGGCGCCGCGGCTAGGGCGGCTGACTCCGGAATCTGGAGATTTTTTTTATTTAAGGTTTTTGTAGAGCGCGTAGTAACCCTCGAGCATCCCAGAGATCAGGGTTCGATCCCCGGCACCGGCCACAGATTAGCCCAGCACCATGTGACTCTGGGCAATAGCTTGCTTAATCTTCCCGACGGCCCCTAGCGCCTAGAGACCCTTACGGGTGATTGTGCGCCTTACAAATGTGGATTATTATTATTATTATTATTTGGGCCGATTCCGATCCGGTTCGTAAAAGCACATCTGCCCGAATCTGTCGGACAACCACGTACGCCCGGGAGAGGACTGCCCGGGACCCGTGGAGCCCGTCCTGGTCACTCTGACCTGCCATCGGCCTGGAGAAGGGAGCGCCGGACCCCCGGGGGGAGGACTGCCCGGGACCCGTGGAGCCCGTCCTGGGCACTCTGACCTGCCGTCGGCCCGGGGAAGGGAGCCCCGGACGCCCGGGGGGAGGACTGCCCGGGACCCATGGAGCCCGTCCTGGGCACTCTGACCTGCCGACGGCCCGGGGAAGGGAGCCCCGGACGCCCGGGGGAGGACTGCCCGGGACCCGTGGAACTCGTCCTGGGCACTCT
>NC_136063.1:970393397-970400897 GCF_964261635.1 Lissotriton helveticus | reverse complement strand
GCCTGCAAGGTACCGACGGACCCCTGTCCTGGGCCCTGGGTGGAGCGGCAGCCCGGGGGACCGGGCCCAGGGCCGGAGCGCCCGACCCGGGGCCCCGACCGGGCCCCTGGACCCAGCCGGGGCTCCCAGGCCCGGAGGCACAGGGGAAGCCTCCCCGGGCCCGCCGGACCCCGTCCCGGGCACCCTGCCCCGCGGCAGGACCCAGGACGGAGCCCGGGGTGGGGAGGCCACCCTCCCCGGGGCCCTCAGGGGCCCCGGATGGAGCTCCTGAACACAGACAAGCAAGGGGAGGCTCCCCGGGCACATCGGAACCCCTTCCCGGGCCCTTGGCAGTGCGGCAGGCTGAGAGACAGGGCCCAGGGCCGGAGCACCCGACCCGGGGCCCGGCCGGGCCCCTGGACGCAGTCGGGGCTCCCAAGCCCGGAGGTGCATGGGACGCCTCCCCGGTCCCTCCGGACCCCGTCCCGGGCACCCTGCCACGCAGCAGGACCAAGGACAGAGCCCGGGGTGGGGAGGCCGCCCTCCCCGGGCCCTCAGGGGCCCTAGCCACTGCTCCTGAACCCAGCCAAGCAAGGGGAGGCTCCCCGGGCACATCGGAACCCCTTCCCGGGCCCTTGGCAGTGCGGCAGGCTGGGAGACAGGGCCCAGGGCCGGAGCACCCGACCCGGGGCCCGCCCGGGCCCCTGGACCCTGCCGGGGCTCCCAAGACCGGAGGTGCATGGGACGCCTCCCCGGTCCCTCCGGACCCCGTCCCGGGCACCCTGCCACGCAGCAGGACCAAGGACAGAGCCCGGGGTGGGGAGGCTGCCCTCCCCGGGCCCTCAGGGGCCCTAGCCACTGCTCCTGAACCCAGCCAAGCAAGGGGAGGCTCCCCGGGCACATCGGAACCCCTTCCCGGGCCCTTGGCAGTAAGGCAGGCTGGGAGACAGGGCCCAGGGCCGGAGCACCCGACCCGGGGCCCGCCCGGGCCCCTGGACCCAGCCGGGGCTCCCAAGCCCGGAGGTGCATGGGACGCCTCCCCGGTCCCTCCGGACCCTGTCCCGGGCACCCTGCCACGCAGCAGGACCAAGGACAGAGCCCGGGGTGGGGAGGCCGCCCTCCCCGGGCCCTCAGGGGCCCTAGCCACTGCTCCTGAACCCAGCCAAGCAAGGGGAGGCTCCCCGGGAACAACGGAACCCATTCCTAGGCCCTTGGCAGTGCGGTAGGCTGGGAGACAGGGACCAGGGCCGGAGCACCCGACCCGGGGCCCGCCCGGGCCCCTGGACCCAGCCGGGGCTCCCAAGCCCGGAGGTGCATGGGACGCCTCCCCGGTCCCTCCGGACCCCGTCCCGGGCACCCTGCCACGCAGCAGGACCAAGGACAGAGCCCGGGATGGGGAGGCCGCCCTCCCCGGGCCCTCAGGGGCCCTAGCCACTGCTCCTGAACCCAGCCAAGCAAGGGGAGGCTCCCCAGGAACAACGGAACCCATTCCTAGGCCCTTGGCAGTGCGGTAGGCTGGGAGACAGGGACCAGGGCCGGAGCACCCGACCCGGGGCCCGCCCGGGCCCCTGGACCCAGCCGGGGCTCCCAAGCCCGGAGGCGCATGGGACGCCTCCCCGGACCCATGGAGCCCGTCCTGGGCATTGAGCCATGCCGTTGGCCTGGAGATGGGTGCCCCGGACGCCCGGGGGAGGTCTGTCCGGGACACATGGAGCCCGTCCTGGGCATTGAACCATGCCGTTGGCCTGGAGAAGGGAGCCCCAGACGCCCGGGGGGAGGACTGCCCGGTACCCGTGGAGCCCTTCCCGGGTACTTTGCAACGCCGTTGGCCTCCTGGAGATGGGTGCCCCGAACGCCCAGGGGGCGGGCTGCCCGGGACCCGTGGAGCCCATCCTGGGCACTCTGACCTGCTGTTGGCCCCGGGGAGGGACCCCAGACGACCGGGACCCGTGGAGCCCATCCTTGGCACTCTGACAAGCCGTTGGCCCGGGGAAGGGAGCCCCAGATGACCGGGACCTGTGGAGCCCGTCCTGGGCACTCCTGTATGCCGTTGGCCCGGGGAAGGGAGCCCCGGACGTCCGGGACCCGTGGAGCCCGTCCTGGGCACTCCTGTATGCCGTTGGCCCGGGGAAGGGAGCCCCGGACGTCCGGGACCCGTGGAGCCCGTCCTGGGCACTCTGAAATGCTTTGGCCCGGGGAAGGGAGCCCCGGACACCCGGGGGGAGGACTGCCCGGGACCCGTGGAACTCGTCCTGGGCACTCTGACATGCCGCTGGCCCGGGGAAGGGTGCCCCGGATGCCCGGGGCCCGTGGAGCCCGTCCTGGGCACTCTGACAAGCCGTTGGCCCGGGGAAGGGAGACCTGGACGCCCGGAACCCGTGGAGCCCGTCCTGGGCACTCTGAAATGCTTTGGCCCGGGGAAGGGAGCCCCGGACGCCCGGGGAGGACTGCCCGGGACCCGTGGACTTGGTCCTGGGCACTCTGACATGCCGCTGGCCCGGGGAAGGGTGCCCCGGATGACCGGGGCCCGTGGAGCCCGTCCTGGGCACTCTGACATGCCGCTGGCCCGGGGAAGGGAGCCCCGGACGCCCGGGGCCCGTGGAGCCCGTCCCGGGCACTCTGCCATGCCGTTGGCCCGGAGAATGGAGCCCCCAGACGCCCGGGGGAGGTGTTGCCCAGGCATATCTCATCTGGTCCCCCGGGCAGAGAACCACCAGCCCTGGAGAGGTGTCCGGGTGTACCCTGCCCCTAGTAATCCGGAGGGAAATTACCCCCCTTTCTTGCAATCCGTGCACGCGAGGTGACAGAGGGGACCCAAGGCGTAAAAGAACCCGACCTCATGGAGCCCTAGCTGGGATCCAGGAGCCGAATGGCACCTCATCGGGACTTCCAGGGAAGCCCGGCCATCTGGTCGCCCCATTGGAAAGCATCGCGGGCGGCCAGAGGGCCGGGATCGAAAGGACTCCCAGCTCCCCATCCATCCCAAGCCTTCGCGGTAGGGTTCCTGACTGCCTGCCCACGCAAGGCAGGGCTCTTGGACCCCGGCTGGGCCTCAGGCACAGGTTGGACCACCGGAGCTCTAGGGCCCGGACGACTTGGGGGAGGAATGCCCGGGAGCCGTGGAGCCCGTCCTGGGTACTTTGACATGCCGTCGGCCTGGAGGTGGGTGCCCCGGACGCCCGGGGGAAGCTGCCCGGGACCCATGGAGCCCGTCCTGGGTACTTTGACATTCCGTCGGCCTGGAGGTGGGAGCCCCGGACGCCCAGGGGGAGGTCTGCCCGGGACCCATGGAGCCCGTCCTGGGTACTTTGCCAATGCCGTTGGCCTCGTGGAGATGGGTGCCCCGGACGCCCGGGGGAGGTCTACCCGGGACCCATGGAGCCCTTCCCGGGTACTTTGCCAATGCCGTTGGCCTCGTGGAGATGGGTGCCCCGGACGCCCGGGGGAGGTCTACCCGGGACCCATGGAGCCCGTCCTGGGTACTTTGCCAATGCCGTTGGCCTCCTGGAGATGGGTGTCCCGGACGCCCGGGGGAGGACTGTCCCGGACTCATGGAGCCCGTCCTGGGCACTTTGACATGCCGTCGGCCTGGCGGTGGGAGCCCCGGACGCCCGGGGGAGGGCTGCACGGGACCCATGGAGCCTGACCCGGGCACTCTGTCATGCCGTCAGCCTGGATGGAGCTTCCGGGGGACGAATGCCCGGGACGCATGGAGCCCGTCCTGGGCACTTTTCCGTGCCTTCGGCCTGGAGCCCCCAGACACCCAGGGGAGGACCACCGTGAAAACCATGGAGCCCGACCCGGGCACTCTGCCATACCGTCAGCCTAGATGGAGCCCCGGACGCCCAGGGGACGAATGCCCGGGACGCATGGAGCCCGTCCTGGGCACTTTTCCATGCCGTCAGCCTGGATGGAGCCCCGGACGCCCGGGGGACGACTACCCAGGAGCCATGGAGCCCGTCCTGGGCAATTTGACATGCAGTTGGCCTGGAGGAAGGAAGCCCCGGGTGGCCTAGGGAGGTGTTGCCCAGGCATAGCCCATCTGGTCCCCATGGCAGAGAACCACCAGCCTCGGAGGGGTGTCCGGGCGTACCCTTCTCCCTAGTAATCCGGAGGAAAATTACCCCCTTTTCTTGTAATCTGTGCACGCGAGGTGACAGAGGGGACCCAAGGCGCGAATGTACCCGACCTCCTGGAGCCCTCGCTGGGATCCGGGCAGCGAATGGCACCTCATCGGGACTTCCAGGGAAGTTCGGCCATCTGGTCGCCCCATAGGAAAGCGTTGCGGGCGACCAGATGCCCGGGGGGGGTCCGGGCGACCAGATGGCCGAGGGAATCTGGGCGATCAGATGGCTGGACACGGAAGTGAAGCCGCCTGGACTCTCCCGACCCTGTCCCCGTCCCCGTGCCCGTGCCCGGGACGCATGGAGCCCGTCCTGGGCACTTTTCCATGCCTTCGGCCTGGAGCCCCCAGACACCCAGGGGAGGACCACCGTGAAAGCCATGGAGCCCGACCCGGGCACTCTGCCATACCGTCAGCCTGGATGGAGCCCCGGACGCCCAGGGGACGAATGCCCGGGACGCATGGAGCCCGTCCTGGGCACTTTTCCATGCCTTCGGCCTGGAGCGCCCCGACACCCAGGGGAGGACCACCCTGAAAACCATGGAGCCCGTCCCGGGCACTCTGCCATGCTGTCAGCCTGGATGGAGCCCCGGACGCCCGGGGGACGAAGGCCCGGGACGCATGGAGCCCGTCCCAGGCACTCTGCCATGCCGTCGGCCTGGATGGAGCCCCGGACGCCCGGGGGACGACTGCCCAAGAGCCATGGAGCCCATCCCGGGCACTCTGCCATGCCGTCCCGACAAATTCGTACGGACTCCTAACCTTCCGACACGGATCGGAATCGAGCCCTTTCTGACCCAGCAGATTTCAGGTTGATTTGCTATATACTTTACGTACGATTTTATGGGGGCCGATTCCGATCCGGTACGTAAAAGCACATCCGACCGACATGTCGGACAACCACGTACACCCAGGGGATAGGACTGCCCGGGTCACATGGACCCCGTCCTGGGCACTCTGATCTGCCGCCGGCGCCGGGGATCGAACCGTGATCACCAGATGGGGATATCCCAAAAATCTGGCATGGATACGGCCCGCCAGGACAGGTTTGGGCACCCCTGTTGTACGGACTCCCAAGCCCGACAGATTCCTACGGACCTTCTGACACGGATCGGAATCGAACCCAGCAGATTTCGCGTTGACTGCCTCTATATCAGGGGTGCCCAAACCTGTCCTGGCGGGCCATATCCATGCCAGATTTTTGGGATATCCCCATCTGGGGATCACGGTTCGATCCCCGGCACCGGCGGCAGATTAGCCCAGCACCAGGTGACTCTGGGAAATAGCTGGCGACGCGGCTAGGGCGGCTGACTCCGGAATCTGGAGATTTTTTATTTAAGGTTTTTGTAGAGCGCGTAGTAACCCTCGAGCATCCCAGAGATCAGGGTTCGATCCCCGGCACCGGCCGCAGATTAGCCCAGCACCACGTGACTCAGGGAAATAGCTGGCGCCGCGGCTAGGGAGGCTGACTCCGGAATCTGGAGATCACGGTTCGATCCCCGGCACCGGCGGCAGATTAGCCCAGCACCAGGTGACTCTGGGAAATAGCTGGCGCCGCGGCTAGGGCGGCTGACTCCGTAATCTGGAGATTTTTTTAATTTAAGGTTTTTGTAGAGCGCGTAGTAACCCTCGAGCATCCCAGAGATCAGGGTTCGATCCCCGGCACCGGCCGCAGATTAGCCCAGCACCATGTGACTCTGGGCAATAGCTTGCTTAATCTTCCCGACGGCCCCTAGAGCCTAGAGACCCTTACGGGTGATTGTGCGCCTTACAAATGTGGATTATTATTATTATTATTATTTGGGCCGATTCCGATCCGGTTCGTAAAAGCACATCTGCCCGAATCTGTCGGACAACCACGTACGCCCGGGAGAGGACTGCCCGGGACCCGTGGAGCCCGTCCTGGTCACTCTGACCTGCCATCGGCCTGGAGAAGGGAGCGCCGGACCCCCGGGGGGAGGACTGCCCGGGACCCGTGGAGCCCGTCCTGGGCACTCTGACCTGCCGTCGGCCCGGGGAAGGGAGCCCCGGACGCCCGGGGGGAGGACTGCCCGGGACCCATGGAGCCCGTCCTGGGCACTCTGACCTGCCGACGGCCCGGGGAAGGGAGCCCCGGACGCCCGGGGGAGGACTGCCCGGGACCCGTGGAACTCGTCCTGGGCACTCTGACATGCCGCTGACCCGGGGAAGGGAACCCCGGACGCCCGGGAACCGTGGAGCCCGTCCTGGGCACTCTGACAAGCCGTCGGACCGGGGAAGGGAGCCCCGGACGCCCGGGACCCGTGGAGCCTGTCCTGGGAACTCCGGCATGCCGTTGGCCCGGGGGAGGGAGTCCCAGATACCCGGGACCCGTGGAGCCCGTCATGGGCACTCTGACAAGCCGGTGTCCCGGGGAAGGGAGCCCCGGACGCCCGGGACTCGTGGAGCCCGTCCTGGGCACTCTGGCATGCCGTTGGCCTGGGGAAGGGAGCCCCGGACGCCCGGGGCCCGTGGAGCCCATCCTGGGCACTTTGACATGCCGTTGGCCTGGGGAAGGGAGCCCCGGACGCCCGGGGGGAGGACTGCCAGGGACCCGTGGAGCCCGTCCTGGGCACTTTGACCTGCCGTTGGCCTGGAGATGGAAGCCCCGGATGCCTGGGGGAGGACTGCCCGGGACCCATGGAGCCCGTCCCGGGTACTTTGCCATGCTGTTGGCCTCCTGGAGATGGGTGCCCCGGACGCCCGGGGGAGGACTGCCCGGGACGTATGGAGCCCGTCCCGGGCACTTTTGCATGCCGTCGGCAGGGATGGAGCCCCGGACGCCCGGGGGACGACTGCCCAAGAGCCATGGAGCCCGTCCTGGGCAATTTGACAAGCCGTTGGCCTGGAGGAAGGAAGCCCGGGTGGCCTAGGGAGGTGTTACCCAGGCATAGCCCATCTGGTCCCCCTAGCAGAGAACCACCAGCCTTGGAGGGGTGTCCGGGCGTACCCTGTCCCTAGTAATCCGGAGGGAAATTACCTGACTTTCTTGCAATCTGTGCACACGAGGTGACAGAGGGGACCCAAGGCGCGAAAGTACCCGACCTCCTGGAGCCCTCGCTGGGATCCGGGAGGCGAATGGCACCTCATCATGACTTCCAGGGCGACCAGATGGCCGAGGCGAGAGGGGCGACCAGATGGCCGGGACCAAAATGACGCCAATCTGCCTGCCCCGGAGCTGCAGGGCTCTGGGGCTGCAGGGTTCCGGGGGCTGCAGAGCTGCAGGTCTCTGGGGCTGCAGGGCTCCGGGGCTTCAGGCCTCCCCGGGCCCTGATGGACCCTCCGTCCCGGGCGCCTCCGACCCCCGGCCGGCTTGCAGGACGGAGGGGGGATTCCCGCACCACTGGGCCCTGCCGGACGGGGCTCAAGCCCCGGGCCCG